>NC_133466.1:24237500-24557500 GCF_048565385.1 Saimiri boliviensis | reverse complement strand
ATTTAGGTAAATATAGTAATACATATATTTGTAAGAGAAATTTTATATGTACTTATTCATGTAAAAGACGGGGATATTTAAAAGTGGCAAGTTACATTCTTCCATTTAATGGCTGAATCAGTGCAGTTACGTAATTCATATTTTTAGCAAATCCAGTCAGTTTGCCCTTGAAGTTTATCCGGAGGAAATAATTAAGGTGATTTCTCAAGTTGTGAGTAACTAGAGCCACCCCCCGCAAGGATGTAACCTCTTCCCTGATTCTGCTACCAGAATTTCCTTCTGGTTCCCTAAGCAAAATAAATCGAGCCTGACTCATTTTATCACTCAGCCATGTTACCCTATTCACTCTTTCTCTTACCTCCCCCTGACCCTGGCCCTTTCCACCTTCTCTCCCTTCTCTCTCTGGAGGTGCTGGCACCTAGAGTACAAGCTCCTATCTAAGGTCCTGCCGTTCCCTGTTCTTGTGCCAGTGCAATGCCTATCCCTCTTTAGAGCCTAGGACTTTGATCCCCTGCTTAAGACAGGGGAAGCCTTGGATGCATATGGAGAACATGGGTTTTTAGTGCTTCTTGTCAGTGAAGCTTGTGACAAGGTTCACGTAGAGACCCAGAAGCACAGTATGCCCTGAGCCATTAGTGCGTCTGTTAATGGGACGAGAACCTCAAGTCTTCTATGCTGAGTGAGAAGCATGGCTTTGCTGTCTACAGGAGTTTTAAGATAAATGTCAAACTGGGACTGGACTTGGAGTGACCATTTCTGGGTTAAAAACCTAGCTTCTAACTTAAAACACAGTCATATCAGGCCAAAAGAAAGGTAAAAGGGTTAGGGAGAGATTGATGCAGAAGAGGATGTACGCATATGTAGAATTTAAGCTACATATGTTAACTGAGCCCCTATTTCAATATATTTCAGCTAGTAGACAGAATGGTTAAAAACTAGGAATTGAAAGACTGAGCTGGAGAAATTTGCATTGTTATTCCTTGTGTGATCTCTTTAGACAGCAGTTACTATAAACTGTGTGCTTGGGCAGTATTTTATATACTTAAAACAACATAGTAAGGTGAGAATTATCATACACATGAAAGGAGGAAATAGAGGCCCAGAGATTTTCATGCCCAGAGTCTCATAGCTAGCAACAAATGCAGTTGGGATTTAAACCCAGGTCACTGACTCTCAAACCTGAACTCTCCTGTGCTGCCTCCCATATTTCATAAACCTGTTTCCTCACATGCAAAGTAAGAACAGATATACCTAGCAACCCAGGGTCATTATAAGAATTCAGCGAAATACCGTATGCACAAGCATTTCCTAAGCATGTAAGTGATATTGAGATGATAGTTATGTACTGTGCCAAGTTAGATGGATCTGGTTTGCACCTTTGTTGTGTGACTTGGCAAATGCTGATCAGTGAGAGCCTCTGCTTTCCTCAGCCTAAGTGTTCAATGTGCACAATGCCATCATCCTGCGGGATTGTGAAGGGGAGTCAGTGAAGACATGTAAAACTGCATGGTAAATTCCCCGTTTCTTAACTAATATTTATTACATTGTTTTCTGGGAAGATATGAAGATAGCTTATAAAATAACCAACAGTAGGAATGCAGCTTATTTCTCAAGCCCCCCTTAAAAGACTCCTAACGTGTGTGTGGAGCATAACGAGCTACTGGAAGTACAACAGGTTGAACTCTATGACCTTTCACAACAGATAAATCAACTACTTTTTTAATTTATTTAACAAACTGGTACTGAGCACAACCTAGATGCACACAGTTCGTATATAAATTAAAGATCTTTGGTGGGTTAGGGTGGGGTCAGTGTGGTTGGGATGGAGATGACAGAAGAGAACCCAGGTTCCTCCACTCAGGAAGTTTCGACAGAATAAACCTGGAAAACAGTATTCTTGGATGACATTTATTCTGATTATACTGCCCGTAATTAGCACTCAGGTAAAAGAAATTATCTGTAGGACATAGGCCGTAGTCATGTTTCCTGATTATTATTTGAGTTTTGGCATCACTGCTCTTTGGCCCATGGCTCTCATAACCAGAATGAAGAGATGAGCAAATATAAAACCTTATAAAATGTGTTAAATTAATGTTAGAGATTGTTAGAGATTATTACTACAGTTCTCTTCCAAGAAAATATTCCAAACACAGATTTTGTTTGCCCTCTAAATCATCCAGCCTTTAGTAATTGCCATCAAAGGCTATAAGCATGGTTCAGAAAACTCAGTGGATTAGGCAATGGTCTTTGCTTTAGTTACAGAAGATTCATTCAAAGTTCTTGTTAATCTGGGTACACATATCTTAAGAGGTTTATTGTATGATTTTATCTGTTAGAGTCTAGAACTCTTAAGTAACTCCAACTTAGTATAATGACCAAACAAAGTTTTTTGGTTTTTGTTTTTCTTGTTAGGCTCCACAGACAAATTATGATAAGCCTTTTTTGGGGGCAGGGAGCAGTAGGTGCTTGATTTTGTTACAGTTGGTTGGCAAGCTACAGCCTCAGAGGCAGATGAAAAATAGTCTATCAGAATGAGCAGGTCAGGCACGGTGGCTCACACCTGTAATCACAGCACTTTGGGAGGCCAAGGAGGGTGGATCTCTTGAGGTCAGGAGTTTGAGACCAGCCTGGCCAACATGGTGAAATCCCGTCTCTACTAAAAATACAAAAATTGTTGGGCATGGTGGCACGTGCCTGTAGTCTCAGCTACTGGGAAGGCAGAGGGAGAGAAGTACATGAATCTGGGCGGCAGAGGGAGCCAAGATTGCAGCATTCATTGCACTCTAGCCTGGGCCACAGAGCCAGACTCTGTCTCAAAAACAAAACAAAACAAAACAAAATGAATGAGCAAATCTGTGTTCTTCCCAATCTTACTAAATTGCTCTCTAGTACGGTATAGGGCTTTACTACTTTATTCTGCTGGGTCTTGGTTTCCCCATTAAAAATGGAAGTTTGGGACTGTACCCAAGGATCACATTGATTCCTTTCTATTTATTTCATTCTGTGATTTGGATACTTTTAGGTTTCTCCATAATACTGTGTTCTTTTTCTTTTTGAGGGGAGGATTCTGTAGCAGTAGGTGTATCTAGAGCTCCTTTAAGAGACAATTTTTTTAAGTCTGTTTGTTTTTCCCCCCGTCTAATTTTGGCTTTCTTTTAGATTATTTTATATTCTGGAGACAAAATGTATGATGACTACTATCCAGACCTGAAAGGACGAGTGCATTTTACGAGTAATGACCTCAAATCTGGTGATGCATCAATAAATGTAACCAATTTACAGCTCTCAGATATTGGCACATATCAGTGCAAAGTGAAAAAAGCTCCTGGTGTTGCAAATAAGAAGTTTCAGCTGGTAGTTCTTGGTAAGTTATTTTTATTTGTCTTAATAGGTTACTGAGTAACAGGATGATTAGTCATAGTACTATAGTAGCAGCATTTGTATAAGACAAAGCTTAATTTTTTAGAATAACAATTTTAAACACTTGAAGTACTTCTATGTTGGGTAACATCAAATATAAAACTGGCTTTTGTTTTTGGATAGGAAAAGTAAGAAGTGATCAGCTTCTTTGTGAAATTCATGAGTTTGAAAATCAGTGAAGGAGTATTGTGGTATGGAGGAAGAACCCTGAGGCAGGACTTAGATCTAGGGTTTTTCCTTGTCCTCAGAATTTGCCCTGAGAATTGTGTAGAACCTCATTATTTCCTTGGGCCTCAGCCTACCATTTGGTATTAAACCTATCAGATCTCATTCAATTAAAAAATGTTTGTTATGTGTGCTATAGCTTTTACCCATATTACCCAAACAATAAATAATGTTTTTATGGTGAATAATTTGAGCATTTTTAATGGAGGTAAAGAAATATGGAAGAAGAGCCGGACGCGGTGGCTCATGCCTGTAATCCCAGCACTTTGGGAGGCCGAGGTGGGTGGATCACCTGAGGTCAGGAGTTCAAGACCGGCATGGCCATCATGGTGAAACCCCATCTTTAAAAAAATATATATATATATGAAAGAAGAAATATTGAATTCACGTTAAGGCCATTAGTCATCACATAGTTATTTAAACTTCTTGGCATCATTTTTTTTTTAATCATCAAAGCGAGTAGATGAGACATTCACTGTGATACCTTATAGGTCTCTCTATGATATTTAAGAGGGAGATAGTGTAAACTGCTTTGTAAACGGTCAAGGACTGCCACTTTCTTATCCTTTTTTAGATTCTGTGATGTCTACAAGCACTCTTAATCCCTTTAAATTGAGAAACTGAAAGCTAATAGTTCGTAAATGTATTCCTAAAACCATACTGTGGTGAACTTTACACAAATGGCTACCATGTAGAAAAACACAGCTGTGTAGCTCTCTATTTTATGACAGTAAATTCCACTGTTCTCATGTTTTAGGGGATACTTGGGGATTGACTTTTCATGGGAAAAGCTGATTCCTAGAATTGTCTAGGATGACTGGAAATAACTGATCTGGACAGGACTCCCATATCAACATTTACCTCATTCCTTCTGTTTAGAGAACTGATTAGGGCTAGGGTAGAATATTTGAAAGAATACTCCTTATTTTGGTCTTAATTTATCTTATCTGAGATGGAGTCCTTGTTGCCCGGGCTGGAGTACAGTATCACAATCTGTGCTCACTGCAGCCTCCTCCTCCTGAGTTCAAGCAATTCTCCTGCCTCAGCCTCCCATGTAGCTGGGATTACAGGCATGCACCATCACCCCTGGCTAATTTTTGTATTTTTAGTAGAGACAGGATTTCACCATGTTGGCCAGGCTGGTCTTGAACTCCTGACCTCAGGTGATCCACCCACCTTGGCCACCCAAAGTGCTGGGATTATAAGAATACTCTCTAAAGAGCAATGTTCAAGATGGCTTGGGCACCCAACACTTAACTACTCCTCCTAGGAGTAGACCTAGCACTTAACTACTTTTCCTAGAAACTAGGAGCAAGAGTGGGGATTTTTGTATACCTTAATGGTAAATTCATGGGTTGTCTTGGTAGATAAGACAGTCATCTGCTGGCAGCATCATTGAGTGGGCACCTGAAGGGATCCTGGCGAAATGCATCATTCTGAATCACACTAACTAAAAATATTTCTTGTGGTGTAAAAGTAAGGGAATCTGAACAAGGAACCAGAAAAAGAAATATGGTAATGTTGGAAATTCGAATTTTCTGTGACTTCATTGAGTAAACATGGAGTAGCTTTTCTTTTTTATAAATGTATAAGCAAGTAAAAGATTAACACCTGGTCGGAATTCTTACCACATACCCAGGAATTCCTGAGATTATAACCTTGCCTATACTTTCTTCTAACACTGCTCTCCAGAAAGTATTGAGTTGGAAGATATATACAGAATATTAACTGGTCCATGATATATGAAGCAGAAGATACTTGATTATCAGAATTATTTATTGTGAAACCCCTGTTTGATGGGACAGGTACACTGGGATGAATGGGGTTGGCACATATTCCCAGAAGAGTTGTGGTGAGCATATTTGTGTGTTTGTGTATTGTCTGGATCCTGTGGGACCAGCTTCAGGGTCACATTTGCAGTTCTCTACTGAAGCGATCATTACAGCATTCAGCAGCACATATCCCAAAAGGCACCTGAGTTGGGTGGCAGGGATGGCACATAAAGTGGCTCAGTGCACTCATGTCAGGAGCCATGACTGCCCAGCAGTAGGAATGGCCTTTTTACATAAAACCTCCAACCCCAGCATCTCATTCCTGAGAATGGATAAGTGCGAAGCATTGACATAGTTCATCCTGAGTCACTCCTTTCAGAGCCAAGTGAGCCTCAAATTCAAACCAGGGAGAGAGAGAAAAGGGATAAATTGGGGATGAGAGGAGAAAGCGGGGAAGTGATTGCTGAAGAGAAGTAAGGATGACTGATACTCTGATCTGGGCGAGGTTGTGTCAGAGCCAGAGGATTTCTTGTAGCCCTTTTTTCCATGTTTCTAGATGAGTCATGACTGCTCCTGGGAGAAACCACCAGAATTGTATTCTCTTGAAGGTGAGAATGGGATTGAAGTTTATCTATTAGTTTTGCCTGGAAATTCTGCCTGGATAGTCTGGGGCAAAAGATAAGATGAAGTGCCCTCTAGTGACCCAACTGAGTGGTGGTCATTGGAGCTCATTCGATTCACTGGTAGTGGCTCTGCCTAATGCTTTGGTTCTTTTGTGGGAAATCTGAAGTAGCTGCCATCATGGCATTCACAGTATGATGCCAGTTCATTCATTAAGCTTGTGTGTTATATGGCCATTCACCCAAACAGGTGACTGTTAGTCTTCTGGATGTGAGGGGAAGCATGTTGCTATAGCTTGCTCCATTGCCATGCCTGCCTTGCTCTTTCAGACACAGCAAAAGTGTATGTGGATGCAGCTCAGTAAAGAAGCAGCGGAAGTGGGAAATGATAACAAAGAGAATTGATAGAAGGTTACTGTTGTGGCCACATATCACCAGCACCTTCCCCTGGAGCTCTGAAAGGGCCTGTTTATTGAAACCTTTTGATATAAAGAGACAGAGTTGTTTTGAAGAGCAGAACATGCACAGTTAACATTCCTGGACATATGTGGTTACTCACACTGCAGCGTGCCACCAGATCACAGTGGCAACAGTAAGTGTAGCGGCTCAGTCATCACTGGCTTTAAAGGTCCTAAGGGATTTGCAAACCACTGATTTGGGGCAGGGCCCTTCACTACTTTTTATTTCGAAATAATTTTTAGTTTTATAGAAACGTTGCAAAAATACTAGGAAGTTTCTGAGAGTAGACCCATCATCTCATTTCCCCTAATGTTAACTTCTTACAAAATCATAATTATCAAAACAAAGAAATTAACACTGATAGAATACTATTAACTAAATTACAGACCCAATTTGAATTTTACTGTTTTCCAGTCATGTCCTTTTTGTACTAGGATTGCATCTAGAATCCACACTGCATTTATATCTCCTTAATCTCCTCCAGTCATGTCCGGGGGCACATGATATCATGTCCTATTATTAATCGTGATCATTTAAGTTTTATCTGATGGGTTTCTCCACTCTAGAGTTAGTATTTTTCCCTCTGTAATTAAAAACTGTCTTGGGGAAAATACTTTGAGACTATGTTGTTTCTCATTTAAACATTTGCCTTTTGATTTTAGCATCTATTGATAGATTTTTCCTGGAGTCAGGGTATTTTTGAACCAGTCAGAAATTGTATTTCTTGGAAGGATGACATGATAAAAGCATTACTTGTCTCATGTAGAGATTTAGAGTGTATTTCCGGTAGACTGGTGTAGGCCACTAGCATGGAAAGATGATGATGCAGTAATACATGTGTAGAGCGGAGCATTACTAAATTGATGGAATAGCATGTCCAACTGCAACTTGATAGTCACTTACCCTTACCTGAGAAGGACGATTGGTTCTGTTAATGATCATGTAGGCAGATGTTCTGAGGACAGTGGTCAGGTATATGGGAAGCCCAGACCAAGCATTTAGGGACAAGACTTTCTTTGTGCTCTCTTTGTGGTTTTCTTCTGTTCCAGCAGAGTACCATGGGTTAAGAATTAATCTTCCTTGCTTATAGCCATTACTGGAAATTTTTTTTAAAAAAGGATTAATTTTCCCCATGGTATAATGGTTGGATGTTGACATGTAAAAGACCTGTACTTTCTCTTCCCATTGGAAAGTAGGTGGGCCGCTCCAAAGTGTCACTCAGAAACCCATGTAGGTAGAATTTTATTTCATTGTGGATGGTTATAGCGAGGACCTGAATTTCCTAGCAGCAGCTTTAAATAACTCTCCATTATTAGATATGTTTAGATATGTTGGTTATGTGGGAGAAAAGGGATATAGAAAGGATAAGAGTTAGATTTAGAATACCATATTACCCATAGATGTTTGATGCACAGAGCATTGCATCAGTTACTCATTTGCTGCTAATTTTTTCTAATAAAGGATTTACTGGTAGTTTGAAGAAATGGAAGAGAACAAGGCTTATTTTATTGAAGACTTTCAGGATGAAATAATTTGCAAAACTTTACTTAAAAGTCCAACTGATATAGTCTCCATGGTCAGTTTGAAAAGTAAACAGATTTGTTTGGAAAAATCAACAATGCAGTTAAATATATCTGTTGACCCTTATTTTAAAAGTGTTAAGTAGTAACAGATGAAGGGGAATACAGTTAAATTTGTTAAGGAGTTACTAAGGAGTAAGATCACGGTTGACAACCTTAGTTGAAGATACCCCACTGAATATGACAAATCGTGTTGAGCCAGTTTGGGGAAACAATTTGACAATTTCTTACACAGTTAAAATATTTACACTCACCATATGATCCAGCAGTTACTACAAAAAAGGAAAGCATACGCCAGTGTTCACATGAATGTTCAAGCAATGTTCATAATAGTGCAAAACTGTAAAATGCATTTACCTTTATTCATAGTAATGAAAGAATAAAAACTCATTCAGGACTGAAAAAAGGAAAATCAGCTTAAACTAAAAATGAAAAAAAAATCTGTCTTGACATTTATCAGCCTGGAAGGACAGATACAGATAAAGTCAGCTGCAGAATATATGGAAAACATTGTCTCTCCCAAGACTTAGAGCAGTAGCAAAGCATAGACTATTGCTGTCTTCCTAATGGTGCTCCCAGACCTACGCTGCTACCAATCCTCTACTGGAATACTCAATTACTAAATGGCCCTGCCTCCTGACAGCTCCCACTTCCTGTTCAATCCTCATATCTCCTCAGAAACAGCTGATTGAGAGCTGATGGCTACTTCCTTAGAACCTCCTCAGAATCCTTCAGCATCCCTGCTCTTGTCCAGTGGCATTCTGTGGTTCCTCATAATGCCTTCCTCACTGGTCCATATGATTTTCATAGACTAAACACTTGCTCCTTGTCAGTTTGACTAACAAGGCTTTAATAGTAGCCCCCAAACTGGAAACACAGTATTCATTAACGAGTGACTGAATAAGCAAACTTGTGTTATAATAATTCACTGAAATACTAAAATAACTACATATAAAATAAGACGGATCAATCTCAGAAACGGTATGCTGGATAAAAGAAGACAAACCGTATATACTGTATTATTCCATTCATGTAATTCCAGAAGAACTAATCTACAGCAGTAGAAATCTCATCAGTTGCTTCCTGGGCCAGGTTTTTGGAGTCACATCTATTGTAACTAGCATGAGGGAACTTTCTTCGGAGAGGGTTGGAGTGGTGCTTAATGGATATAGACCCATTTATTAAAAGTAATCAATGTACATGATTAACATGTTAACTTTATTGTGTGAATATTATGCCTTATTAAAGTTCAGCAGAAGAGCATGCAATGCGAAGGTGTTAATCCAGGATCGGGGTGAGTTGCAGGTAATAGAGGTAGTCGCTGTCCTAAACAGTTACCCAGGAACACCTGGAATATAATCTCAGATTTCCTTTTTTTTTTTTTTTTAATATTCTTTTTTACATGTGAATTTCCAGATTGTGAATATCTTTTTGACTCAGGGTCTGGTTCTGTCACCTAGCCCAGAGTACAGTGACATGATTATAGCTTCACTGCAGCCTCAAAGTCTTGGTCTCAAGCAGTCCTCCTACCTCAGCCTTCCAGGTAGCTAAGACAACAGGCCATATATCACCACATTCAGCTAATTTTTCAAAGTTTTTGTAGAGAAAGGGTCTTGCTGTGTTACCCAACCTGATCTGAAACCCCTGACCTCAAGTGATCCCCTTCCGCCTTGGCCTCCCAAAGTGCTGGGATTACACCATGCCCAGCCCAGATTTTCCTTTTTATAACCTGCTCTTTGGATGGATTTGAGTTGATATAAATGCAGAGTGTTAGTTGGTCCTTGCTACACTAAATGAATTATCCCTGTTAGTATTGTTGATTATAAACTGCCTGATTGTCAGGGTTATGGCACTAGAGGGGTGTGACTTGGGACATAGTGCCAGGGAGCTACATGTCAAGCATGGAGAAGAATAGCTAAGGAATGGAAGGGGGAGCTTCCTTGATTCTCAAGTGGTCTTTCTGAAAAAAGCAAGTGCATCATCCTTGGTTTTTTCAGGTATGCCTCGTGGAATGGATGGACACCGAGCTATGCCTGAAATATTGCCATATCTACTAACACCGTGGCTGCTTGTCTCTGAGCTTATTCTTTGCTGTTTTGTCTTAGACAAAGCTGAATAAACTGATGTTGATCACTGATTGTGGTCTTTCATTTTTTTGTGAATTCTGAACCCAGAACCAACTGAGTCAGTGGTTGTGCACGATGCTGTAATCGTAAAAGGAAGTTCCATTCTCTTAGGAAACTTATCATTTATTTTCTTTTTCAGTTAAGCCTTCAGGTACGAGATGTTATGTTGATGGATCAGAAGAAATTGGAAATGACTTTAAACTAAAATGTGAACCAAAAGAAGGTTCACTTCCGTTACAGTATGAATGGCAAAAATTGTCTGACTCACAGAAATTGCCCACTTCATGGTTATCAGGTACTGCTGATGATAGTATTTGTACCATGTGCCATTGATCTGGACTAAAATCTAGTAGGGGGTGTGTGTGTAATTTGAGATAGGGCCTCGCTCTCTCTTCCAGGCTCACTGCAATCATGGCTTACTGCAGCTTCGACCTCCCAGGCTCAAGTCATCCTCCCGGAACTACAGGTGCATGCCATCATGCCCCGCTAATTAAAAAAAAAAATTGTAGAGATAGGATCCCCCTGTGTTGCCTGTGCTGTTCTCAAAGTCCTGGGCTCAAGCAGTCCTTCCTTGGCCTCCCAAAGTGCTGGGATTACAGGCATGTGCCCAGCCTGCTTATATATTTCAGGTTCCCAAATGCTTTTCCTCTTCTACATAGAACAATCATGGTTTCCATGGGAATTATTCAGTATTTTTTAATATCAATTTAGTGCCATGTATTATAAATGAAGAGCTATTCTATGATTTCATTTTTTAGGATATAATTAGCTATTTCAGCAGATTTTTTTTTTTCTCCTGAGACAAGGAGTGTCGCTGTCACCCAGACTGGAGTGCAGTGGCAGGATCTCGGCTCCCTGCAGTCTTTACCTCCCAGGCTCAAGTGATCCTCCCACTTCAGCCTCCAGAGTAGCTGAGACTACAGGCATGTGTTACTACACCCTGCTAATTTTTGTATTTTTTTGTAGAGATGGAGTTTCTCCATGTTGCCCACATTGGTCTCAAACTCCTGGGCTCAAGCTCTCCATCCACCTCGGCCTCCCAAAGTCCTGGGTAAATTGTAGGCATGAGCCATTGCACCTGGCTGATTTTTTTTTTTTAATTGAGAAATGTTTATGTTTATAACTTAGTGGCCAAAGTATAATAAGAGTTGGATCTTTAGTGTTTTGCCTAGATTGAAAATTCGGCAATTTACCCATGGTGTGTCTATAAAAGAAAATCTGTGTGACACTAAACTAGAAAGTTACAAATTGGTTGAATCTGTTCACCTATTTGCTGTAATTGACTTCTTAGTTTAAACCGATTACCAGGCTCCACCCCGCCATCCAGTGCATTCTGGACTTTAGTGGGCTTTCTCTCTGCCTTTCTTTTTTTCAAGCTAAGAGACCGATCTGGGAGACCCCCTTTGACTTCTTTTTGTATGTTTCTTCCATCTAGGGGAATAAAATAGGTTTTCTAAGTTTTCCTGCTGCATGAAAGATCCTTTGTGGAACAGGATAGTTTTTATAGTCTGATGTGCCCCAAAGTGGGTTTGCAGCAGCAACACAGTGGACCAACACCCTGCTTCAGCTCTGAGGCTCTGTGGTGCAGGGGATCATGATCACTTTCACATTGATACATGTGAACTGGAAGCATGATTCTTTGAATTCTGGAGACATCTGTGTGGCTCAGTGCTAGTTTGTTTGCAGCTAGCTTTGATCTGTCCTGCTTTTAACTGCTTTGTCAAACTTGGTAGGGGCTATGTTTACTAACAACTGAGAGTAATACATACTGTAAAACTGAGTTTCTTTTTTCTCCTTCCATAGAAATGACTTCATCTACTATATCTGTAAAAAATGCCTCTTCTGAGTACTCTGGGACATACAGCTGTACAGTCAAAAACAGAGTGGGCTCTGATCAGTGCCTGTTACGTTTAAACGTTGTTCCTCGTAAGTATCTTCTTTCACTTGGTGGTTTTCTTTCTGTTATCTTTATACCATCTCCTTTAGTTCAGTTAGCAAGTGTGTATTAAGGGCAAGGGGGACACAGACTTTGATCAGAACACTGGTTTGATTATTAGCTTTTCTAGAAAAAGATATTTTATTTAAAAAACTTCATAATTGCAATGATATATTAAGAAGGTAAGAATTGTCAAATCAACCCTTGTACCGTACTTATAAGTACGACTAGCTCAGAACATTCTCCTATGCTAACCAAGATAGCTTTGAATATTAAAATCTTTCAGACAGGTTTTATCATTTTTATGTTTGAAATAGATTATACAGTTCAGAAGAAAGTTCTTTTTTTATGAATTTTTCCCCGGATCAAAAAGACTAAATTATTTGTCTCTTAAAGTTAATACATGTGATGAAATCAATCTATAAATGTGTAGCCTACCTTCAATATCTATACATGTGTATTTTTTTTTACTATTAATTCTTATTAACTTCTTATTTTTAGCTTCAAATAAAGCTGGGCTAATTGCAGGAGCCATTATAGGACTTTTGCTTGCTCTAGTGCTCATTGGTCTTATCATCTTTTGCTGTCATAAAAAGCGCAGAGAAGAAAAATATGAAAAGGAAGTTCATCATGATATCAGGTAATTATGTGAGACAGGAGCTGACTGATGATGTATACCAAGTATGTGTCATGTCTCTAAAGCATTAGTTCTCTTATTAACCATCCAAAGCAGCTTTCTTAGGAGAATGGATAAAAGCTTTGGCCCCCTTTTCCTCAATGCATTTACTGTTGTTGTTGTTTTTTTGTTTTGTTTTTTTGTTTTTTTGAGATGGAGTCTCGCTCTGTCACCCAGGCTGGAGTGCAGTGGCATGATCTCGGCTCACTGCAACCTCCACCTCCCGGGTTCAAACAATTCTCTTGCCTCAGCCTCCTGAGTAGCTGTGACAACAGGCGTGTGTCACCACACCCAGCTAATTTTCGTATTTTTTAGTAGAGACGGGTTTTCACCATGTTGGCCAGGATGGTCTCGGTCTCTTGACCTCATGATCCACCCACCTTGGCCTCCCAAAGTGCTGGGATTACGGGCATGAGCCACCGTGCCTGGCCAAGCCTTCAATGAGTCTTAATGTCTCTGCTGGTGGAAGGTTTTGCCTCAGTGTTGATGACCACTGGTTGATCAGGATGGTAGTTACCAAAGGTTGGATTGGCTGTGGCAATTTCTTTCTTCTTTGGTTGTTGGGTTTTTTTGTTTGTTTGTTAAGACAAGGTCTCGTGTGCCCAGGCTGAAGTACAGTGATACAGTTATGGCCCACTGCAACCTCTACCCCCTGGCCATGGATATGGAGAGCCAATTGAGTTCTTTGTCAGTGTTTGGAATGAAAACTCTTATGCTTAAATTCCCAGCAAACTTAAATCTCTAGTGTTTTCAGCTAAGGTTTTAGATAACTTTAATAGAAAAAGAATTTTTTCTTTTTGTAAAACAAGTTTTTTAAATTTTTAATTTCTTTTTTTTTTTTTTTTTTTGAGACAGAGTCTCATTCTGTCGCTCAAGCTGGAGTGTTGTGGCATGATCTCAGCTGACTGCAACCTCTGCCTTCTAGGTTCAAGCGATTCTCATGCTTCAGCCTCCCAAGTAGCTAGGATTACAGGCGTCTACCACCACGCTGGGCTAATCTTTTGTTTTGTTTTGTTTGAGACAAAGTTTTACTCTCTTGCCCAGGCTGGAGTGCAATGGTATGATCTCAGCTCACAGAAACCTCCGCCTTCCAGATTCAACTGATTCTCCTGCCTCAGCCTCCTGAATAGCTGAGACTACAGGCGTGTGGCACCACACCTGGCTAATTTTTATATTTTTAGTAGAGATCGGGTTTCACTTGTTAGCCAGATGGTCTTGAACTCTTAACCTCGTGATCTGCCCACCTCGGCCTCTCAAAGTGGCTTACAGGTGTAAGCCTCATCCTCCCAAAGTGCTGGGATTACAGGCGTGATTAAGATACAAATATATCTGTAGGTGTTAGTGTTTTATCAACTGTAAAGTGTTATGTGGCTGTAACTAGGTTATCTAGACCAGTGATACTAGAATATGAAACTATTTGAGACTTATGCTTTGTAAGACAACATTCTAGAATCAGCTACATTTGTGTAAATACCATATTTCATTAAATGTGAAGTTGTAACTCATTAATCAGAATGACAAATTGGGGACGCATACACAGTTTACGATATGGCTTGTTCTTTTTCCTTTTTTATCACACACACACACACACACACACACTTTTTTATATGCTTAGTATTTTTTTTCTTTTTCTTTTTTTTTTTTTTTTTGAGACAGAGTCTCACTCTTGTTACCCAGGCTGGAGTGCAGTGGTGTGATCTCGGCTCACCGCAACCTCTGCCTTCTGAGTTCAGGCAATTCTCCTGCCTCAGCCTCCTGAGTAGCTGGGATTATAGGCACGCGCCACCATGCCCAGCTAATTTTTTGTATTTTTAGCACAGATGGGGTTTCACGATGTTGGCCAGGATGGTCTTGATCTCTTGACCTCGTGATCCACCCGCCTCGACCTCCCAAAGTGCTGGGATTACAGGCTTGAGCCACCGCGCCCAGCCTTATATGCTTAGTATTTAAATATAGGCCCTTATCCATGATTCATAACTTGCATAATTGTAGGTTTTTAGAAACGTATTCTCTTGACATGTATTGGGGATTCTGTCTTCCAGGGAAGATGTGCCGCCTCCAAAGAGCCGTACGTCCACTGCCAGAAGCTATATAGGCAGTAATCATTCATCACTGGGATCCATGTCTCCTTCCAACATGGAAGGATATTCCAAGACTCAGTATAACCAAGTACCAAGTGAAGACTTTGAACGCACTCCTCAGAGTCCGACTCTCCCACCTGCTAAGGTAGCTGCCCCTAATCTAAGTCGAATGGGAGCGGTTCCTGTGATGATTCCAGCACAGAGCAAGGATGGGTCTATAGTATAGAGCCTCCGTATTTCTCATCTGTCCTCTCCATGTTTCTTTCCTTTTTTTTTTTTTTTTTTTTTTTGATATATAAAAACCTATTCTGGTTTAAATTTTGTTACTAGCCTCAAAATATATCAAAAAACAGGAACTGTAAGAAATATATTTAAAAAAATATTTCTTTGGTTATATTGAAATAGTTACAGGCATTAAAGTTGGTAAAGACAAGTTTACCATCTGAAAAAGCTGGATTTTCTTTAAGAGGTTAATTTTAAAGGTTTCTGAATATCAGTACCTAAGTAAGATGTAGCACTTTGATTATGAAATCATAGGTGAAGAAATTGGTTAACTTACTTGCATATCAAGTTGATACTTGAATAGCCATCTGAAAGTGGTACTTTATAGTTTTTACCATTATTTTTAGGATGTGTATCTCATTTATTTATGGCCCAGCAGTCTCCCCCAGATTAGTAAGGAAACATCCATAACAAAATTACTTATGTATGTTTGTGCTTGTTTTTATAGTTCCTTTGAAAACTCTAAATATGCTTGAAATAAAACATAGAAAATACTACGGTGGTTTAGAGATTACTAGTTTTACTTTTAAGTCATTCATAAACCTTGTCTATGCAATGATTTCTTAAATATTTAGTTGATAGACTGCTACAGGCAATAGGGACTTAGCAAGCTCTTTTATATGCTAAAGGAGCATCTATCAGATTGAGTTGGATGGAACATTTGCTGTCAGCCCCATAGGAGATGACACTAGGTGCAATAGCAGGGATAGATTTTGTTGGTGAGTGATTCCATGCCTTGAGATCTGTGGTGGTCTTCAAAATGGTGGCCAGCCAGATCGAAGATGTAGTATTCATAGTTCCCAACTAAATAACTGGCTTTCCACTTTAGGTGATATTTTTCTTATTAGAAAAATAGTATAACTCATTTATCATTTGACAATTATAGATTGAAATTTCCTAATTTATTCTAAATTTTAAGTGATTCTTGGTTTCAGTGCTTTACGTTGTTTGTCGTTGTTTTTGGATGGTGTTACATATTATGTGTTCTGGAAACATGTAATCGTAAATTTACTCTCTTGAATACAATCCCTGGACGATATTTTTATCATAAATGCAGAATAATCAAATACATTTTAAGCAAGTAAGCGTCCTCCATCAATTCTGTATTCCAGACTTGGGAGGATGTCCAGTTGCTGTTATGTGACCAAACATGTCTTTGTATAGTTCCAGCAAACCAAGTTGAGCTTTGAAAAAGTTTGAGTCTTAGTTTTGTGAAAGTGATTTATTCTTCAAAAAAAAAAAAAAAAAGATAAAAAGATAAGAAAGAAAAAAGAGTAAAGGGAATACTCCTACCTGCCAAATGTGTTAAATATCATTTTAGGAGAAGAAAGTGGATTTATTGTATTTCCCTTAAGATTGTGAGGAAGTGTGGATATAGTAGAATGAGCCAACAGTTTCTTTATAATAAATACGGTCTGCAATAAATTATTTCACTAGCTCTAAAACCTTTCCCTAGATTTTAGTAGGGAGTTGGTTTCTGTTAATATCTTTGGGTGCTGTGGTGGTAAATGCTACATTATAAATGGTGGCATGTATTTACAATTAGAGTATTGTGTGTACACTTTTTAATGGGAAACTTAAGCTGAATGTGTAATGGATTTGTGTATACTTTTACATATTTGGAAGCATTTTAAAAATAGGTTTTAACCTTACATAAAATTGCTTTTATACTTATGTTAACATTTTCATCTGTGCCTTTTGGGTGATTTAATTTCTATTATGAATTTCTGGTGCCTATGAGCTAGCTATCACCTACCTGAAAGGTGCTTAGAGGTGAAGGTACTGTTTCTAAAAACACATCACTGTGACACCTTTCTATCCTCACATTTTCAAGCTTGCCCCTTTTCTGTTCTTTGTGGATGTAACTTAAATGATTGTGTTATTCATAAAGATTTAGAAATTTCAGTATCTCCAACACTCTGGCTATGTTTCTGATTTTACAACAGTATCTATTTTTGAATGTCAGGTGTTTGACCTGTTTTATATGAATAAAGTTTATTTAAAATACTATAAAAATAAGTAAACAGAACACTAATGATGAAGTTTTGGTTCTTCCTATTCCTGACTTTCATATAATGAACATTATCCTATTGATCTAAGTAGAAGTTGTCATAGAAAGTGGACATATATAGCTGGGCACGGTGGCTCACGCCTATAATCCCAGCACTTTGGGAGGCCAAGGTGGGTGGATCATGAGGTCAGGAGTTTGACGCCAGCCTGTCCAATATGGTGAAACCCCCTTCTCTACTAAAATATGTATATATATATATATATATATATATATATATACACACACACACATACACACACACATAAATTAGCTCGGCATGGTGGTGCGTGCCTGTAGTCCAAGCTGCTCGGGAGGCTGAGGCAGTAGAATCACTTGAAGCTGGGAGGTGGAGGTTGCAGTGAGCTGAGATCGCACCACCGCACTCCAGCCTGGGTAATAGAGCAAGACTCTGTCTCAAAAAAATTTAAAAAAAAAGAAAAAGACTTTCCTTCCTTTTAATTTTTTTAATAAGAATACATGAAGAGCAAGATTTTCTTCCCTTATACTTCATATTTTAGAGGACATTGTTTTATAGGCTTATGTCTTACTATAAAATTCTGTCAGCCAAACAGTACTGCTAAATTTTCAAGTAGTTCTCATGGATAATTTCAGTTGAACCAGAGATCAAATATTTGCTCCCAGATTACTATTGGTAATCAAGTAGTTGAATAAAAAATTACTAAAGCATTTCAGTTAAATAGCCAAATAACATCAATCAAGTGCAGTACTGCATCTTAACAGCAAAGCCATTTGGTTCTACTTTGTAACTGAGAGACTTGATACCATCTCTTTAGGTTACGCAGGATAATTTCAAGAGAAATGTTACTGTAGAATGTATAGTTCTGTACTTTTTTTTTTTTTAAGAGATGAGATTTCACTATGTTTCCCAGGCTGGTCTCAAATTGCCGGACTCAAGAGATCTTTCTGCCTCAGCCTCCCAAAGTGCTGAGATTACAGTTGTAAGCCACAGCATCCAGCCAGTTCTGTACTTCGAATATGGAGTGGTTTACAGCTGTTTTCCTTACTGGCAATCTTAACTAATATTACTCCCTTATTAGAGAGCCTCTCACTCCCCCAACCCCCCAAAAGTCTGTTACTGATTACAGTAACCAATTATTCTGGACAAATTGCTTCCTTTTAATTTGAGCTATCTGCCATGGGCTTTATAAAATGGAAACACGGCCTCAGTGTATCTTAGGGAGAGTTCGATTGAAAAAATCCAAATCACTAGCCATATAGATTATGGATATAAAGAGATACCTGATTTTTATTAAAAAGATAATTTTTAAATTTAAGAATTAATCTTGGAAATTTGGAACAAGTCAAGGGGCAAGTAAACATTTTGATTAAATATAAAAGAAACTCATTGCATGAAGTTGACTATCAAATTCTGTGATGTGTGGCTTCTTAAAAATATTCCCAGTGTCTTTGGTGTGTGTGCAGCATGTACATTTGATGTTATGTGAGTGTTACGAGTTTTTTCTTCTAATTTTCACTTCAGCAGTGTTTAGGGCTTTCAGATGCCTTATTCCAGTATGAACAGAAAAAGTCCATATTTATGTGGTTAATGCTTTGATGTATCACATAAAGAGTAGTTTGTAGAAAATGTTGGCACAGTTTTAACTTCTTAGTGGCTTGTGGCATTATATATTATATATATGTACATATATCTTTATAACATTCCTGTGTTTAGTAGTGTAAATGTTCTGGGCAAGTTTTAATATATTGAATGCCTTTGGATATTCCAGCAATAAAGGCATTATGTTCTGCAACAGGATTTCTTACTCATTTGCCTATTTTAACACTAAAATAGGCCATAACTGAGCACAAATTCCTTTTATGAATGTTAGATAAGCAGGGAAAAATAATAAACAAATTTGTGAATTGTGGTTCTGTTTATTTATCTTTAGGGAGGGCTGATCATTTATCTTATAGCAGAGAACACCAGCCTCTTATTCATTAAAATCAAGTTTTATAAATTATTTTATAATTTAAGAATACAGTACACATCAGTTAGGTTTGGTTTTGGTCATTGACACTAAAAGTTCCGTCAGAGAAGAACTTTTATGTTTTCTGCTAACTTATTTAATGACACAAGTTTTAAGAGAACCACAATTCATTGATTCACTTATTTTTGTCCCTACCTGTGAATTTTAGTGATAAACACACTTGTACTACTGAGAAAAATATTTTGACACTTCATGTGTGCAAAGTATAGAATTGATAGTGTCAGTTTCAGATTTTGTATTTACGATTTCTGGCTTATATATCCAATGGTGCAGATTATAAAATTTGTAAGAACAAAATTTGTTAAGAAAAACAACTTGCTCTAGTTTTGTGACCTTGTGTACTTTTGAAATAAAATCAAGAAAGCAGTTCTCTGCCTCATGGTGTGGCTTTATTGTACCTTTTATGCAATGTCCACTAAAGCTTCAATATTTTATTCCTCCCTGCTTGCCTGTATCAAGGTTTCCTTTTCCCCATGCATCCTTTAAATAGAAAGAAGAAAGATCACTACAATCATATTAATACGTCATTGAAAACATGTCAAACATGCATACAAATACCTCCCTTTCCTGTGTACTTATATAACAGTATATAATATTTGGGGTTGAAACCTCCAAAGTTCTGTGATCATTTCAGAATTTATAGTATAATCTCAAGCATTTTTCAGATGCATTGTAGAACGTGTGTATATATGCACACATATGAGGCTAGGAAGTCAAAAATCAAGGCACTGGCAGATTTGGTGTCTGCTGAGGGCTTGCCTTCTGTTTCAAAGATGGCGCCTCTTGCTGTATTCTCACATGGCAGAAAGGAGGAAAGGGGGCTTGCTCTAGCCTCTTTCCTAAGACATTAATGCTATTTATGACAGTGGAGTCCTTATGACTTGATCATTTCCCAAAGGGGCTCCGCATCTGAGTGCGATCACATTGAGTATTAAGATTTCAATATAATGGTGAGATGTGTTCTTCTAATATATATCAATATAAGAATCTTAGAGAGGCAGAGATATTTGGACCAAAGTAACATCTTGTTATGATTTAAAAGTATTTTCATTGACTATAAATGTTGATTTCAGGAAAAACCAAAAGGGACTATTGATGCTACTGTAAGAAGCACGTTGAGGAGTATTTTGTTTGTACTAGGGTTTCTCAGCCTCAGCACTGTTAACATTCTGGGCTGCATAATTCTTTGTTGTATGGGACTGTCCTGTGCATTGTAAGATGTTTGGCAGCACCCCTGGCCTCCACCCACTGGATATCAGTAGCACCCTGGCCCCACTCCACTATCCCCACAACAGTTGTGAAAATAAAAAGTATTCCAGACATTACCAAATATCTGCCCTAGGGTCAGAGGCAAATCGCCTCCTTTTGAAAACCACTGGTTTATACTAATGTGAAATACCCTACTTGGAGATTAAAAGGTAAAGAGCACAGGACTTAAGAGTCAGGCATGTTTAAATACCACTTATCACTAGTTGCTTCACTTGCTTCGGTTTCCTAGTGCTTAAAATGGTACAAAGTACCTACTTCACAGGGGATGTTGGAAGATTTCAAAGAGATAAAATCGGTATAATAATGAAAGTTTGTATTTATCCCTAATAGCTGGGATGCTGATAATGATACACAAACTTTCAAGGAATCGAGATTACAGTAAAATATGCTAAGTGAAACTAAGAATAATTAAATGCCTTTCATTTAGACCATATTTTAATCTTACAGCTCTAATGGCCAGATCATATTTCTGGTTAAGTAAATAACATGGTAAAGCTGATTAAGTTGAGACAACATTGGGTATGAAGTAATTTATTATTCAATAAAAATAGTGTAAGTCTAAGGTATAATCAAAGATAATTTCAAGACGCAATAACACCAACAGTGAAAAAAATAAAGAAGCTAGTCCAGGAAATTAAGCTCTGTTTTTTTGCTGGTTTCCAAAGTATAAATCAAACATACTTTGTTACTTAGATGATTTTTAAATTGTGTTAAATATTTATAGGGGAAAAAAGTTGCTACTCTAAGGTAACTATACAAAAAGAAGCTGTTAGTTTCTCCTAAATTAGAGGTACTTCTGTGCTCCCCTCAATATCAGTACAGGTGTTTTATGGCACAAAACCTTTGCATTCTGATTGTTTCACATGCTTGATATACCTTCTTCAGGAGTCTGAAGGTGGTTTAGCTACCTCAGTCCCCACTGCCTAACTCCTTGACTTCCAAATTGCTCAGTTAATGCTGAGTGGATATTTAGTAAGAAAACTATGGACACTGGGGGCAGGTATGTGTTGATTAACTATGCATCATATATTCTGCAAAGCACCTGGCCTGGTCTCTTGAAAAAGGCAGTACCAGCCTGGCACGGTGGCTCACCCCTATAATCCCAGCATTTTGGGAGGCCAAGGAGGGCAGATCACCTGAGGTTGGGAGTTTGAGACCAGCCTGACCAATATGGAGAAACCCTGTCTCTACTAAAAATACAAACTTAGCTGGGCGTGGTGGCACGTGCCTGTAATCCCAGCCACTGGGGAGCCTGAGGCAGAATTGCTTGAACATGGGAGGTGGAGGTTGAGGTTGTGGTGAGCTGAGATTGCACCATTTCACTCCAGCCTGGGCAACAAGAGCGAGACTCAGTCTCAAAAAAAAAAAAAAAAGGCGGGGGCGGTGATTATGTGTAGTGAGGGGAAAGGCTGCACTTGACTTAAGGACATAACTTGCCCAAATACAGCATTGTGTTACCTGACTCAGTAGGAGTGAACACATAAACAAAATTCATTAGTATAAGAAGCATTTTAGAAATATATTTCTAAAGCCCTCCTTAGGGAATCCCGCTGAGTAGGTCTAGGGTGAAATCACTGACTGTGATTGTTCTCTTCCAGATTATTTCAATAATTAACCAACTTTGGGAGACTCTGAACGCTCAGGAAACCCTTTGCAGGTTTCCATGCTAAGGCACTCATGTTAAGTTTTTTTTCCCTTGGGCTTCACAAAATTGCAGACTTTTAGTCTGGTTGGAAAAAAAATACCTGCTTAAAAATTATTGTTTAATTTTGCTATACTAATATTTCTTAGTATCAGAATTTGAGGTGATCTGCTAAAATACCTTAAACAATGTCTTAGATTTCAGCTTTCCAGAAAACCTGGAGAGTATTATGTGAAAGTCTTTAAATGAGTAGTCTTCTGAAATGCCTCATCATTTACAAGTAATTTCTACATGTGATTGGATTAGCCATAACAAATTGCTGCAAACTGCTTGAAGAACAGAAATTTGTTATCGTTCTGGAGCTGGAAGTCCGAAATCAAGGTGTTGGCAAGACTGCTTCTTTTTGAGGACTGTGAGGGAAAGATCTGCTCCGGACCTCTGTCTTTGGCTTGTAGGTGGTCATTTCCTTCATCTCTCTTTTCTCTATACATGTCTGTCACTGTGTATACATTTCCATTTTTTTAAGGACACCAGTCATATTGAATCAGGACCTCGGGAGGCTGAGGCAGGCAGGAGAATCGCTTGAACCCAGGAGGCAGAGGTTGCAGTGAGCCGAGATCGTGCCCCTGTACTCCAGCCTGAGCAACAGAGCCAGTCTCCACCTAAAAAAAAAAAAAAAAAAAAAAAGTTTTTTTTTTTAAATTTTTGAGACGGAGTTTTGCTCTTGTTACCCAGGCTGGAGTGCAATGGCGCGATCTCGGCTCACCGCAACCTCCGCCTCCTGGGTTCAGGCAATTCTCCTGCCTCAGCCTCCTGAGTAGCTGGGATTACAGGCACGCGCCACCACGCCCAGCTAATTTTTTGTATTTTTAGTAGAGACGGGGTTTCACCATGTTGACCGGGATGGTCTCGATCTCTTGACCTCGTGATCTACCCGCCTCGGCCTCCCAAAGTGCTGGGATTACAGGCTTGAGCCACCGCGCCCGGCTAAAAAAAAGTTTTTAAGGGCTTTAGAAAGGAGGAAAAAGAAAAATGTCCAACAGGGTTCCATTGTTCCATTGATTGAACAAATTTAATTTGGTGTAAATTCACTACGTGCTTACTAGGCTGTTGGCAAGGAGTTGGGGAGCCCAACAAAAATACTTTGGACAGGATAACACCATAAAAGGGGCTTGGGAGAGAGCCAACTCTGGTTCCATCTCTGGCTTCACTACTTACTAACCGGATGACCTTAGACAAACCACTTAACCCCTCTATACTCCTTTATCTCATGTATAAAACAGGATAATAGTGTCTACCTTGTAGTATCCCAATTTTTATGGGATTGCTGTTATATGTCAGATGTGGCCAGGTGCTGTGGCTCACGCCTATAATCCCAGCACTTTGGGAGGCCAAGGTGGGTGGATCACCAGGTCAAGAGATCGAGACCATCCTGGTCAACATGATGAAACCCCATCTCTATTAAAAATACAAAAAATTAGCTGGGCATGGTGGCACGTGCCTGTAATCCCAGCTACTCAGGAGGCTGAGGCAGGAGAATTGCCTGAACCCAGGAGGCGGAGGTTGCGGTGAGCCGAGATTGCGCCATTGCACTCCAGCCTGGGCAACAAGAGCGAAACTCCATCTCAAAAAAAAAAAAAAAAAAGACATATGTCAGATATACAGGCTGGCACCTGGTCAGTGCTCAATTAAGTGTTAGCTCTTAGCATCATTATTATTCTTTTATTATACTAGTAATATTTGCATCCTATCTCACTAATGTAATACAGTGACTATCCCACTTTTCCCAGGGCTATTTTATGTCTTTTTTTTTTTTTTTTTTTTTTTTTTGAGACGGAGTTTCGCTCTTGTTACCCAGGCTGGAGTGCAATGGCGCGATCTCGGCTCACCGCAACCTCCGCCTCCTGGATTCAGGCAATTTTCCTGCCTCAGCCTCCTGAGTAGCTGGGACTACAGGCACGTGCCACCATGCCCAGCTAATTTTTTGTATTTTTAGTAGAGATGGGGTTTCATCATGTTGACCAGGATGGTCTCAATCTCTTGACCTGGTGATCCACCCACCTCGGCCTCCCAAAGTGCTGGGAATACAGGCTTGAGCCACCACGCCCGGCATATGTCTGTTACCCCAGTGTAATTAATAGCAAATTGCCCTCAAAGTATCTTGGATTGGGCAGTAAGTTGGTTACCTTGCCTTCAGGATTTTTACAGTAGCTCAGAAGTAGTGCCTTGATGTTATATACTAACCATGAGAAAAAGAAATGTCTCTGTTTACACGTTCTCTGTCACTGTTCAATGAAAAGCAGAACCAGCAGGTCCAAAAATAACAAGGTATCTCAATTGTTCACATTATCTCCAAAATTCTAGGATATACACCAGTACCGCTATAATGTGTGACATCATTTACTGTTAGATAGAAATACCTACCAGTAATAAGAACTATTGAAATAGGCCGGGCTCGGTGGCCCAAGCCTGTAATCCCAGCACTTTGGGAGGCCGAGGTGGGTGGATAACGAGGTCAAGAGATCGAGACCATCCTGGTCAACATGGTGAAACTTCATCTCTACTTAAAAAAAAAAAAAAAAAAAATTAGCTGGGCATGGTGGCGCGTGCCTGTAAACCCAGCTACTCAGGAGGCTGAGGCAGGAGAATTGCCTGAACCCAGGAGGCGGAGGTTGCGGTGAGCCGAGATTGCGCCATTGCACTGCAGCCTGGGTAACAAGAGCGAAACTCCGTCTCAAAAAAAAAAAGAACTATTGAAATAATTTGTCTCTATAAGCCAGGATGTGTTTAACTCATTGCTTATGCAAATTCAAATTTGATTTTCATCCGACTTAATTGTGAAATATTAAAAAACACTGTATTCCGGCCAGGCTCAGTAACTGACACTTATAATCCCAGCACTTTGGGAGGCCAAGGAGTGTGGATCGTTTGAGCCTAGGCGTTCAAAACCAGCCTAGGCAACATTAGTGAAACCCCGTCTCTACAGAAAATACAAAAATTAGCTGGATGTGGTGGCACATGCCTGTAGTTCCAGCTATTTTCAAGGCTGAGGTGAGAGGATCACTTGAGCTCAGGAGGTCAAATCTGCAGTGAGCTGTGAGTGTGCCTCTGCACTCCAGCCTGGGCTATAGAGTAAGACCCTGTCTCAAAAAAAACTGTTTCCTTCAAAATAACACTGTGACCAATAGTAAATGAATTTTTAAATATTTTATCTGACATCATCACTAAAACCTGTCTATCCTATTTTACTTCTGGCATATTTAAATATATATATATATTTTTATATATATATAATATATATATATGTGTATGTATTTTTTAAAGTGCATGTTCTCTAATATTTTTTCTACTTAATGCTGTATCTTTTTTTTTTTTTTTTTTTTCTAATTTAAGACGGGGTTTCACCATGTTGGTCAGGCTGGTCTTGAACTCCCAACCTCAGGTGATCCACCCACCTTGGCCTCCAAAGTACTTGGATTATAGGTGTGAGCCACCACGCCTGGCCAATGTTGTATCATAAACATCTTACCCTGTTGTTAGAAGTATTTCATATATATCCATTTTAATGAAGCATGATGTTTCATTAAGTTGAAGTTCCATTACTCATTATTTTCTTATTTTTGGACCTAGAGATTGTTTTAAATTTTATGTCATATGTAATGTTGCATTCCTCAAGCCTTCTTCATTCTTTTGAGCATTCAGAGCACAGGTATTAGGACAATGGGTTGTTAGGACAAATAGAATGAAATTTAAGTGAAACTACTTTTTCTCACATGTCAAACCATTCTGTAAGCTTTTCTTTTTTTTTTTTTTTTTTAATGAATACATTGATCTCTGTACTACAATTTAAGAAACCTGGTAAGGGAAAAAAGTGAACTTTTAGTCTTTTTTTAAAATTGTGGTAAAAACATTTAACATGAGAACTTAATCATCTTTCGTAATTGAAACTTTTTACCTGTTGAATAGCAGTTCCCCATCTCTCCTTCCCCATTTCTCCTGGCACATCCTACCCTCTGCTTCTAGTTTATGTGACTATTTTATATACCTCATAAAAGTGATTTTATGCAATATTTGTCCCCTGAGACTGCCTTATTTTACTTAGCAAAACATCCTCCAAGTTCATTCATGTTGGATATCGCAGGATTTTTTTTTTTAAGGCTGAGTAATATTCCATTGTATTTAGATACCATTTTCTTTATCTATTCATCCATCTATCAACATTTAGGTGAGTTGGCAGTGTGTGGGGTAGGGTAAGAAGACAGAAAAGAGATGAAATTTAGGAAATTTGGGATGAAGAATGGGAGAGAGAAGAGGCTTAGAACACAGAAAGCAGCCCTTGAATGGTGATCAGGTGCTGGTGACGTTTGAATCACGAACATGTCCCGCTGGCCATTTCGGGCCTGGCTGGCAGAGTAAATGCTCAATAAAAGTGTGTTGGTATGAAGGCATAATTTGTTCCGTTCCTGTTGCACTTTATAAAAAGAAACAACCTTTCCAATTCATTTACTACTGCATGTAAAGGATTTGGATGCATCTAACTTCAGGAAGACATGAAGAGGTGATGGACCATTCTATACATATATAAATTTTTGATTTGTTGTTGTTGTTGTTGTTGTTGTTGTTGTTTTGAGACAGAGGCTCACTCTGTAACCGAGGCTAGAGTGCAGTGGCATGATCTCGGCCCACTGCAACCTCTGCCTCCCGGGTTCAAGCGACTCTCCTGCCTCAGCCTCCTAAGTAGCTGGGGCTACAGGTGCGCGCCACTGTACCCAGCAAATTTTCGTATTTTTAGTAAAGACAGGGTTTCATGATGTTGGTCAGGCTGGTCTTGAACTCCTGACTTCATCATCTGCCTGCTTCAGCCTCCCAAAGTGCTGGGATTTACAGGTGTGAACCACTGTGCCCGGCCCATTTTATTTATTTATATTTTTTATAGAGATGGGATCTTGCTATGTTACCTAGGCTGGTCTCAAACTCCTGGCCTCAAGCAGTCTTCTGCCTTTGCCTCCCAGAGTGCTGGCATTACAGGTATGAGCCACCATTCCTGGCCCTGGCCCACTTTAGAAAAGAAATATGAATCCATCTGATTATGGAAACAGCCATTTATTTGCCTCGACAGTTACCTATGTTCTCCTAGACAAGAGTTGACAAAAACTCACTTCTAGGTTAACTTTCTTAGAAACGCTTTTATTCACTCTCTTGCTCAAAAGCTTTCCTAGACAACTTCCAATTTATTTAAAGATTACAGGCGTGGTGGCTAACGCCTATAATCCCAGCACTTTGGGAGGCCCAAGGCAGGCGGATCACTTGAGCTCAGGAGTCGCTTGAGCCAGCTCACTTGAGACCAGCCTGGCCAACGTGGTGAAACCTGTCTCTACTAAAAATACAAAAATTAGCTGAGTGTGGTGGTGAGTGCCAGAAACTTGGGAGGCTGAGGTATGAGGATCACCTGAGCCTGAGGAGGTCAAGGCTGCAGTGAGTTGTGATCACACCACTGAACTCTGGCCTAGGTGACAGAGTGAGACCTTGTCTCAAAACCAAAAATAAATAAAGATTAAAGTCTAAACCATAGGTTTAGCAGCTTTTCAATTTTACATCTGACCCTCCGCTATTACACTTACTCTATCCTTATACTTGCATATACGTGTATTTTTTCAAAAATAAAGTTTTGTACAGTTTTTTTTTTTTTTATTCTGGAAACAGAGTCTTGCTCTGTCTCCCAGACTGGAGTGCACAGGTGTGATCGCGGCTCACTGCAGCCTCAACCTCCAGGGCTCAAGCAATCCTCCCACCTCATCCTTCCAAGTAGCTACAACTATGGGCACATACCATCACACCTTGCTAAACTTTAATTTTTATGTAGTGAGGAGGTCTCACTATGTTGTCCAGGCTGGTCTTGAACTCTTGTGCTCAAGTGATCCTCCTGCCTCAGCCTCCCAAACAGGTGGGATTACAGGCATGAGACACCTTGCTAGGCCACAAACTTGTTTTTAATTGAACAGTTGCTCTTAGGTCATTCTGCATTTACCTTTGTATCTACTGTCTTCTGTATAAAGCAAACTTTTTTTTTCCCCAAAACTGTGTAGTATTACATCAAAGTGATATACTATAATGTATGTAATCGTTTTCCAATTGATGATCATTTAAATGAATCCCATCCTTCTGGTATAATAAGTAAAATTACAATCGATATATATATGTATGTATGTCATTTTGCATATGTATCAATATATCTTTAAAATAAATTTCTAAAAGGAGCTACAGACAAGTATTTGATAGCTATTATTAAAACAGAATCCTAAGTGTTGCAGCGGCTTATGCTTTCAGTGTATGAGCATGCTTATGCCCTGAAAATCTTCCCCATACTCTTATCCAACTTCTTGATCTTTCCTGATGGCAAGAGAAAATTATCATGTGGTTTAAAAGTCTACCTCCCTTTCAATTTCCTCAATTGAGCATCTTTTCCTTTGTTTAAAAACCATTTGTAGGACCAGACACAGTGGCTCACACCAGTAATCTCCTGTCTCAGCCTCCTGAGTAGCTGAGATTACAGGCACCCACCACCATACCTGGCTAATTTTTGTATTTTCAGTAGAGATGGCATTTCACCATGTTGGCCAGGCTGGTCTTGAACTCCGAATCTCAGGTGATCTGCCCGCCTTGGCCTCCCAAAGTGCTGGGATTACAGGCACCCGGCCAGTAATCTTTGTTGATGATAATAATTGTAGCAGCTCTGGCTATGTTCAGATCAAGCCATTGCCACATGTATCCCCATAACAGTATGTCTCCTTGATTTATCTTTGGTTTCTTACAAATTGCTGGAGTTTTTGCCAAGAGCAGTTTTATGGAGTCAGCATGAACTAATGAAGAAAATGAGTTATCTTGGATTTGAAAAGATGTGTCTAGGTTACATGTTAGGTCAGCTGTCACACATTATCCCAAGTTCAATGTTGGCTGCTGGCACTATGTTCTTTTAATGTTGCTAAGTAAGACATTTTTCTTCTTGCATAGTCCCAGAACTGTCAACAGTGAGAGAATTTTTTGGGAACAGGAGAATGACCTTGAGATTCTGGGATGAGAGAACATGGTAAAAAAGGTATCAGTGACTGCAATTTGTGACCTGTTGGAAAATCATAGTCCTCCAACATTCACCAGTCTTTTAATCTGACAAGGAGGGAAGATTTTATGCGTTCACAGTAACAAGAGAACACAAAGTAAAACTAAATAATTACATGAGAGGAAACGTAATCTGTGCCTTGTCAATTAAAAGATACTATCTGCTGTGTTCAGGACAAAGTAAAGATCCACTTTGTAGTAGACCAAGAGAGCTTTATGAGTGTATGTATATATAGATTTGAGTTAAACTTCTTGTAATGTTATGCGCAAAAGATTCGTGGTACAGTTAAGTGAAGAATTTAAATAGCAGTTAAAGTTCTACAAAAAAAAAAAGTCCATAGGCTATTTAAAATGTTAAAAATGTTTTAAATGTCTATAGTAATTATAGGAAATATATGCCACATTTTAAGAGATTAACTTGGGGTGGTTGTTTTCAGTTTTTCTCCAACATCCATGTATTACTTTTGTACATCATCCATTTTGGCCCCAGAGCAATACTTGAAATACAACACCATCTCATCCAAAATAGCCATCAGATTTGGCCATGCTGACACACACACTCTAAAATCCACTCTGCTCCCCCTGGTATCAGTGAACAAACATTTTGATGATTAAATACTCAAATGTTGACTAAGAAATACATGTATAATCCTCTCTTTGAGTTTGTTCAAAGGCTGAAGAAGAAGAGAGAAATATCTTTTTTTTTTTTTTTTTTTTTTTTTGAAATCGAGGTTTGCTCGTTACCCAGGCTGGAGTGCAATGGCACGATCTCGGCTCACCGCAACCTCCACCTCCTGGGTTCAGGCAATTCTCCTGCCTCAGTCTCCTGAGTAGCTGGGATTACAGGTACGCACCACCATGCCCAGCTAATTTTTTGTATTTTTAGTAGAGACGGGGTTTCACCATGTTGACCAAGGATGGTCTCGATCTCTTTACCTCGTGATCCACCTGCCTCGGCCTCCCAAAGTGCTGGGATTATAGGCTTGAGCCACCGCGCCCAGCGAGAGAAATATCTTAAAGAGATTTTTAAAATTCAGCACTATTGCAGTTATCACATGGGATTCCTTTTTGGACCCTTTCTTTGAGGACAATTTACCAGAAAGACCTCATTATGAGGTCTTTTAAAATTACCTTGGATCTACAGGGCTGCTTATGGGTGTTGTACCTCACACAGAATGGATCTTAACCCCCTTTCTCCCTTTTGTTGCTGTGCTAGAAAGGGATCCGTTATAGTCACAGGTTAGTGCTTTTGAGGCTAGCATGTGTAGGACATGCTTATTCCTGGGTTTTTTGGTTTGTGTGCAAACAACTCAGGTGGGAAATATTTGTGCTTACTCATAATTTAAGATAAATGGGCCGGTGTGGTGGCTCACGCCTGTAATCCCAGCACTTTGGGAGGCCGAGGCGGGTGGATCACGAGGTCAAGAGATCAAGACCATCCTGGTCAACATGGTGAAACCCCGTCTCTACTAAAAATACAAAAATTAGCCGGACATGCGCCTGTAGTCCCAGCTACTTGGGAGGCTGAGGCAGGAGTATTGCTTGAACTGGGGAGGAGGAGGTTGCAGTGAGCCGAGGTTGACCACGGCACTCCAGCCTGGCAACGGAGCAAGACTCTGTCTCAAAAAAAAAAAAAAAAAAAAAAAAAAAAAAAAAGATAAATGAAAGGATTCTGTTAGAAGCAGTAAATGTAATGGTTAAGAGTTTGGATTCTGAGGTCAGGCGCGGTGGCTCAAGCCTGTAATCATAGCACTTTGGGAGGCCGAGGCGGGTGGATCACGAGGTCAAGAGATCGAGACCAACCTGGTCAACATGGTGAAACCCCGTCTCTACTAAAAATACAAAAAATTAGCTGGGCTTGGTGGCACGTGCCTGTAGTCCCAGCTACTCAGGAGGCTGAGGCAAGAGAATCACTTGAACCTGGGAGGTGGAAGTTGAGCTGAGACTGTGCCACTGCACTCCAGCCCGGGCGACAGGGCGAGCCTCGGTCTCAAAAATACATAAATTAATTTTTAAAAATGTACGCATCATTGTGCCATCCTGCATTCACAACTTTGGTTATTCTGTATTGCAAACTTTCAAATGGTTCCTAATATATTTGGACATCTTGCGAATCTGAAAGTTAAAAAAAGTCCTGCCCCTAGAACCGACGCCGTGGCTCACACCTGTAATCCCAGCACTTTGGAAGCCGGAGGGGGCAGATCACAAGGTCAGAAGTTTGAGACCAGACTGGCCAACATAGTAAAACTCTGTCTGGACTAAAAGTACAAAAAAATTAGCTGGGCGTGGTGGCGGGTGTTGCAAACCAGCCCAATCCCATACGTGGGTGTCCTTAGTCCTGGCGGTGATGAGGGATTGAGAAAAGGAAACAAAGACAGACACAAGAGTAGAAGTTACAGCAGGGGTCCAGGGGACCAACGCAAGTGTGGCTACCTCGTTTGCCTGAGCTCTGGGCTCTAAACACTTTTTTTTTTTTTTTTTTTTTGAGACGGAGTTTCACTCTTGTTACCCAGGCTGGAGTGCAATGGCGCGATCTCGGCTCACCGCAACCTCCGCCCCCTGGGTTCAGGCAATTCTCCTGCCTCAGCCTCCTGAGTAGCTGGGATTACAGGCACGTGCCACCATGCCCAGCTAATGTTTTGTATTTTTAGTAGAGACGGAGTTTCACCATGTTGACCGGGATGGTCTCGATCTCTCGACCTCGTGATCCACCCGCCTCGGCCTCCCAAAGTGCTGGGATTACAAGCTTGAGCCACCGCGCCCGGCCTCTAAACACTTTCATTATGTGCACCATCTTATTGATCTTACGGGCATTTGTGGAAAGGGAGGGTAAAGGAGTAGATGAGACAGCCAGGGTGGGGAGAGCACTTGAGATCCTTCTAAAACACTCTAAACTATTGCTCTGAGCATTTAACAGCACTTGAGAGCCTTCTAAGACACCCTAAACTAGTACTCTGAGTTTACCACCCATTGTTATCAGGGTGCGGCTGCATCAGAAGTATAGCGAATTAGGAGCCACCTGGTCTGACCACTCCCAATGCATCAGAGGGCTTTTATCTCCCGAGCACTGAGGACACAGAGCAATTAAAATCACTCCATATTCCAAGAAACCTAGGCAGAGCCTGAGGCCTTCCGTGTTCTCTGCCCTGCAAGGCTTTTCTCCTCCTTGCCAGCTCCCCTCTGCAAAGACCCTCCCAGATCTTGTGAGCAGAGGTCGCCTCCCTTCTCAGAGGTCTTTGCATAAGCCCTCTTTACGAGGTCCTCTTACAGTCTCTATGTTGAGAAGGCCTTTGTGGGACCAGAGCAGTATTTCTGCTCTGCAACCACCCTGAGGTGTTCCCCCGTGTTACTGAGCTCTCGGGTGTTCTTTACCTTAGGCCTCCTGTCGCCGTTTTCATTTCTAATTAACGGCACCAATAATATAGTTTAGTTCGGTGTATAAACTTCTGTGCACTGTAAACCAATCAAACTTATAATTATTTAGCTAGAATTAACATAGGTCTGCCCCCACCATCTTGACCCACGGCGGGAGCCTGTAATCCCAGCTACTTGGTAGGCTGAGGTGCAGGAGAATCGCTTGAACCCGGGAGGCAGAGGTTGCAGTGAGCTGAGATCCTATCACTGCACTCCAGCGGGGGTGACAGAGACAACGTCTCAAAACAAACAAATAAACTCGAACAAAATTTACTTTATATTTTCATGTTACAGTCACTTTAGACAAAGTTCAAAAATGTTAAACATATTTTCATTTTCAATCAGTGTATTTTATCACTTCTTTAGAAGTGGTTGATGGATGATGTGTAAGATGCAAAAGCAATGTTTGCTTTTCCCATCGTTTAGTAAAAAAAAATCACACTATTTTCCTTCAAATTTTATGGCTTTATTAAATTGACTCTAAAAAATATATTGTCTATATTTTGTATGTGTGAATTCACAAAGTTGGAAGTTCTGAGATTAGCTTGTCTACTCCAACACCACCGACATTGGTATGCATTGAGATATATAATTGAAAAGACATTTCTGAAAGAGATCTGTAGCTTAAAATCTAGTAATAAGGATTTGTTAAATCAATTACAGCACATACATATGAATACCATGAAACTATAAAAAATAATATTTTAGGGGAAAAAAACAATTACATAAGAAAACATTCCAGGCCGGGCGTGGTGGCTCACACCTGTAATCCAAGCACTTTGGAGGCCAAGGCAGGCTGATCACCTGAGGTCGGGAGTTCAAGACCAGCTTGACCAACATGGTGAAACCCCGTCTTAAAAATAAAAAGAAAACATTCCATGGATTCGAATTGTGTGACCATAAAATGAATATATTTCATATCATAATATAACAATATAGGAGTATATAAAGTAAAAGCTCCCCCCATACATTAAAATATTAACAATGATTATCCCTGCTGGAAGGATGATATAGGTGATTTTGATTATCTGTCTTTGTGCTTCTAGGTATCTATTTCTTCTTTTTTGAGGCAAAGTCTCACTTTGTCATCAGGTTGAAGTGCAGTGGCACAATCTCAGCTCACTGCAACCTCCCCCTCCCGGGTTCAAGTGATTCTCCTGCCTCAGCCTCCCAAGCAGCCGGGACTACAGACGCGCACTACCATGCCCGGCTAGTTTTTGTATTTTTAGTAGAGATGAAGTTTCACCATGTTGGCCAGGATGGTCTCGATCTCTTGACCTTATGATCCACCCACCTCGGCCTCCCAAAGTGCTGGGATTCAGGCATGAGCCACCGCGCCTGGCCATTATTTCTTTTCTTAAAATGAACACTACTTCTTTTATTAACAGAAAAATAATTATAATAAAGAAATATTTGTTTTGTATAATTATGACATGCTTTATTAAAATTCTCCATTATCAGTGACAATTTCTGCATGTAGACCCACAGGAAAGACTTAAGCTAAAACCACTAACACTTTTCATGTAGAAGCTAGATTATTTGCAAGTATAACCTTTAGCTTTGAAGTTGGAAAAGGAAATCTGATGCCCTCTTGTGGCCAATAATTTTATAGATGATTTACTCCTTTTCATCTGCTCTAAATATGGTCTCAATTTATAGTTCCCTCATCATTAATGTGTCATTATCACATCATTTAATGTTTTTAGCCATTTGTATTTCTTTATTGATCTGGCTCCACTAAATGATTTACTTTAATTATATGCAGACCTTTTTTTGTATAGTGACATTAATTCATTTTCTTTTACAAATTTTGTGAAAATTTTAAATTTTTTCCACATTCAAAATGGCCTGTCTTCCAATTATGGGGAACATTTCCCAAAGATAACATTGATATATCCTTCCATATTTCTCTCAGTTCTTTTATTTTTATTTTTGGTAGAGATGGGGGTCTCACTTTGTTGCCTAAGGTGGTCTCAAATTTTTAGCCTCAAGCGTTTCTCCCACCTCGGCCTCCAAAGTGCTGGGATTACAGGTGTGAGTCGGCCTCCTCTCAGTACTTCTATAGTTTCATAACTTACTTACATGATTTCTTTATATATATATATATTTTTATTTTTTTTATTTTTTTTATTTTTTTTTTTTTGAGACAGGGTTTCTCCATGTTGGTCAAGCCGATCTTGAACTTCCGACCTCAGGTGATCCGTCTGCCTCGACCTCCCAAAGTGCTGGGGTTACGGGTATGAGCCACCACACCCAGACTTTTTTTTTTTTTTAAACGGGGTTTCGTTCTTGTTGCCCAGGCCGGAGTACAATGGAGCAATCTCAGCTCACTACAGCCTCTGCCTCCTGGGTTCAAGCGATTCTCCTGCCTCAGCCTCCCAAGTAGCTGGGATTACAGGTGCCCATCACCACACCTGGTTAATTTTTGAATTTTTTTTTTTTTTAGGAGAGATGGGGTTTCACCATGTTGGCCAGGCTGGTCTCGAACTACTGACCTCATGATCCACCCTCCTCAGCCTTCCAAAGTGCTGGGATTACAGGTGTGAGCCACTGCACCCGGCCCTGCCCTCTTTAAACCTCTATTGACATTATAAGAGACTGCTTCTCCCCACACCCTCAATATTGGGTATTATTAATTTTGATTTCCAAAATAAATGTTTTAATTTGTACTTAGTGATCATATATTTATTGGTCAAAATGCTAATATCATATACAAAAATGACCTATTAAACCTCTAGTCTAGAAATGTTTTACACATATTCCCTCTAGATTTATATTTTACACATTTTATATATCTGTATATACATATATATGTATATACATATATATATGATTTCGATTTTTAGTCGAAATCATAATTGCATTTTTAAGTCCAACAAAATTTAAGCACAGAGTCTTCCATGATTATGTTTTTTTTCTTCTAACCACTAGACCACCAGGGACCATGATTATGTTTAACTTTTATGGAAGTTATTTTTGTAGCTAGGCATTTCTTTTGATAGAAGAAACAAATTCAGTACTTTTATTTGTGCTGATTGTGTGCTTTACAGAATAAACACCAAACCACCCTAATTGTAGTGATGTATCTGCTACAAGTCTTAATGGTGAATTTGTTTTTGTTAAGGGTTAAACATACTTCCACTTTTGTCCTTATATTATCTTTAAAATTATATGTGAAAGAACAATGGAATGTGGAAGATGGCCTATTAAATTTGGAAGTGGGTGATGGTTTCTGCAATGACTAAAGTGTACATATATTTTAAATTTTATTTTTTGAGATGGAGCATCACTCTTGTTGCCCAGACTGGAGTGCAATAGCATAATCTCAGCTCACCACAACCTTCGCCCCCTGGGTTCAAGCAATTCTCCTGCCTCAGCATCCTGAGTAGCTGAGATTACAGGCATGTGCCACCATGTCTGGCTAATCTTTTTGTATTTTTAGTAGAGACAGGGTTTCTGTATGTTGGTCAGGCTGGTCTTGGAACTCCTGACCCCATGTCATCTGCCTGCCTCAGCCTCCCAAAGTGTTGGGATTACAGGTGTGAGCCACCACGTCCAGCAAAGTGTACATATTGCAGAAGAATTGCATGAGCCTTCCTTCTCATGGCTTACGTGACAACTTCCCAGTATGATCAGTCAATGCCATACGGTGCCATATGCAATGCAGGGATATTGTTTCCCTAAGTGCCTCACAATGTTATTGCTTCACCCACTGGAGTAGATTCCAGACTATATGGAGAAATTTGGCACAAAGTTTACTAATGTTGTACACTGTGTTAAACTGCCAAATTGATATAACTGAGTGAAAGTCAACATAAATGCTTTATTATCTCAGCTTGGAACCATAGTTTACTAAAAAAAATACTTTAAGTATTATACTAAAAAACAGAAATAAGCACTTTAGTATTAATGTGATAGAACTTATAAGTTTTTTTCAAACATCCATGTCCAAGTGCAATCTATAAAATTTAGAGCTTTGCAGTTATGCCTACAAATATAAATAAAATGGAAAATTTAAACAAATTATTGTTCAATGAGAAACCATTCCTGCTTGAAATAGCCTGATAAGGATTTCAAGCTGAAATTATGTAGCCATGCTTTGTCTAAGAGCCATCTTCGAGTTGTCTAGGGGAGACAAACTTAAGAGGCAAAGTGCCTAGAGTTATAATTACCACTGAAAAAGGGTTTGGCAAGCCGGGCGCGGTGGCTCAAGCCTGTAATCCCAGCACTTTGGGAGGCTGAGGTGGGTGGATCACGAGGTCAAGAGATCGAGACCATCCTGGTCAACACGGTGAAACCCCGTCTCTACTAAAAATACAAAAAATCAGCTGGGCATGGTGGCGCATGCCTGTAATCCCAACTACTCAGGAGGCTGAGGCAGGAGAATTGCCTGAACCCAGGAAGCAGAGGTTGCAGTGAGCCTAGATCGTGCCATTGCACTCCAGCCTGGGTAACAAGAACGAAACTCCGTCTCAAAAAAAAAAAAAAAAGGGTTTGGCAAACTTTTGTACCCCATGCTTGCTGGAATTTAATACCCAGTTGCTGATTAAGTTTTATTTCATTAGCAATGGATTGGAAAAGCCATGAGAGCGTTCTTTTGCTCTACATAAGTTTCAGAACAAGGTGGAGAATGGGTAGTTGAAACACTGGTAGAATGTTCTGCAAGTAGTAGTACATCCACCTGTATGCAGTCAAATTCAAAACTAGTAGTTTCCCCAACAGGCCCTGTCATTTAGTTGTCACAACTAATAATTTTGTAGTAGCGTGGAATGTTCTGGATACTAAGTACATGCCACTCCCTTCTTGACACTATTATGCTCCTGATTTTCCCAACAAGCCTATATAGAGTCATCCCTCAGTATCCTTGGAAGATTGATTCCAGGATCTTTCTTGGATACCAAAATCCTCAGATACTCAAATGCCTTATACAAAATGGTCTTGTATTTGTATATAGCCTATGCACATCCTTTAAATCTAGATTATGATACCTAATGCAATTTAAATGTTATACAGTTATATTTTAAAATTTGTATTTTGTTTACTTTTATTTTGAATATTTTCCATCCATGTTTGAATACACAGACAAGAAACCTGCAGATGAGAACCGATTTACTTATAAGCAAAGCAACAAAAAATGCTATCTGCTAACTTCATGATAAAAATACTTGAAACTTTCCAACTTTACACCAATCAGCTACAAATCTGTCATTATCACCACAAAACTCTCAAGTATCTGTAAGGAAGCAGTGTGATGGCTTTGCAAGCAATTTTTTTCCTTTCTCTTTTAATAACTTTGGTTAAAAAAAATTAACTTAGGCCGGGCACGGTGGCTCAAGCCTGTAATCCCAGCACTTTGGGAGGCCGAGGAGGGTGGATCATGAGGTCGAGATCGAGACCATCCTGGTCAACATGGTGAAACCCCGTCTCTACTAAAAATACAAAAAATTAGCTGGGCATGATGGCGCGTGCCTGTAATCCCAGCTACTCGGGAGGCTGAGGCAGGAGAATTGCCTGAACCCAGGAGGCGGAGGTTGTGATGAACCGAGATCGCGCCATTGCACTCCAGCCTGGGTAACAAGAGTGAAACTCCGTCTCAAAACAAAACAAAAAATTAACTTGATAAAACACATCTCCCTTGTGACATCAATAAACATGCTCGTTTGAATACGCAGTCACTATAGATTTCAGGAAAAAATGTATAGCTTCACAGTCAGGTTTAAAAATGGTTTTCTGAAGTTGTAAACACTTTAAAAACTGACTTTACAAAGGTATACTATTGAGCTATACCTTTATGATTTGTGCAATTTTGTACTTCAGTAGAATTTATATTCCTAAAAACTAACAATAATTTGTGGAATAACCATGGCCATCGAATGATTTATTAGCAAGTTGTGATTTTTCTGGTAAGTCAAACTGTACATTTAAAGATGAGGACGATGGAAAAGTATTGCTCATCTTAGTTTCTTAAAATTTGCCTTTGGGAAAAAAACAAAACTCTTAAAGAGATATCTCTTTTTTTCTTTTTGTAGTTCAAGCACCCTTACAAGACTGATGGAATTACAGTTGTATAAATATGAAGGACTACTGAAGAATCTGAAGTACTGTAATATTTAACTTTTAGGCCTCTAGAAAGACTTAAATGTTGTTTTTTTATTTTAAAAAAAAGCACAAGGCACAGAGATTTGAGCAGCTGTAAGAACACATCTACTTTACGCAATGGCATTAAACATGGAAGTCAGGCCGGGCGCGGTGGCTCAAGCCTGTAATCCCAGCACTTCGGGAGGCCGAGGCGGGCGGATCACGAGGTCAAGAGATTGAGACCATCCTGGTCAACATGGTGAAACCCCGTCTTACTAAAAATACAAAACATTAGCTGGGCATGGTGGCACGTGCCTGTAATCCCAGCTACTCAGGAGGCTGAGGCAGGAGAATTGCCTGAACCCAGGAGGCGGAGGTTGCGGTGAGCCGAGATCGCGCCATTGCACTCCAGCCTGGGTAACAAGAGCGAAATTCCGTCTCAAAAAAAAAAAAAAAAAAAACATGGAAGTCAGATGTCTTATCAACCAAATTCTTGGTTTAAAAAACTCTATGTATAATGACACTGATAGTTAAAAGATGTTTTATTGTATTTTCAATAGCTACCACTAATAATTTTTTAACTTTTCATATGCATATTTTGATATGTGGTATTTTAGGGAAAGTATGATTAATAAACAGTTGATGTTTTCAAAGGAAATTCTGAAAGTCTTACGTTCTGTTTCATGTTTTTGCTATTTGGTTCAATACACTGAAGGGAAACATCCCCTCTGTTCTTTTTCTCTTTTTTATGCACACAACAGAACATGCATTGTCATGCCTCAAACTACTTTTTATTTGCAACTACATGATTTCACACAATTCTTTTAAACAACGACATAAAATAGATTTCCTTGTGTATAAATAACTTACATACGCTCCATAAAGTAAATGCTCAAAGGTGCTAGAACAGATCGTCCACTTCTACAGTGTTCTCGTATCCAACAGAGTTGATGCACAATATATAAATACTCAAGTCCAATATTAAAAACTTAGGCACTTGACTAACTTTAATAAAGTTTCTCAAACTATATCAATATATCTAAAGTGCATATTTTTTTAAGAAAGATTATTCTCAATAACTTCTATAAAAATAAGTTTGATGGTTTGGTCCATCTAACTTCACTACTATTAGTATGAACTTTTAACTTTGAAAGTGTATTCAGGTTTATTCTTCCTTTTTCTCAACATGACACCAACACAATCAAAAAAGAAGCTAGTGAGGTGCTAACATGTGAGAATTAATCCAGTGATTCCGGTCACAATGCATTCCAGGGGGAGGTACCCATGTCACTGGAATTGGGCGATATGGTTTATTTTTCCTTCCCTGATTTGGGTAACCAAATGGAACAGGAGGAGGGTAGTGATTCTGATGGCCATTCCCTCGATACATTCCTGGTTTTTTTCTGGGCAAAGGGTGCCACATTGGAAGAGGTGGAAATATAAGTTCTGAAATCTGTAGGGAAGAGAAAACATTCAGTTAATTCAAAGGAAAAATTCATCATCTATGTTCCAGATTTCTCATTAAAGACAGTTACCCACAACCCTAAGGGCACATCTAAGTGACATTCTTGTGGTCAGATCTAAATATATTAAAAACCTCATATGTAATAGAGGTATATAATATATAAAATAGATAACCAATGTTTTCTGAATGCATAAAACAAGCTCAAACACAGTACTTCCTAAACAACTTCAACCAGAAAAGACCAAATCATGGAACAAATGGAAGCTTGTAAGGACATGTCTTGCTTTAGTCCAGCTGTTTCCACAGCTGGCTAGCCAGAAGTCACTTAGAAGCTTTTAAACACCATCCATTGGAGATGGAGGCAATTATCCTTGGCAAACTAATGCAGAAACAGAAAATCAGCTACCGCATGTTCTTACTTAGAAGTGGGAGTTAATAATAGGAACGTATGAACACAAAGAAGGAAACAACAGACACTGGAGTCTATTTGAGAGGGGAGGGTGGGAGAAGGAAAAGGAACAGAAAAGTAACTATTGGGTACTGGGCTTCATAGCTGGGTGATGAAATAATATGTACAACAAACCCCTGTGATACATGTTTACCTATGTAACAAACCTTCATGTGTACCCCTAAGCCTAAAATAAAAGTTAAAAAAACAAAAATAAAAATGAACACAAAATGTTCATGCCCTAGCACTGGTCTATTGAACAATAATAAAATCTCAGAACTAGAGGCCAGGTATTTTGACAAAGCTCCCCAGGTTTTGATGTAGCCTGTTTAGTATTTGGGAAGTTTTAGATTATCCCATAAATCAGCTGGGCACATCAGGTTCATATTATTTAAAGTTTTTTTTGTTTTGTTTTGTTTTGTTTTTGAGATGGAGTTTCGCTCTTGTTACCCAGGCTGGAGTGCAATGGCGCGATCTCGGCTCACCGCAACCTCCGCCTCCTGGGTTCAGGCAATTCTCCTGCCTCAGCCTCCTGAGTAGCTGGGATTACAGGCACGCGCCACCATGCCCAGCTAATTTTTTGTATTTTTAGTAGAGACGGGGTTTCACCATGTTGACCAGGTTGGTCTCGATCTCTCGACCTTGTGATCCACCTGCCTCGGCCTCCCGAAGTGCTGGGATTACAGGCTTGAGCCACCGAGCCCGGCCCTAAAGTGTTCTTATCAGCAATTTTAGACCTCTCTGCTCAGAATGCTGCACCTTCTTAAATTTCCCATTTCTCTGATCTGTAATCTGCATTTCTAAGCATAGGATTTAAATATATATATATTTTCTGTATATCATCGCATTTATATGATAGAAAATTCAAAAGGTACAAAAGGGTATACTGTGGAAAGTTCCTCTTTTTTTTACCTGACCCTTTATCTTCTTTATCTTCCTCTTCTCAGAGGCAACTGACAGTAAACTTTTTTTTTTTAATATACCTTTAGAGATATTCTATGCACAGCCATACACATTTTTAAAATATGTGTGTATACTGGACTGTATCCTGCTTTTTACAATTGATAATAATACATTTCAGAAGCATAGCAATACATAAAACCCTTTCTCACTGCACTCCAGTTTGGGTGACAGAGCCAGACTCCGTCTCAAAACAAACAAACAAACAAAAAAAACTCTTTCTCACTTTCTTCTTGTTCTACAGCTAGATAGTATTGCAATGACTAGAAATTAAATGGTCTCCTATTAATGTGACATCGAGGCTGCTGTAATGAATAAAACAATGCTGCAATGAATAACAGCACAGTAAATTCTAATATAAGGCTTTCTAGACATAATTTTGTTTCTTTTGGTAAATATTTAATACTTAGGAGTGGAAATGCTGAGTAACAGAAGAGATACACATTTAACTTTAAAACCTGCCAGTTTTCCAAAGTGGTGGTACCATTTTACAGCACCACCAACAGTTTATGAATCTAGCTGCTTCATATCCTTGCTAACATTTGATGTTGTCAGACTTTTAAATTAAGCAGTTCTGGAAGAACTAGTGTTTCATGTGGTTTTAATCTGCATTCCTCTGATGATAAATGAGGCCATTCATATAACTCCTTTTGTAAAGTGTTTGTTCACATCTTTTGCTCCCCTGCCTTTTTGAGATTACAGCAGCATATGCCTATTATTTTTTACTGGGTCATTTGCCTTTTACTAGTAATTTGTGGGTGATTTTTTAAAAAGTCTATTCTGGAAATAAGTTCTTTATGGATATATGTAATGAGGGTATTTTATTTTGTCCTAATCTATGGTTTGCCCATTTTCTTAATGGTTTCTTTGATGAGCAAAAAGATGATTAATTTTGATGAAGTCCAGTTTATCAGTTTTTTCCCTTTTAGTACTTTTTGTGACTCTCTAGAAGAAATCTTTGCCTGTCACAAGATAATAAAGAAGATATTTCCCTATGTTTTCTCTTAAAAGTGTCAGAGACTTAGTTTTTATGTCTAGGTACAGGATCCATCTAAAATCGACGCTTTTGTGTATGGTGTCAGCTAAGTTAGGTTTGTGGCTTTTTCCTTCCTATGCAGATCATCCAGTTGTTTCAGCACAAGTTTTTGAAGATTTTTCCCATTGAATTGCTTTGGCACTTTTGTTAAAATGGAAAAAAAAAAAAAAAAGACTAATTGTATGTATGTGAGTCTACTTTTCTGGACTTTCTATCCTGTGTCATCAGTATATTTGTATATTTTTAAACCATTACCACACTGTCTTGATGAATATATAATAGCTTTGAATTAGTATGAGCCCTCTAACTGATCTTCCTTTTTAAAAAATTAGAATCAATTTGTCATTTTCTAGAAAAAGCCTTTTAAGATTTTCATTGATACTGAATTGGATCTACAGATCTATTTCAGGAGAACTGACACAATCTTCACTTCTTAATTTGTGGAGCCCCGTCTCTTGGGATACCTTATAGAAAACAGTAGGAAAAAAAAAAAGAAAACAGTAGAGAACAGCCGGGCGTGGTGGCTGAAGCCTGTAATCTCAGCACTTTGGGAGGCCGAGGAGGGTGGATCACGAGGTCAAGAGATCGAGACCATCCTGGTCAACAAGGTGAAACCCTGTCTCTACTAAAAATACAAAACATTAGCTGGGCATGGTGACGCGTGCCTGTAATCCCAGCTACTCAGGAGGCTGAGACAGGAGAATTGCCTGAACCCAGGAGGTGGAGGTTGCGGTGAGCGGAGATTGCACCATTGCACTCCGTCCTGGGTAAAAAGAGCGAAACTCCGTTATCAAAAAAAAAAAAAAAAAAGAAAAAGAAAACAGTAGAAAACAAAGATTCCAAGGTAGAATTATTTTTGTCCATATTTGAAAATCTTTTTTAAAGCTTGTGGCATTGCCAGATTCAAGATAAAAACACTAGTTTAGAAAAGAAAAAAAAAATCAAAGTGGGCCATTTGCAGTAGCTTTTCACACAAGAACTCATAGTAGTGGTTCTCTATTATAAAATGTTTTGCTAATGAGTATAATGCCAAGGAGAAATATTTTCCTTAAAAAGCATATAAGAGACACCTCAATTTCCATACCTTTTTGTTATCCTAATAGTCTTTCAACATGAGAGAAAATAAATGGAATTTAATTTTAAAAGAAATCCTAAAAATTAAAGGTTTGCTTGTAAAAAATTAACAGCAATCAGCCGTGCACAGTGGCTCACCCTGTAATACCAGCACTTTGGGAGGCTGAGGTGGGCAAATCACCTGATGTCAGGGGTTTGAGACCAGCCTGACCAACATGGAGAAACCCTGTCTCTACTAAAAATACAAAATTAGCCAGGAGTAGTGGTACATATCTCTAATCACAGCTACTCGGGAGACCAAGGCAGGAGAACTGCTTGAACCCAGGAGGTGGAGGTTGTGGTGAGCTGAGATCCCACCATTGCACTCTAGCTTGGGCAACAAGAGTGAAACTCGTCTCAAAAAGAAAAAAAAGAAAAGAAAAAGAAAAAGAAAAAAATCAAAGCAATCAATTTAATTTGAGACTTACATTCTTGCTTGGCTGAGTAACAACAAATAAAATTCTGAGGTAAAATTGCCACACATTTGAATGAATTCCAGAAAATTCAGTAATGCTAATTTCCAATATATAATCTGTCACATGGAGGAAAAAAATGCCTAAAATATTTATGGTAAAAGTTTTAAAAACAATCCTGAAGTATAAATACTATGTTTACTTATTTATATAGTGAATCTCTGGAAGGATACTTAAAAAAAAAAAAACACACAAAACAAAACCTGGTGACAAATGCCTCTTTGGAAGAGCATAAGACTGCTGGTTGGGAAGAAAGAGGACTTCTCACTATTATACTCTCTTGTACTGTTTTAAAGTTTCATAAAGCCAGGTGCATGTTATTATACATATGCATAGATCCCTAAATTATGATAATATGAAGATTATCAAGTCTAGGAAGAATCTTCCCCACAAGTCTAGGAAGAATAATTCAACAACTAAGAAACAAAATGAGAAACCAAAAATTAAGTTACACTGAAATAATGTTCATTATGTAAATGTATACTGAATTTAAAAGCTTAGCTTCTCATACTAAAATCTCCAATAGTGTGCTTCTTAGTCATTAGGTCTAAATTTTCATTTTTAGCTCAACCTTACCATAAACCTAGTATGTTTCATTACATTAAGGCAAATAAATAAAAATAGGTACCTTGAAAAATTAACCCTAGGTACACGTACAGATTAAGGCTCAACTCAAAAGATCTCTTTAAATTGTTTTGACTTTAAAATGTCTTTCCTATTGAAGAATGCTGTTTGGTCAGTAATTTTTTGAAGTCGACAAAAAGTTCTTTGGTATGTAGATATAAGTAGTAAATATGCAAATGGATCTGTAAATGCAGACACATTAGCTATTTCAACTAGTAAAGCAAAAAGGGAGACGATGTTTCAGCTTGAGTAATAAATTAATGATAATAGAGTAAATTTAGAGAGATTTCTCTTTAATCATGGAAAGGGAGAGAATAGCAGAAAGTTAAATCCAAAGGTACAAAACAAAGTGTTACACACTTAGTGTGGTAACTTCTGAATAATTTTAAAATATCGGGAATGTGGTACCATCAAAAATTTTCTCCTTTTTGCCATTTTTTTTGAAATATATTTATCCTAGTTATTGTATAGTAGAGCTGACCTTTGATAAAATGACTCAGGATGCCTATATACATGCCAGAGAAACAGCTTTCCCTTCGCATGGGGAAAGGCAAGAACTATTACTCAGAATCTCAAATCAATGCCAAGCAGGACTACCTGAAAGGTCCTGGCAATTCCTGCTCATGCCTTCAAGACTGAGTTGTTTCATGGTTACCTGGTACACAGGGCTTGCAGCTGCAGTCACCAAATTGGGCTTTACTTCCATTTCCTTACTTGTTTCCTCATCTGAAGAGGAGGATCCTGAATGATAATCAGAGGTAACCTTATCAAAGGCCCTGGTAACTTTCCTGGAGATCTCATCTTTGTTCTCATCTTCATTTTCAAAGCTGGCAACAATGAATGCATTGTTTTTCTCTCCGTACCTAAGAATAAAATTAAAAACATAAATCTTGAAGTCACATCAGCAAAGCAAAAAATGTCCATTAAAACAATTAAGCAGATTCGGACATGTCATCAATCCAAACAGATCTGGACATGTCATCAATCCAAACAAAGAAGGAATCATCGCAGAACTTGACCCTACACATTTAATATCCTAATACAGCTCAATGTCAGCAAGCAAACCACAGTTTTCTACTTCTGGTCTATTTAAGCATCATAGAACTCCATTTTCTTTCCTTAATTACTTTATTTTCTACTAATTCCTAAAAAAAATGTTTAAAATATTTTTAAAAGTCCATTGTTTTTATTACATTTTTGTACGCACCAATGAAAGTGGTTGTACAATAAAACATTCTGAGACCAGGCGCGGTGGCTCATGACTGTAATCCCAGCACTTTGGGAGGCTGAGACGGGCGGATCACGACATCAGGAGTTTGAGACCAGCCTGACCAACATGATGAAACCCCGTCTCTTTAAAAAACAAACAAACAGAAATTCTGATGTATTTTTATTTTTTTATTGAGACAGGTTTCACTCTGTTGCCCAGGCTGGAGTGCAGTGGCATAATCACAGCTCACTGCAGCCTCTACTTCCTGGGCTCAGGTGATCCTCCCACCTGAAACTTCCCAAGAGGCTAGGTTTACAGGAGTTTACCACCATGCCCAGCTAATTTATATATATTTTTAGAGACAAGGTTTCACTATGTTGCTGAGGCTGATCTCAAACACCTAGGTTCAAGATCCATCTCAAACACCTAGATCCACCCACCTCAGCCTCCCAAAGTGCTGGGATCACAGGCATACACCACTACACCCAGATTTTTATTTTATTTTTTTTGAGACAGAGTTTTGCTCTGTTGCCCAGGTTGGAGTGAAATGCCACAATCTTGGCTCAATGCAACCTCCACCTCCCGGGTTCAAGTGATTCTCCTGCCTTACCCTCCCAAGTAGCTGGGATTACAGGTGCCTGCCGCTATGCCCAGATAATTTTTGTATTTTTGGTAAAGATGAGGTTTCCCCATGTTGGCCAGGCTGGTCTTGAACTCCTGACCTCAGGTGATCCACCCACCTCAGCCTCCCAAAGTGCTGGGATTACAGGTGTGACCCACTGCACTGAGCCCCAGCTGTATTTTTAAATGTTATGTATATCCTAATGATTCAAGTCAGAGATCAACTAGAAATTTCCTGTAATATTGACTTCAACCCTAATTAAAAGGGGCCTATGTTTCTAATATTTATACTCACAAAAATGAGAACTGAGGCAATTATTGAGATTAAAGAAAAAAGATTGTTGTTAATATTTTCATAAACCTCTTTGTATAAAGAAGTTTTGGTTAAATTATATTGCTTATTTCAGAGCTTCCTAGGATAACTGCTCACCTCTCACAATTTTTTTTTAGGGTGAGATGAAAAGTCTTGTTATTCTTCCAAAATATTGTTGAAGGCTTGATTAAAAAAAATAAATAAATAAATAAAGCTGTCAAAATATGCAACCTACACCGCTAATTACTTAAAAGAAAAAAAGAAAAATTCTGAAATGAAGGAAAATAGTGTAATAAACAGTAAAACCAAGAGTTTTTATTCACTGGACGAAGGAGAAATCCACAAATCTATTTAAATAGATTGCACAATGTAAACACTATGAAACAATTTTTAGTGTCAGGACAAAAGATATTGTTAAGCAGTTCTTACAAAACACATAAAGTTAGAAATGCAATTAAAGTGATTCTAAGTTTGAAAAAAGATAAAAACAACTCAAAGTAGAAATAATGTCAAGCTTTTGATTCAATAAAAATAGCTGATGTTAATTGATTTCAAGATAGCACTTGTCTGAAATTATTTCTGAATCAGAATGGTTATCTATGATAAAGTAAAAGGCTTAACTGCTATAAAGTCTTTGAAAATGTATGTAAGGCTGGGTGCAGTGGCTCATGCCTATAATCCCAGTACTTTGGGAGGCCTAGGTGGACAGACTGCTTGAGCCCAGAAGTTTGTGACCAGTCTGGGCAACGTGGCAAGACCCTGCTAAAAAGAAAAGAAAATGTGGAAATCAAGTCTCAGATCACAGATAGATGAGTTATATGTAGCTATGCTGTCTTCCATTCCCATAGGCCAAATCAAACTATATATACTACTTTGATATAGTACATAGCTTCCCTTTTCTATTCTTTTTTTTTTTTTTTTTTTTTTTTTTTTTTGGAGACAAGAGTTTCACTGTCACCCAGGCTGGAGTGCGGTGGCATGATCTCGGCTCACGGCAACCTCCATCTCCTGGGTTCAAGCGATTCTCCTGCCCCAGCCTCCCGAGTAGCTGGGATTACAGGCATGTGCCACCATGCACACCCAGCTAATTTTTGTATTTTTAGTAGAGAAGGGGTTTTACCATGTTGGTCAGGCTGGGCCTGAACCCCTGACCTCGTGATCCGCCCACCTTGGCCTCCCAAAGTGCTGAGATTACAGGCGTGAGTCACCATGCCTGGCCTTCTACTCTTTTTTAGTTTACCTGATTAAAGTTGCTACAAGTTAGTAGAAAGGGCATTAGACTAGTTTCTCATTCTGACTCTGTCACTAACTAGCTCTGTTCACCAGAGGCAAGTCACTTAATTTCCCTAGACCTTAGTTTCCTATATGCTGGATGAGGAAGCTGGAGCTTGCTAGATAGCGGTTGATCTACGGCTGGTGACTCTTTATAGTATAAAATGCCTAAACAGAAACTAGACATGGCAGCTTACACCTGTAATCCCAGTACTTTAGGAGGCTGAGGAAGGAGGATTGCTTGAGCCCAAGAGTTCATGATTACAGTGAGCTATGATCATGCCACTGCATTCCAGCCTGGACAACAGAGCCAAGACCCTATCTCTAAAACAAAACAAACAAACAAAAGGAAAAAAAAACAACAAAAAACAAATACAATTCCTAAACAACTGGGTGAGTTCCTCACAACGTAAGATTTGAGTTCTCTAATTTCAAGTTTACTTAGCATAAGCTTTTGGTAATACACATTTACTCAGTGTCCTCTTCATGGTTGAAAGACTCAACAAATTTCAAGATAATCAAGAGTTAATTCATGTGTTGATGACAGTAATATAGCAATGGCTTAGGCCTATCTTCAGTTTTGCCCATTACTGGCATCGAAATTCAAAAACACAAAGGCAAAAAATTTCAGAAAAATTTCTACCTTTGTAGAAATAGAAACCTTAATCAAGGGCAAATGTCTAATGATTGAAGATTAGCTTTATTAACTCAAAGATTTCTTTGACACCCATTCAGGTTTTTCATTTTTCCCTTTGCAGTATTTTGGTATGAGGGCTCTCCTCACGGTAAGAGAAGATGCTGACTATACTATTGTAGCATTATAATGTGTAGTCAATCCCTTAGAATTAGTAACAGCTGGACAACTTTTAAACTTTCCATTTTTCAATGATCACTGGTAAAACATCAAGGCTAATTTAGTTATTCTGAAACAATCAATAATATCTAACACTCTGTATTGGGAAAAAAAAGTTTTAAAATATGTTGAGTAGATAATGAAGCTGCCATTTATTCTCAGAACTTCTCATGATAAGAAAGATTTATTTTCCATTCTATATTACTAAGTGATAACCTTTCTAACTATTTGGCGTACTCTGTACTCTTGCAACATTTTACTCTGACAGAGTAAGACTATGAAGAATGCTGAGTGCATCTCAATTTTTTTTTTTATAATCTTAGTCTCCAGTATATCAATGACTTATTTTTAAAGATTCTCAGATATTTGATCAATTGTATATTAGATCAGCTTTGTTTTAATTTTCAAAATATCTATCTTTCCAGTTTCAATGGAAAAAGCACTTCTCAATGTCTCTTTTTCTTCTGTTAGCTTATGAACCACTTCTACTCAACTGCTAATACCTCTTTTTGGGGTTCTATTACTGAATGAACACCTTACATTCTGCAGGTGATTTCCATTAGTTGGAAAAAAATCACATCAGAGTCAAGTTTTGGCAAAATTTTACATGTAAAATTATTAGAAGCCTACTGAATGAAAAGTGTTTCTTAAATTAATAAGGTGAAAGCAAAGTAGTAGTTTTTCCTACCAGGGATCATCAAGTAATGAAATGTCTACTCAAGTAGAATGTCTGTATAACTAATTTTTTTTTTCATTCTACAAAGACGTGTCCAAATAACTAAAATTTTTATGTTCAGGTGCTGAGACTTATTTTAAGCATTTTAAATACAAAGGTCCAAAATGTTTATGTAATTACGTAACTTGGTAAACATCCATGGACATAAAAACATTTCCCTGATGGTTCAGGATCATTACATTGAATATAAACTATTTGACTGTGATAACATACTTGTGCTGATATTGTAGCTTTTTCACTCTTGCCTCTCTACGTCAGACCATATGACATTTTTTGGTGGCATCTGACTGATCAACTGTCTTTCCAATGTTGCTTCTCACTTTTTATGGGCTGAGAAACTACACAACTAACTTAAAGAATTGTGTGTTAGGTAAGAGCCAACTAGGATCTAAGTGCAGGTCAAATTAAAAAGTAAGCAATTCAATATAGTAGCTTTTTGACAGCTATTTCTTATAAATGGAGGTCTCTGCACAGGTTTAGTGGCCGAAGTTTTCCAAGTCTGAGACTAGCCTAAGGCAAATCCTTTATTAGTCCCAGAATCTAAAAATGTTTATTTTCTCGGACCTAAATTTGAGATAGCTTGCTCTCCTTTTCTACTCAAGAAAATAGTACTGGGGAATCTTTATCATAAACCTCTACTACCTACACCTGGTTTCCCCAAGCAATAAACTTATACCAACCACTGGCAAATCAGGTAGTAACCTCAAGCGGTGGTCCTGACAAAATTTAATGCAGAATAAACATGTAATTCGGCTCTCATGTCTTCACCTCCACCTTCATTGATGGAAATCAGGTCAGTCTGTGACCACCTTGGAGCATATAGTTAGGGTTCCTTCAAAAAGTACCTTTACTACAAGAGGCCAAGTGGTCAGGTGAATTGTACCTCAAAACCAAAGAGAAACACCCTAAAGGTATAGCCACAAGAAAATTCCTGCGGGAGTTCCATGACTCTGTTCATCTTGTTCCTGCTACCTAGAACATCCTTCCCAACTTGTCACCTAGTCAACCATGGCTCATCCTTCCCCTCCCAGCTAAAGTATCACCTACTCAGTAGTCTCCTGACTCCTCAGCAGATGCAGTAACTTTCTACTTTGTGCAACCTACCACAGCATCTTGTATACATTTCCATTATAGTATAATCGGATGATGATATAATTTGATTATTTTCTTCTCCTTAATTTCAAACTGAACTACCTAAAAGCAGAATGCTGCTTTCAGTTTTGAAACCCCACAACTAAGAGTGCCTGGTCCACAAAGAATGGTTTCTGAGTGAGTGGAGTTCAAAAAGATTTCATACTTAGCACTGATCTTTCACAACTCTATTCATTAGAATATGAGAAAAGCCACTTCCATTATGAAAATAAAACCCAAGTATCACTCAGTCACTTATATAATCAAAAAGAAGGAGTCCAGGCACAGTGGCTCACGTCTGTAATCCCAGCACTTTGGGTGGCTGAGGAGGGTGTATTACGAGGTCAGGAGTTTGAGACCAGCCTGGCCAACACGGTGAAATCCCATCTCTACTAAAAATAAAAAATAAATTAAAAAAAATTAGTTGGGTGCGGTGGCAAGGCGCCTGTAATTCCAGCTACTTGGGAGGCTGAAGCCAGACAATCACTCGAACCTGGTAGGTAGAGGTTGCAGTGAGCTGAGATCGCACCATTGCACTCCAGCATGGGCGAAAAGGGTAAAACTCGATCTCGAAAAAAAAAGGAGAGAGAGGGAGGAGAATAAATAGAAACAACCCAATTATTATTATCCAGCAGTATTACTTGGGATTAGCTTTTTAATTTGAACATAAACAGACAAGTGCACTACCAATTAAAGATAATAATAGACACCCAGCAGAATCTAGGTGTCTATTTCTTGGTCTACAATAAACTTCTTGGCAAAGCATTACTAGAAAAACTCCACCTAATCAGTTTCTTTATTCAGCTCTAAAGCAGGAATGTAACTAGTCCTTTACCATCACCTCCAGAAAAGTATTTCATAACATTTATATCCGAGAAAGTTAAACTACCAGCTCCTGGACATAAAGACACACAGGCAGGCTGTACAGGACAGAATGCCATAAAATTAGTTCCAGTATGATAATCAGTTCAGCCTCCAGACTTGAGAACTCACCGACAGCACACCTCACATGGGTCCACCCAGAGAGTGAGCTCCTTTGGCAAGCCCAGGTCACTATACAAGATGCAGCTGTTTTCACAGGCTTTCAGGACATCGGGATCAACTCTCTGAAATTTATTGACACGAATACATCTACAACAAAGTGGAGTTACATTAATGCATTTAATTTAATGATAAACATCATAATACCTATTCATACTTGCCAAGGTGAGTAATAAAACAGTAATAAAAAATACCCTGGTAGAGAACGTAGGAGTATATCTATCCTAGATAATAAATGTGAACTCTAGGCATAGAGGCAGCATCAAGACTACTCTGTCTGGTGAAAAAAAAAGATGGCACCTATGTGAGCCCCAGGAAATTACTAGGACTGGGTCTACCTCAGTCTACCCAAAGACTTGACCACCCATGTACATTAAATGAGAAAGGAGTAGGAAATTTTAGAACTCTGAAGGTAAAAGTTTCTAGAGGCCACTTTCCAATACAAAAAAATCTCTAACAAAAGGCCTCATCTATGTTTCAAACAATATTTGGAAATGGTTATGACAAATTTTAATCTGTCATCAACTTGCCTTTGCATCTTAGATAATAAAGTATTAAAAGGGCACCTTTGTTTTACCTATAATTGTTCTATACATACAGAGTAAGTGAAGGACACAGATTCATTTATATCATATACTTATGATTAAAACACCTAACTAACATGTTACTGGCTTATTTCATTCAACTTCTATTTACCCAAGGACTTTTAAATAGTTCTCAAAATTAAATGAGGAAAATGTCTAAACCAATAGAGCCTCTGTCCCCTCTTTTTTTTAACCTATGAAATACCCCATCTACCTAATGGAATATTTAAAGGTGGCCGTTTTTTTTTTTTTTTTAAAGATGGGGTTTCACCATTTGGTCAGGCTGGTCTTGAACTCCCAACCTCAGGTGATCCGCCCACCTTGGCCTCCAAAGTGCTTGGATTACAGGCGTGAGCCACCATGCCCGGCCTAAAGGAGGTTATTAAATACAAAAACATGCATTCTGTTAAATGTTAAATAAGCATTCTGATTGAGTAGGGAAACAGGCCTTATGAAGGAAAAGTATTACTGCCTATAACAAATAATTAATCAAGAGAACTTGGGTTTCAGCATTAATCCTAGTATTTACTGGGTGAGCTTAGTTAGGTCACTATAACCTCTTCCTCAGACCCGAAGCTATAAAACATGGAAATATAAGTTAATTGATAAACAGTAATTATGCCATAAACTACAATGATATAAAGAGTAATGTGCTATTTAAAGTTTTTATAAAAGTTAAATTATTAGTTGTTTTTAATTTTTATTTAAAAAATGAAAAAGTTCTCAATAGGTAATAGCTAGGAGTAAGTGTTTCTACATAATAATATTAACAATAAGAACCCTCTCTGAAAGTTAATTATGCAATAGGCAATTTCCTAAATGCTTTGCATGTATTAACTCTTAATTCTTATGATCATCCTGTGAGTTACATACTTTTTTCAACATAAAGAAAAAAAGGAGGCAGGGCCGGGCGTGGTGGCTCACACCTGCAATCCCAGCACTTTGGGAGGCCGAGGCGAGTGGATCACGAGGCGGGTGGATCACGAGGTCAAGAGATGGAGATCATCCTGGTCAACATGGTAAACGCTGTCTCTACTAAAAATACAAAAAATTAGCTGGGCATTGTGGCACGTGCCTGTAATCCCAGCCACTCAGGAGGCTGAGGCAGGAGAATTTCCTGAACCCAGGAGGCGGAGGTTGCGGTGAGCCGAGATCGCGCCATTGCACTCCAGCCTGGGTAACAAGAGCGAAACTCCATCTCCAAAAAAAAAAGAAAGAAAAGAAAAAAGGAGGCAGAGAGAGTTTGAGTAACTTCCCCAAGATTACACAGCTAATAAGTAATGGATCTAGGGTTCAAATCCAGGCCACTAGACTCCAAAGAGCATGTTATTTCCTTAATACTCAATCCTGTTTATACGTACCTATTTTAGCATCACCATTAACAATATAGCAAAGGCAAAGTGAGAAAAATTGTTTTCTAATATGTAAAATACTGCTTGGTCCTTTTAAAAACATGGTCTTACTCTATAGATTCTAATATTGTATAGGGTAATTCAAAAGATCCCATGTGTCCTGGGACCAAAAGCGGTTAAGGATATAAAAAGATGTATCTTAGATGTATATGTTTTTTAAATCTACAATGAAGGTGATGCAGGCTCTAAGCTTAAAAATTATATATATAGATATATATATATAGATGCTTAAACAGACTATGCTTCAACAAAATCTGCATACCTTACATATTTTATACTGTTTTTTCACTCTATATACTACTTATCCATTAGCTACTCTTCAAAAACAAAATTTTAGAAGTTGCATAAAAATATTCTATCATTTACTTAATGTTGTCAGTTCTTTCCAATTTTTGCAATTACAAAGTATAAGAAACATCTATATTCATACATATTTGTCTGCATTTCTAATTATACTTGTAGAATAGATTCTTAGGAGATTTACTGTTCAAAAGGTATGAATATTTTTACAGATCTTGATAATATTGCCAAATTGCTCTTCACAAGCATCTTTTTATATTGTAGAAAAACAATTTCAACTTATAAACATTTTGCAAGTGAAAGAACACTCCACCTACTCTATGGACTGACGAGTTTCCACCTATTCTATGGACTGAAGTCTACTAACTCTGGTTAATCTTATATTCTATTTATTTTTATAATAGTAACAACCCACTATTAAGTCTTAAGAGTTTTCTACTTCAAATACAGCTTTAAAATGACTCAGTAATGATACTTCTGATCACATGCCAATTTAATCTTGTTTCACTAACTTTTTTTCTCAAGTTTTCAGAATTAATGGAAATGAAACTGTACACTGTCTGACCTTTAAGTATTTACTTGACAGTGCCTCCTTTCTCAGTAATAGTATGGTAGCTTGGCACTTCCAAAAAACCTTAATCCAATGTCAATTAAATCAGAGTAAAAAGCCTCAACAGTTCTAACTTACGAAAGCTGTTCACTCGATCAGAAATGAAATTATGCAGAAAAAATTAAGAGAATCAAGTGATAAGATAAAAAATGACTTGAGCCTGTGTTAGCATGCACATTTCTATTTTAATTCACCACATTTTCCAATTTACTGGAAACCTCTTTAGATTAAAAATGAAAAGGAAAATATACTATCTTGACTCTCTTGTCAAGCTCACTTGACTTTCAGTACATGAGAAATTAGCAAATAATATGTTTGCCTCCTTTCTAGACTCCTTGAATGTCCTGTACGTGCAAGAGCTCAGTGTCATAAAGCCAGCCCTTCTTACATCAAAGCACAGAGTGTTGACTTGTGAAAGAAACTTTGAGGATAACAATATATACAAATAAAAGAGAATTTCTGTAGTTATCACTATAGTCACTGTTCCACTTTTATTTCTTATGGCCACATCCACAAATGGGACAATGTTTGACAGCTGAGTTTAGCAGAACAGTCTCAACTGAGGTTCTTGAGCAGTCACATAAATACTAGAGTAAGCATGCCAGGGCATGTTTTATAGGAGTCTGCTCTTCTTCACTTTAAGCTATAAATGTACCTTATGAAGCAGAGTACAAAAGACAGCTGCAAGTGAGAATTATCTTCCTTCTCAGTGCCAAAACAGTGGTAGCACTGTGGTATGCAGAAAGCCCATGAAAACATGAGGTCATTTAGACCTGAGTTCAAATCCCAGAACCTTGGCCGGGCACTGTGGCTCACACCTGTAATCCTAACACTCTGGGAGGTAAAGGCAGAAGATCACATGAGGTTGGAAATTTGAGACCCATCTGGGTAACATAGGGAGACCCCATCTCTACAAAGAAAAAAATTTTTTTTTTTTTTTTTTTTTTTGAGACAGAGTTTCGCTCGTTACCCAGGCTGGAGTGCAATGGCACGATCTCGGCTCACCGCAACCTCCGCTTCCTGGGCTTAGGCAATTCTCCTGCCTCAGCCTCCTAAGTAGCTGGGATTACAGGCACACACCACTATGCCCAGCTAGTTTTTTGTATTTTTAGTAGAGACGGGGTTTCACCATGTTGACCAGGATGGTCTCGATCTTTCGACCTCGTGATCCACCCGCCTCGGCCTCCCAAAGTGCTGGGATTACAGGCTTGAGCCACCGCGCCCGGCCCTTTTTTTTTGCCCTTTTTTTTTTTTAAATAGGCCAGGTATGTTAGCACATGTCTACAATCCTAGCTACTTGGGAGTTTGAGGCAGTAGGATTGCTTGAACCCAGGAGTTTGAGGCTGCAGTGAGCTACGGTTATACCACTGCCCGGTAGCCTGGTTAACAGAGCAAAAACAATACAAAAAACAAAAAAAACAGAAAACAAACAAACAAACAAACAAACAAACAAAAACAAATTCCAGAGCCAGTATTTACTAGTTGTGGATCACATGTGAGTTACATTCATCTACACAGTTACTCTGGTTTCTACCGCAAATATATAAATGAGATTATTCTTGTATTAAGAACATATCAGGTGTCTAATAACCTTGGTTCCCTTTGTCCATAAAACTTTTTTTTTTTTTTTTTTTTTTTTTCAAAAAACACGTAACATGTAATTTACTTTTAGATGCAAGATTCTCTTCTTTCAACTCCTACCATGACCATTAATGGGTTATTAGGGGTCCTCTAGAATTTTGAAAATCCCTATGTACCTGTCATAAACAGAAATGCACTGTCAGGAGCCAGGCTATAACCACAAAAACTAACTTCTACGACCCCATAGCACTGGCCTCCTGTGTCCAGGCAGTGGGACTCCACCAACAAATACTTATGTTTTAAAACGAGTAAGGAGAAAATATACAAACACCCCAGAGTTCCATATTTTGCCGATAAAACACTTGTAGACATGGTCTGCACACCCGTCAGTCATCTGGCCTTGAACACACCTCAGGGGCTCATCAGCCTCTGCTTAGTCCAATCTAATCCTTTACCTGTAGGCCTGTCCTTTTGATGGTTTTTCTGGATACCAGTGATTTTTATATTTTTCTTGAAGTATTAGAGTCAATTTCTCAGCAAACCTCTCAACTGCCTCTTTTTTCAACTTATCGTGTTTTCGAACTAGCCTTGTGAAAAAGAAGACAACAGCAGCAATTTCGTTCTTCATTTTTTTCTCCTGCAAAGATAAAACATGTTTTCTCAAAAAACCAAAATATAAAACCTGGGAAGATGAAGCTCTGTAAGATATACCTCCTTTACAGCTCTCCCCTTCCTCCTTCCAATTTTATCTGGTATTTCTTTGGTTCATATCTGGGGTAGAGAACAATCTACTTATCTTTATGCCATAAAGGCCTTATTATAAAATACTACTTTAAAATCTTATCAATTAGGTTCATGAAGAAGTTCAGTAAAGAGAGCACATTGCTCCTGTTGGCTAAAATAAAACTAGAGCTATCGGTAAAAGAAAAGCACTATAATAATTGATACTATGACATAGTTTTTACTGTGTGTGCCCATATTTACCTGTAATACATTTAAAATTCTGTGAAATGATTTGAACTTTAAAACATAAAAAAGTTTACTTTAAAATCTAGTACTGTAGAGACATTTTATAACAGAAAAGTTTGGCAGTTCCTAAAAAGGTTAAACATAGAGTTATCATTATGACCTGGCCAATTCTACTTTTAGCTATTTGCCCAAGAGAAATGAAAACGTTATGTCCACACCAAAACCTTGTATAGGAATGCCCATAGCAGTATTCATAATAGCTAAAAAATAAAAACAATCAACATGTTTACCAACTAAGGAATGGACAAATACTGTGGTATACACACATAGTGGAATATTATTCAGCAATGAAAAGGAATGACTGCTAATACAAGCTACAATATGGGTGAACTTTGAATATAGAAATACCCACAGCAGTATTCATAATAGCTAAAAAGGAAAAACAGTATATCTAACAACTAAGGAATGGACAAATACTGTGGTATCAGTCAAAAGGACTGAGTACTAATACAAGCTACAACATGGGTGAACCTTGAATACATCACACTAAGGTAAAGAAGCCAGTCACAAATGACCACATGTTGTATGATTCCACTGATACGAAATATCCAGAATAAGCAAATCTATATAGACAGAAAACAGATTAGTGGCCTAGTGGGAAGTGGGAAGCCGAGAAAGGGAGTATTGCTACTAAGTACAGGGTTACTTTTTGGGGTGATTAAAAAATATACTAAATTTCACTATAGTGATGATTGTACAACTTTGTGAATATATTAAAACCATTGAATTGTACATATTAAATGGGTGAATTGTATGATATATAAATCTCAAAGCTGTTATACATAAAAAATTACAGCACTGAGTTTCTGTAAGTACTCTTTCAGGAAGAGAGATACATTTACCCAGAAGTTAAGAGGCAAAAAAAATGATGGCTCTATTACGACATGTTTAAGAGAATGGAAATTCAGGGTCACCCACAGAAAAACAAACTAAAAGAAATAATCAGAGATTTAGCTGCATGTTGGATTGCCTCAAATGACTTTAAAAATGGCATATCTGATTTATCATTGATTAATCCTTAAAGGCAAACGCTTGTCCTAAGATTGTTTTGATGTATGTTCTGTCTTTACTCAGTGAGCTCATTCATCTGGCCGTTGTAACTTGGGAGTTATTAAGATGCTGCATTTAGTAAGCAACATCAACTTTTTGGAAGCCAATTACATATTAAAGACATACAGCTTCTGCTATGTTTAGCATAAAAATCGACTAACCTAGCAATAGTTTGTGTTCCCACATTTCAAAAAAAATAAAGCTGATTGTTAGCTTTCTTTTCTCGAACTGCTCTTTAAGTCTCGCTTCAAAATGTGACTCCTTTATTCAAAGTGCAAATTCTAACAAGAAACCTCACTGTTAAATAAATTCTACACAGCTATCTGAGAGGTCTGCTGGCAGCCACAGATAGCCTGATCCTGGAAAGGAAGGCATTCAAATCTTTCTCCCAGAACCCTAGAATACCAGATTCACCTTCTACAATTCACCTTCCACTCACTGGGCGTGGGTCCACACAGGAGTGTGCGAATACACGTAACCCCAGCCCACCACGACTGCTGCGCAGCCTCCTCCTGAAAAATGTGAGCCATTTCCACTTTATAAAGGTACCTTTATATTCCACCACGATAGAATGGGGGGAAAAACCCAAGACAATTTAACATAGGGGTTGGGAAGAAAGTTTTGCTGATGGAACTACATTAGCCTCCACTCCAGCAAAGCAAACAAGGAACCACACTAAAGAAATTTACTGAATCTTTAAGTAGATCATTCTCCTCATTCATTACATTTGCCAACTATGTGCCACAAATCTGAGTTTTGTATCTGTTCGCTCTGCTTCATATCACATAAATAAATAAATAAATAAATAGGAAGGAAGGAAGGAAAGAACCACTTAGCGGTTGTTTTTGGTTGTAACACAAGATGACTCATATGGACTTTGTTTTCCCCGTTTTGAAGAAATGATGGCCGGAACAGCTAAAAAATAAGCCCACTCCCACCAGTATTCTACGAATACCAAAAGGTGAAAGAAGGAGAGTTATAGTCAGGGACAGGACCACCAGAGTCAAGCAGGGCCAACAAGACCCCAGGCATCTTGAGTAAGTAGGCGTCCTCCACCCACACTCAGAGCAAAAGGCTCCCATTTTAAATATCGCACGGTGACGTCATCCTGGGACCTCGTCACCGCGGCGGCCGCTCCTCAAGTTCTACTTTGTTCCACAAGGCTCCTCTGCTCACGGCTGCGTGGACAAGACCCGAAGGGAACCACGCTCGGCCTGGCAGGAGTTTTTAACTTTGTACTTTTCCCTCCCTTGTAACGAAATCCTCATCACAATCGTTTCTAGGAACACATTTTCCTCCTGATAGACGTTCCCAAGGTGGAGGGCGCGACGAGACTGGCCCGTGGGGCTGAGGAGCCCCTGCCGGCCTCAGTGGCGCCACAAGGCGGGCTCTCAACCATGAAGCGGGGAAATGATTTCCCAAGGGACCAGGAGTCGCACTTTTGGAAGCCATCGGAAACCGCCGCTGGGCACTCCCGCCGGGCTCCGAGAGGGCGGTGAGGCGGCGTCAGGCATCCCCACCCACTCCTCGGAGAGCGGCCTTGAGCTGCGCCCAACTTCTGCAATCCCGGTTTTCCCCAAGTTCAAGGGGACGGGCCCCGGCGCCCGATGCCCGGCCTCCCCGACAACATCCTCGCCAGGGTGCCCCTGCCCCCCGGCCCGCGAGTCCACTGTCCCCGGCAGGCGGCCCTGGGTTCGAGGACCCGGCTTCCCGAAGGACTGACTCTCCCAACAAGCGGGGCTCCAGAAAACCCACCGACGCGAAGGGGGTGGGCAGGGGGCGGGAAGCCGCGGGGCTGTCGCCCAACCCGAGGGGGAAGGCGACGCGCTGCGGAGACGTGGCAGGGGCCCCGAGGCGGCGGCGGCTTTTCCCTCAGGCGCCCGCCGGGGGTCCCGCGGAAACCCTCGCGGGCCGCCCTCGCCGACCCCAGCCCTGCCCTGGCGCCGAGCCGGAGCCCATGCAGCTTGGTTCCATCCCCCGCCCCTCCCCTGTCCCCGGTGCGCCGCCCGCCAGCGAGCCTTCGACGTGGCCGCAGGGGCGCCGGGACCACCCTCCCCCGATACCCACGGCCCCGCCATGTCTACCTCCTCCCGGCCCGGTCTCCTCACCGCCGCCGCCGCCGCCGCCGCTCTCCGGCCGGAGATTCGGCGGCCCAGACCTTGTCCTGGCCGGGAACCGAGGGCTCCGCCTCAACGGGCCCGCGCTCGGCAACAGGGAGCGGGGCGAGCTGGGTCCGGCGCGTGCGGCTCCCGCGTCGTCGGGCAGCCGAGCGCGCGCCGAGAGGACTGGCGGGCGAGAGAGCGCGCACCCGAGAGAGCGCAGCCCCAGAGCGGCGCGCAGGGGTCTCGCGGCCCGGAAGAGGGGAGGGGCGATGACCCGGGAAAGGGTTGGCGCCGCGCGGGATCCGCTCGCGCGCCTGAGGGGCGGGGCCGTGGGCGGGGCTTCGCCTCAAGGCCGCCCCCGAGCCCCGGGCCTCAGCGCGCGGGCGACGACACACCCTCGCCCTTCCGAGAGCCGCGCTCAGGCCCTCCTCTGCGACGGCGCGGCCGGTAGCACCGCGGGGTTCCCTCCCCGGCGAAGAGCCGCGCTGAGGATCTGTGGGACCCCCGCCCGGCCGCCCTAGGTGGCTCAGCGCCTTCGGGGGTCGCGCGGGCTCCGTCCTTCCGGCTGTCTCGGCCTTTGTTTCCCCCTCAGGTCTCTCCGCGATGCACTTGACATCCTCAGGGCGAGATGGCAAGTTCTAGAACCAGCTCTCTAGACCCAGGGCTTCAAGGGGGACACAGACTCGACGGGAAGGGGAACTGTGCATGTAGGAACAGATCCTCATCCTTCTTGCTGCAGTGAATGGCAGGCCCGTTCGCCGTGCAGCTGCCCTGCTGTGTGTTAGGCGGTCGTTGGCACTCCTGGCTGCGCCCTTCCCTGGCCCCTCACGGCACGGCCGCCTTCTGCGGACCGCGTGTGCTGCCCTGGCACTGGCTCCTGTGTTCTGCACAAAGGAGAGGCTCCAGGGATGTTGGCCAAAGGAATGAAGCCTTGAGAGTCCAGGCTTTCTATTTCGGAGACACTTCTGCTCAAGGACTTCCCAGATGCAAAGCTTAATCTTTGAGCGAATGCAACTATGGAGAGGGAACATTAACTTTCTGAAGAAAACAAGGAACATATTTTTCAACCTTTTATATTGAATTAGCACCGTGGTCTTAGTTTTGTGAAAGCTCTTTAGTCTATCAAACTGGCTGGAGGAATACAAGATATTCCTGCCTTTTAATTATTATTATTAAAAGAGGGCTAAAACATGTTGTAAATTACTTGAGAACTGAATGTTCAAGTTATACAGCATATCGGCCAGATTTCTTACTGCCCATTAAGCCTGGGAGCATGTTTTCAGCTCGGTTTTATGAATGTTTTAAATTTTTATTACTGATGTTTGTTATTATAGCCCGTTAGCAGTTCAAAATAATTTTTTTAGCAGTAATAAATATACCATCCCCAAAACAGTACAATAAACTTTATTTGTTAAAAAAAATACTGTTCTAGGACTAAGTCTACTTACTGGTACATTTAAAGAGAATATTTACACCTTGGAGTCTTCTAGGAGGTGTGAAGGTGTTTTTATTTTAAAATCATAACAATCTGATGAGGTTATTTTTACAAATCAAGGCCTTTAATTCTGCAGTTTTCGTAAAATAGCTAGGTAACCACCCACATTACTCAAATTTCATCCAGAAATGTCTGTAGTTTGTGATTAGTATTTTGTGTAGTATTTATAAATCTATGATCCACATTTTCCAGTCTTAAAGCAGTACCGTATTCAAAAAACACAGGCAAGAACTTGAAACCCAATTTCAAAATGACTTTTAAAAAATTCTCAGGCTGCTCACCGTAGCTCATGCTTATAATCCCAGCACTTCGGGAGGTCGAGGAGGGAAAATCACTTGAGCCCAGGAGTTCAAGACCAACCCAGCCAACATCATGAAACCCATTTCTACAAAATATCCACAAATTAGCAGGCGTGGTGGCACGCACTTGCAGTCTCAGATACTCTGGAGGCTGTGGTGAGAGGATCACCTGAGCCCAGGAAATTGAGGCTGCAGAGAGCTGTGATGACATCATGGCACTCCAGCCTGGGCAACAGAGCAAGACAGTGTTCATAGGTGAACACAGTGAAACAGACACAAAGCAAACAGTATATCTTAAACACTTTTTCTGTCATCCACTTCTCTTGCACACACAGTAGTTGTTTTTGTGCCTCTTTTAAAACTTGCCCTACTCTTCTCCAGACCTGGCTGTGTGCTTCAGATGCTTTGCCCCAGCTCTCTTTCCTTCTGAGTTGGAATCACAAAATCACAAATGAATTGGTCTGGCAAGGCAGAGCCCTCCTCTTTGTGGGAATGAAAGAGAAGAGCTGCTATGAACTCAATGTTTGTGTCCCTCGAAATATTCCTACATTGGAGACTAAACCCCCAATGTGATAGTATGTGGAGGTGGGGCCTTTGGGAGATAGGTCATGAGGGTGGAACCTTCATGAATAGGATTAGCACCCTTATAAGTAGAGACACAGAAAGAGATGATCATTTTCTCTGTTCTCTTGCCAGGTGAGGATACAAGGAGAAGACAGCAAACCACAAAGCATACCCTCACCAGACACTGGATCTGCTGGCACCTTGATCTTTAACTTCCCCACCTCCAAACTGTAAGAAATTTATGTTGTTTAAGGCACAGTCTATAGTATTCTGTGATAGCATTCTGGAATAAGACGGGAGCAGAACTGATGTAAATAAATACAGTAGTTCCACCTTATCCACGGTAGTATCCACCCCCAGTGGATGTCTGAAATGGCATGTGGTACCAAACCCTATATATAATTTTTTTTTTTTTTTTGAAAGAGGGTTTTGCTCTTGTCGCCCAGGCTGGAGTGTAATGGCGTGATCTCAGCTCACTGCAACCTCTGCCTCCTGGGTTCAAGCAATTCTCCCACCTCAACTTCCCGAGTACCTGGGATTACAGGCGCCCATCACCACACCCAGCTAATGTTTGTATTTTTAGTAGAGACTGCCGGCCTCAGCCTCCCAAAGTGCTGGGATGACAGGTGTGAGCCACCACACCTGGCCAAACTCTATATATAATTTATAAATTAGAAAGAGTAAGAGATTAACAATAATTATAACACAGAACAATTATTACAGTAATAAAAGTTATGCGAATGTATGCTCTCGCTCTCTCAAAATATCTTATTATACCGAATCACTGGTAACTAAAACTGGGGAAAATGAAACCAGGGATAAGAGGGAACTAGTATACAGATTAATATGTATTTCCATTTCACAGCTAACCTTAAGATATTCACTTCTGGCCAGGCGTGGTGGCTCATGCCTTTCATTTTCTTATGAAAATGGGCCATTCCAATAGGTCTGGGGCTTTATAATCACAGGAATCATCACACACATCCTGTGGTTGTATCTCAAAGTTGCAGAGAATACAACTTGGAGTCAACAAAATCTGTGAAATAGCTTTCAAAATCAGGACTTATTTTCTCTAAATAACTATGTGACTTTAAAATCCTTTGAGCTCAAGAGTTCAGCATTAAAAGCAAAATAGTTGGCGGGGCATGGTGGCTCACACCTGTAATTCCAGCTCTTTGGGAGGCCAAGGCAAGTGGATCACCTGAGGTCAGGAATTTGAAACCAGCCTGACCAAAATGGTGAAACCCTATCTCTACTAAAAATACAACAATTAGCAAGGTGTGGTGGTGCACACCTGTAATCCCAACTGCTCAGGAGCCTGAGGAAGGAGAATGGCTTGAACCTGGGAGGTGGAGGTTGCAGTGAGCTGAGATCATCGTGCCACTGCACTTCAGCCTGAGCAGCAGAGCAAGACACTGTCTAAAAAAGAAATGAAAAGAAAAAAATAAACAAGTCTTGGGTACCATCTTCTCAATTCACTTGCCAAGTTTGAATCTGAATACAAAACAATTACTTTTTTTTTTTTTTTTTTGAGACGGAGTTTCGCTCTTGTTACCCAGGCTGGAGTGCAATGGCGCGATCTCGGCTCACCGCAACCTCCGCCTCCTGGGTTCAAGCAATTCTCCTGCCTCAGCCTCCTGACTAGCTGGGATTACAGGCAAGCGCCACCATGCCCAGCTACTTTTTTGTGTGTGTTTTTAGTAGAGACGAGGTTTCACCATGTTGACCAGGATGGTCTTGATCTCTCGACCTCGTGATCCACCCGCCTCGGCCTCCCAAAGTGCTGGGATTACAGGCTTGAGCCACCGCGCCCGGCCCTAACAATTACTTTTATAATGGGCATAGAGGATTTTGTATTATGTTAGTTGCATTAGCTATGTAGAGAAACTGGTATGTGATATAGAGGATGTTACATTATGTTATGTAACATCAAAGAAAAGTATGTGCAGCCTTTTGGGGCCTTTGGAGGTCTAGCAAGTAGGATCTAAGACTCTGTAATTTTAAGAACACTTCAACACATTTCTTCAAAAATTTCCAGGACTTAGCCACGTAACTAAATTAAAATAAACTAAATCTACTTCTGTTGCGTTAGCTTCTTAACTATCCATAAAGCAGCTATGGTTAAAAAAAATAAGCATAAAGAAAATGCAATCTTCATTATTTTCTCCATTACATCATGCAATAAAACTGACTCCCAAAAGTCAAAACACAAACTCTTGATAAATGAGGCAATGGAAGCTGGGCATACCAACCTCCTATTTTGAGTTGCATTAACTGTGGAAACTCTCCTCGCTACCTCGAAGAGTCCTCAAACATGGCTCATCTTTTTCAGAAGAAAATGTTTTGATCAAACTTTTCATATTATTGATTGGTTAAGATTTATGTGAACTAGCTTAGGGTGATGTATACATTATAACTCTCAGTGGGCCAGACACTCTAGGCTTAAGTAGAGCTTCATATTGGAGATCCCTGGTGTAAAATTTCCCTGCTTGGCAGGAGAGGTGCCATTGTTGTTGGGTTTCTTTGACAATACTCTCTCCATGCCAGCAGAGAAACTTACTTTTATCAGTGAGTAATGTATAAACTCTTATCTTTACTGTAGTGTGACAAAATTAAAAATACAGGTATTCTGGCAAACCTCAGAGATATTGCAGGTTTAGTTCTGAACCACCGCGATTAACTGAATATTGCAGTAAAGCAAATCCCATACTTTTTTATTTCCTATGCATATTAAAGTTATGTTTATACTACTTGTAGTCTATTAAGTGTGCAGTAGCATTGTGTCTAAAAAGTATTTAATTAAAAAATGCTTTATTGCTAAAAAATGCTAATAATAATCTGAGCCTTCAGGGAGTCCTAATCTCTCTGCTAGTGAAGGGTCTTGCCTCAATGTTGGTGACTGCTAAATGATCAGTGTGGCGGGTGATGAAAGTTAAGGTGGCAGTGGCAATTCTTAAAAATAGGACAGTCATGAAGTTTGCTGCATTGATTGATTCTTCTTTTCATGAAAGGTTTCTCTGGTAGCTTGTGATGCTGTTTGGTAGCAGTTTACTCACAGTATAACTTCTTTCAAAATGGGAGTCCATCTTCTCAAACCCTGCTGCTGCTTTATCAACTAAGTCTATGTAATATTCTAAATTCTATGTTGTCATTTCAACAATGTTCACAGCATCTTCACCAAGAGTAGATGCCATCTCAAAACACCATTTTGTAGCCAGGCACCGTGATTCACACCTGTGATCCCAGCAACTTGGGAGGGGTGGCTTGAGTCCAAGGAGTTAAAGGCTGTAGTAAGCCGTGATCACACCACTGCACTTCAGCCTGGACAACAGGAGACACCCCTCATTCGTTCAGATTTTATCATTCAATCGCACCAATTTGGCCACATCTTCAGGGTCCACTTGTAATACTCTTGCTCTATCTCCCCATCTGCAGTTTCTTCCTCCACTGAATTCTTGAATCCCTCAAAGTCATTCATGATGGTTGGAATCAGCTTCTTCCAAACTTCGATTAATGTTGATATTTTGACTTTCTCCTATGAATTGCTTATGTTGTTAATGGCATCAAGAATATCAAGAATAGTAAACCCTTTCCATAGGTTTTCTATTTGCTTTGCTCAGAGCGATCAGAGAAATCACTATCTATGACAGCTATAGCCTTATACATGTATTCCTTTTTTTTCTCCAAAAAAAAAGTGCCTACGGGTTTTGTTTGTTTGTTTTTTGTTTTTTGTTTTTGTTTTTGTTTTTTAGATAGAGTCTCACTCTGTCACCCAGACTGGAGTGCAGTGGTACAATCTCATCTCACTGCAACCTCAGCCTCCCAAGTTCAAGTGATTCTTCTGCCTCAGCCTACCGAGTAGCCAGGACTACAGGCATGCACCACCATGCCTGGCTAATTTTTTTTTTTTCTTTAAAAATTTTTTTTTTTTTTTTTTTTTTTTAAAGAGACAGGATTTCGCCATGTTGGCCAGGCTGGTCTCAAACTCCTGACCTCAGGTGATCCACCTGCCTCAGCCTCCCAAACTGCTAGGATTACAGGTGTGAGCCACCACACCCGGTTTCATCATGTTGGCCATGCTGGTCTCGAACTCCTGACCTTATGATCTGCCCACCTCAGCCTCACAAAGTTCTAGGATTACGGGCATGAGCTACGGCACCTGGCCATGAATGTATTTCCTAAATAATAAGACTTGAAATTCTAAATTATCCCTTAATCCATGGGTTGCACAATGGATGTTGTGTTAGAGGGCATGAAACAACATTAATCTCCTTGTACATATCCATCAGAGCTCTTGGGTGACTAGGTAAATTGTCAGTGAGTAGTAATATTTTAAGAGGAAACTTTTTTTCTGAACAATAAGTCACAACAGTAGGCCTAAAATATTCAGTAAACCATGCTGTAAACAGATGTGCTGTCATCTAGGCTTTGTTGTTTTATTTCTATAATATAATGCAGAGAATATTTAACATAATTCTTAAGAGCCCTAGGGTTTTCAGAATGATAAATGACCACTGACTTCAACTTAAAGTCACCAGCTGCATTATCCCCTATTAAGAAAGTCAGCCAGGCTGGGTGCAATGGCTTAAGCCTGTAATCCCAGCACTTTGGGAGGCCAAAGTGGGTGGATCACTTGAAGCCAAGAGTTCAAGACCAGCCTGACCAACATGGTGAAACCCCGTCTCTACTGAAAATATAAAAATTAGCTGGACGTGGTGGTGCATGCCTGTAATCCCAGCTACTCAGGAGGCTGAGGCAGGAGATTTGCTTGAGCCTGGGAGGTGGAGGTTGCAATGAGCCAAGTTGGTGCCATTGCACTCTAGTCTGGCAGCCTGGGTGACAGAGCAAGGCTCTGTCTCCAAAAAAAAAAAAAAAAAAAAAAAAAAAAGAGGGAGAGAGAGTCAGAGAGTCAGGCTATACTTTCTGAAGCTAGGCATTGACTTTGACTTCTCCTCTCTAGCTATGAAGGCCTAGATGGCATCTCCTTCCATTATAAGTTTGCTTTGTTTCCATTGAAAATCTGTGATGTTGTTTAGTGTAGTCACCTTCATCCATGTTCTTAGCTAGATCTTCTGCATAAATTGCTTCAGTTTCTCCATCAATATTTGTGGCTTCACCTTGCACTTTTATGTTATGGAGATGGCCTTTTTCCCTAAACCTCATGGACCAGCCTCTGATACCTTCCAACTTTTCTTCTGCAGCTGCCTCACCTCTCTCAACCTTGGTAGAATTGAAGAGAGTTAGAGCCTTGCTCTGGATTAGGCATTGGCTTAAGGGAATGTTGTGACTGGTTTGATTTTCCATCCGGAAACTAAAACTTTCTCCATATCAGCAATAACATGCTATCTTATCATTTGTATATTCCCTGAAGTAGCACTTTTAATTTCCTTCCGGAACTTCTCTTTTGTATTCACAACTTGGCTGACTGTTTGGCACAAAAACCCTACCTTTTAGCCTGTATCAACTGACTTTTGCCGTCCTCACTAAACTTAATCATCTCTAGCTCTTTTTTTTTTTTTTTTTTTCTGAGATGGAGTCTCGCTCTGTCACCCAGGCAGGAGTGCAATGGCGCAATCTCAGCTCACTGCAACCTCTGCCTCTCTGGTTCAAGCGATTCTCCTGCCTCAGCCTCCTGAGTAGCTAGGATTACAGGCACCAGCCACCAAGCCCAGATAATTTTTATATTTTTAGGATAGAGGGGTTTTCACCATCTTGGCCAGGCTGTTCTCGAATTCCTGACCCTGTGATCCACCTGCCTTGGCCTCCCAAAGTGCTGGGATTACAGGCATGAGCCACCATGCCCTGCATGCCCAGCCCATTTCTAGCTCTTGATTTAAAATGAGATATGTGTGACTCTTTTCACTTGAACACTTGGAGGCCATTGTAGGGTTATTAATTGGCCTAATTTCAATGTTGTTGTGTTTCAGTATAGAGAAGCCCAAGGAAAGGGAGAGAGACAGTGAAACGGCAAGGTCAGTAGAGCAGTCAGAACACATGTAACATTTATCAATTAAGTTCACTGTCTTACATGGGTGTGGTTCATGGCACCTCCTAACAATTAAAATAGTAACATCAAAGATCACTATCACAAATCACCTTAACAGATATATTAATTTTGAAAAAGTTTGAAATATCGTAATTACCAAAATGTGACCCAGAGACACAAAGTGATCACAAACTGTTGGAAAACTCATGCTTATACACTTGCTTGACACAAGGTTGCCAAAATCTCCAATTTGTAAAAAAAAAAAAAAAAAAAAAAAAGCAATATTTGCAAGTTGCAATTAAGTGACAGGCAATAAAACGAGGTATGCCTGTATTCAATTAGTAAAAGATTCAGAAATATTGGAAAAGAAAGAACTGCTTGAAATACAACTGCATTAATCAGGGTCCTCTAGAGTCAGAACCAATAGGAGGCACAGAGGGAAAAAATAAATAAATTTTTTTAAAAAAGAGAGAGAGGAGAGATTTATTTTAAACAATTGGCTCATGCAATTGTGGGAGCTAGCAAGTTCGAAATCTATAGGGCAAGCTGGCAGGCTGGAAACTCAGGCAAGAGTTGAAGTTACAGTCTTAAACCCAAAATCCACTGGCAAGATTTTCATGTTATGGTTTTGAGGCAGAATTTCTTCTCCAAGAAACCTCAGTTTTTGCTCTTAAACTGATTGAAATCCACCCACATTTTTCAGGGTAATCTCCTTTACTTAAAGTCAATGGAGCATAAATATTAAGCACATCTACATCTAGCAGTCTGGATGTGGGCACCGTAGTTTAGCCAAGCTGACACGTCAAATCAACCATCACAACAACCTTCATTTAATAGCATTTTCTTACAGACATGATGATAAATACGTTTAAAAACATAAATCCCCTAGTGAACAACATGAAGCATGTTCTTGTTAAGAAAACAAATTACCTTACTTTTATTTTTTCTTTGCTCTTTTCAGTCAATTGCATGGTAGTGAGGATGGGGTGGGGACAGGGGAAGGAGGATTTGAGGTCTGTTTTCAGGAGCATCTGCTGCATAACCATGTCAAATATTTGTGCTAGAGCACTGGGAACAGGGCACACATTAGAAAGGCTCAAAAGAGGAACAATAAACTGCTCACAATCCAGTCAAAGATACTGCTATAAATTAATGTGACCCCTGCAAAATTCAGGTGTTGCTGATGAGATCAATAGTACCAAGAGATGGGACCTTTAGGAGGTAATTAGGCCATGAGGGCTCCTCTCGTGAACAGGATTAGGTTCCCTTATAAAAGGGCTTGATAGAGGCTGTTCATCCCACTTGCCTTCTGCCATGTGAGAACACATCATTCCTCCTCTCTGGAGGATGCATCTCTCACCAGATAATACAACCTGCTTGCACCTTGATCTTGGACTTCCCAGTCTCCAGAAATGTGAGAATAAATTTCTGCTCTTTATAAATGACCCAGTTCCAAGTATTTTCTTGCCATAGCACAAACAGACTAAGACATATGTGAGCCATCTACTTTACACATTACAAGTTGTATTATGAATTAAATACCACATGAAAGTATAAAGGCAATAATGGTTTAGGTATATAAAAGGGTTTGTATATGATTGAGGCCCCAGCTGAAAGGAAGTTTCACAGACTTATGAGGGCATCATTGCAAACCTTCTTTCTAATTTTCTGATGCAGGCTGGTGGAAAGGGAGAAGGCATAAACATAAAGTAATTGCTTTTGAGGCAGAGTCATTCCTTTAATGCGGACAACATCAGTTGCACCACAGAGATGGCTAGAATTAATCAGATTCACACAGCAAGTCCTGACACTTGATGGCTTAATTAGGGTGATTATGGGTAGGCTTTTAAATTCTGCTTTGTCAGCAGATGACCCAATAAAATGTTACCATAAAGATCATGTTCCCACCCCACCCCAGCCCAGGAGGAGCTAAAACTTGGACTATAGTTAGTACATTAATAATGTTTGTGATGTGGTTGGCAAAATAGTTTGTAATTATGTGCTTATAAAAGTGGTAGGAGGTAATTGCAGCAGGTCAGGTTTTTCTTTGCCTTGTAGGAAGTTACAACTCTTTTTGTGACACAAAAAGACATATCTGTACCTATATATAATGCATATATGTATATGCTTTATTTTAGGGGAACATGGAAAGAGATTTATGACAAATTTTTTTGCCAGTGTTTTTATCCTAGTTTAATGTGCTCACAAGTAACTTTTTTTTCAGAAGGAAAGGTGAGACTAATAAAGTAACCATGACCTGTATCATTAGCAACAACCAAAACACAATGGAGGTATTATGTATGGAAGGACAGAGAAAGTAGAATGAACTTGTTAGGTTGGTGATTTTGTTTTGTTTTGTTTTGGTTTTGTTTGTAATTGCAGACTTGTAAATATTGAACTATCATGGAGCTGAGGAACAAAAAGGGGAGAATAATTTTTCTCACAGAATGTTCAACATAAATGTAACATGAAAAGGTACAATATAAAAACGTAATATGGGGGGAGGAGAAAAAATATAGAAAGACACTAAAATGTTTCAGAGCAACAACTCTTGGGAGAATATATTCGCTAGTCCTTCAGTATGGGTGTGTAGCTTATGCTAATTTCACTGGGAATACTCAATTATATAATCTGTTTAATTTGGAATATCTAAAATTAAGTGATGACTTTTTTTTTTTTTTTTTTTTTTTTTTGGAGACAGGGTCTTACTGTGTCACCCAGCTCAAGCAATCCTCCCACCTTAGCTTCTTGAATAGCTGGGACTGCATGCATGTGCCAACATGCACAGCTAATTTTTGTATTTTATTTACTTATTTTTTTGTAGAGATGGGGTTTTACCATGCTGCCTAGGCTGTTCCTGAACACCTGGGCTCAAGCCGTCCACCCACCTTGGCCTCCCAAAGAACTGAGATTACAGGTGTGAGCCACTACACCTAACTGAAGTGATGACTCTTTATTTTGGCAGTATTGATTTATTCTGGACTCTTTATTTCTGTGATGTATTTTTTTATTCAGTTTTATTGTTTTATAGGCAGATAATTCATTAAATACATAACTAAATGTTTTAAACAATGTTTTAGTTTGTGTGATTACTGATATATTCATATTCACCAATCAGAAAAAAACAAAGTGGGCCGGGCTCGGTGGCTCAAGCCTGTAATCCCAGCACTTTGGGAGGCCGAGGCGGGTGGATCACGAGGTCAAGAGATCGAGACCATCCTGGTCAACGTGGTGAAACCCCATCTCTACTAAAAATACAAAAAAAATTAGCTGGGCATGGTGGCGCGTGCCTGTAATCCCAGCTACTCAGGAGGCTGAGGCAGGAGAATTGCCTGAACCCAGGAGGCAGAGGTTGCAGTGAGCCGAGATCGCGCCATTGCACTCCAACCTGGGTAACAAGAGCGAAACTCCGTCTTAAAAAAAAAAAAAAAAAAAAAAAAAAAAAGTAATATAAGAGAGACTTTCAAAAATGGTTAAGCCCAGAGGTAGCGCCTCTCTCTCTCTCTGTGTGTCTCTCTCTCTCTCTCTTCTTTTTGAGACAGAGTCTCGCTCTGTCATCCAGGCTGGAGTGCAGTTGCACAATCTCCGCTCACTGCAACCTCCACCTCTGGGTTTCAAGTGATTCTCCTGCCTCAGCCTCCTGAGTAGCTAGGACTACAGGTGTACACCACCACACCTGGCTATTTTATTTTATTTTATTTTATTGTATTTTTAGTAGAGACAGTGTTTTGCCACGTTAGTCAGGATGATCTCGATCTCCTGACCTCAAGACCTGTCCACCTCAGTCTCCCAAAGTGTTGGGATTACAGGCGTGAGCCACCATGCTTGGCCTCTTCTCTTCTTTACATTCATTTTCTCCATGTTTGAACTTATCCCATGGTTTTGACTACTGCCTATGTGAGAAGACTCCCTAATTAATCTATCCCAGCTCCAGATAATCCTCTAAACTTCAAACCTGTGTATTTAACAATATAATGGACATCTCTACTCAGATAGCTGATAGGCATTTCATACATAATATGTCCCAAGATAAACAATTGTTTGCCCCTGTCCCTCAGCTCCCAATAAACTTGCTACCCCTCTTTGTTATCTCATATCTTTTTCCCCCATGGCTTGGACCAAAAATTTTGGAGCCAACAATGACACCCCTCTTCCCCCAACACCCCATAAGCTATCCCTGAGTGAATCCTCTTGGTTCAACCTGATTTTCAACTTTTCGAGACACTCAAGTAGCAGTTTTAAATGGTTCAACCCAATGTATCCAGAATCTGACCATTCCTATCTCCATTACAACTTTTCCAGTTCAAGCTGTTGTATGAACGATTGTAACATTTGTCTAACTGCATTCTACACAGGGTAGTTCACAGTGATCCTTTCATTGTGTAAGGCTGATTTTGTCATGCCTCTGCCCCGAACCTCCATGGGCTCCTCATTTCGCCCACAGTAAAAGACCAAGGTCTCACAATGTTCTACTAAGCCCCACAGTAGCTGACCGCTCATTCCCTTTCTTCCCCCAGCCCATGCTTTCTCCCTCTCTTGCTTCATCTCCTGCCATACTCCCCTCTCATTTCAATCCAGTCTCGTAGTCTGTATTAGTTTTCTATTGCTTCCATAACAAATGACCACAAACTGCCACCCCCTTAGCAGCTTAAAGCAACATAAATTTATTATCTCACGGTTCTGTAGTTTTGAAGTCTGAGCTGTCTTGGCTGTTTCCTCTGTTGGTGGAATCCAGTGCCTTCACTTTGCAGGACTGAGGTCCCTGTTTCTTCACTGGTGTCAGCGAGGGTCCGTCCACCCTTATCTCCCAGAGGACAATCCTTGCTCATGGGTCCTTATATCTCAGAGCCAGCAACAGTGCCTGCTGTCCTCATATTTGGAATCTCTCTGATTTTTCCCTTCAGCTGAATCTCTCTTGTTGCAGCCAGAAAAATTTATTTGCTTTTAAAGGCTCATATGACTAGATTGGACCCACCCGGATAATCTAGGATAATCTCTTTATCTTAAGGTCTGAAACACCATTTCCATCTGCAGTTTCTTTGCCACATAATATAACAGATTTGCAGGTTCCAGGCATGTGGGCATGGACATCTTTGGGGGCCGCTCTCTGCCTGCTATATGGTCTCTTAGCCACACATGCTTCCAACTCCGGTCCCATAAGCTTGCTGTCCTGCTGCCTGGAATATTGTTCCCCTGGACAATTACACAGCAGATCCTTGCCCAGTTATCACCAGATCCTACTGGCCTCTCTGCCCAGCCTGTAAAAGAAACATACCCCATTATACTTTTTAAAAAACCCCTTAACCTGCTTTTTGTTTTCTTTTTCTAACCGCCATCTGACAGAATGTATTTATCTATTATATGTCTCCCTCTACTAAGACCTTTGGGAGGAGCAATTTTGTGACTTATTTGCTCCTGGATTTGCACTACCTAGACCAGTTTCTTATACATAGTAAAATGTTCAATAAATATTTGTTCAACAGCCATAAAAAAGCCCCAGAGGTCCCAGTGTGTTAATGATGTTTGAGAAAAAATATGAGTCCACTAACTCTGAATTTACCTAAGGAACTATTTGTTTTTTTCAGGCAACTTATTCATAAGAATATCATTAGTTTGCCAAATGCCTTGCTGAGGTAATTATAGCAACTTCTGTAGATATCTCCTGATGCTCTGAGAGAAAACAAATAATTTATTGTATATTTCAAAATAGGTAGATAAGGAAAATTGTAATGTTGCCAGCACAAAGAAAAGTGTTCGAGGTGATAAATATCCCAATTACCCTGATTTGATCATTACACATTATATATATGTATCAAAATAACCACATATCCCAAAATATGTACAACTATGATATATAATTGATATATTAATTTTAAAAAAGAAAACAAGTAGTTTGGCATTATTGTCCTTGGTATACATAAACTAGCTCAAAGTTTTCATCTCTTTCATCTCCAATTGCTGATAAACTTTTTATTAATCTTTGCTAAAATCTTAAAGAGCTCTAGATCAAGTCTATAGTTTTCAGAATCACTTTTCATCCTCTTTTAAAATCAGGACATATACCATTTGCAAATTCTTGATATTTCTCTTATATTAAACATTTCCTCATTTAATTACTTATCAACAGTGTACCCTAAATCTACAAATGATTCTAGAGCCAGAGATATTAATCTCCTCAAAGTTACTGTTTCTTCTTTTTCTTTAATCCTCACCTTAGGATGTTAGCTCTGTTCTTTTTTATTTAATGTTGCTTTTCTTGAATAAAGAATGAAACAAAATGGGATTCTGAAGGATTTACTCTTGTCTCCATCTGCACTGAGCAGGAGTCTGAACACTTTCTCTGAACTTAGCAAAACAGTTTTTTGAGAACCATTAGCCCATTTTGACATTTAGCTTTCCCTTCATCATTGTTACAGGTTTTAGCCAATGACTTTTTCATTTGCAACTGGTGCACCTTATGCAGTCTTTTTGGTTTCCTATGCATTTCCCATTTTTTCTTTCTTCACGGGTATTATTTTTTTGTATACGGACAGACTATTTTAGAATCACCCATTTCTCATGAGCCATTTTCTATTTAAATCTTTGTCAATGCAAGCATACCTATCCCTTGGAATTAACACAGATTTTTTTAAAAATAATTTTTGAGCACATGCTAAATGTAAGCAAGAAAATGTGCTATATACTGCAGAGCAGTTTTTTCTCAAAGTTTGGTTCCTGGACCACCTGAATCTGAATCATGGGGTGGTGATAATGGTATTTGTTACCATGTAGATTACCAATTAATCAGAATTAGAAGGTAGTAGTTGGGAGACTTGGGAATCAACATTTTTTTCTTTGTTGTTTCTTACTTGATGAAAAGTTTCCAAAGGAATCAGCATTTTTTTTCAGCAAGTTTCTTGGGTTATAATTTTCAAAGCCTGAGAAATTTATCTGTCAGGGATCTGAGGAAGCATAAGTCCCTGCTGATAAAGAACTAATACTATATTTAAGATGATATGGTATAAAAATACATATAAATAATGACCGGCATAGACAATCAGTGCACTTGAGTCAGCAATTGCAGCTGTTAGGAATAAAGTAGTGGGTGCTAAGGCTGGCTTCATAGAGCAGATGTTTATTGCTCATAAAAAACACTCAAGAACTATTTGTTGAATTAATGACAAAATCTATGCTGAAAGGTAAAGAAACCATAATTTTTAATTGAGAAAGAACTTACAACCCTTTTGTTTTCCCCCATTATCATATAGATAAAGAAACTAGCTGGGTGCAGTGGCTCAAACCTGTAATCCCAGCACTTTGGGAGGCCAAGGCGGGTGGATCACGAGGTCAAGAGATCGAGACCATCCTGGTCAACATGGTGAAACCTCTACTAAAAATACAAAAAAAATTAGCTGGGCATGGTGGCGCGTGCCTGTAATCCCAGCTACTCAGGAGGCTGAGGCAGGAGAATTGCCTGAACCCGGGAGGCGGAGGTTGCGGTGAGCCGAGATCGCGCCATTGCACTCCAGCCTGGGTAACAAGAGTGAAACTCCGTCTCAAAAAAAAAAAAAAAAAAAAAAAAAAAAAAAAAAAAAACTGAGTCCCAGAAAAGTAATTGACACAAGTTCCACATGTCAAAACCAACATGGTGGTTTTGAAGAAGACTAGAAACAAGGTTTCCTAACTCCAACCTTGTGCTTTTTCCACTATCCCATGAGAGAATTTGGACTGGCTACAAGCAAGGGGGAAGGCATTTTAAGAACTGGAGTAAATTTAATTAGATGTGTAATCAATGGGGTGTCATTAACCAACAAGGAAGGACAAAGGACTTCACTTGATCTTAGCCAGAAGGCTGAGAAGTGATAGGACAAAGGACTTGATTGACATACTGATGAAACACAGGCTGGAAAAGGCAAGTTAAGAGTGTGAGGCTGGGTGTGGCACCTCAAGTGCTCAGCCTCACCATCCTGTAATCCCAACACTTTGGGAGGCTAAGGCAGGAGAATTGCTTGAGCTGAAGCATTCAAGACCATCTGGGAAACATGGTGAGACTCTGTGTCTACAAAATATTTAAAAGAAAATAAAAGATAAGATTGTGAGTCACTTGAATACCAGACTAAAAGGAGTAGATGTTGGAGAGCTGCTAAACATTTTGAGACAAGATAAAAGCAATGTTAGGAAAATTAACTTGTAGTTGCTACTAAAAAGATAAGAGAAAGATGAGTGACTAAAGTCCAGAGCCAGGGAGACACTAGATTAGGATCCAGCTTTGTGGACCATGATTAGAAAATTAACACCCAGATTGGTAAAAGTATGGATGTGTGAACAAATATTTTTCCCTTTTTCTTTTTTTTTTAGATGGGGTTTCGCTCTTGTTGCCCAGGCTAGAGTGCAATGGTGCGATATTGGCTCACCGAAACCTCCGCCTCCTGGGTTCAAGCCATTCTTCTGCCTCAGGCTCCCCGGGGTACGCCACCACACTCAACTAACTTTGCATTTTTGGTAGATACAGGGTTTCTCCATGTTGGTCAGGCTGGTCTTGAACTCCTGACCTCTGGTGATGGGCCTCCCAAAGTGCTGGGATTACAGGCGTGAGTCACCATGCCCTGCCAGATGTGTGAACAAATTGAAAGTTTGGGTCAATACAATATGGAAACAAGCCCAATTCTGGTCTAGTTCAGTAGTTTCATTCTTTTAGTTAATTAACTTTTTAGGTGATTTTTTTCTAAAAAAACAAGGAATTCTCTGTTAAAACACACTCCTGAGTGAAGAGACCCCCAAAACAGGCTTTGTGTGAGCAACATGGCTGTTTATTCACCTGGGTGCTGGAGGACTGAGGCTGAATAGGGCATCAGCAAAGGGTGGTGGGATAGGAGTTCGTTTTATAGGTTTGGGGTGGGCAGTGGAAAGTTACTGTTTAGGGCGGTTTTTTGCAAGCTGGGAGGGGGTCATAGGGTATGGATCACGAGATTGATCAAGGTCGGTTACAAAGTCCAATGGCCTTATCAGTTAGGGCTGGAATAAAGAGCAATAGAGAATCTCTCAAAGTTAAGGAGTCACCTTGTAGGGGTTGATCATTTCTTCCTCTTCTCCTGGTCTTCCAGTTACTTCAGATTTTCCAGGAACTCATCCGGAGTGTCCCTGCAGGTCACAGAGGTTAACATGGTGTCCATGGCACCATCAGTCAGCCTAAAAGACCTTACATTCTCTTTTTCTTACACTAATGTAGAACTCAACTTTTCCATTTCTCAAAGCCCAACTTTTTTCATACACAAGCAAATCAATAATCAAATAAAAGTTATACACTTATGAGACTATAAAAGCACCACTTCATTCAGCAAACCTCTAAAAGAAACATCTACTCTTTGTTAGGCACTGTTCCAAGTTCTGGGCCCTTAGAAGTGCATACAATGGGCAGGGCGCCATGGCTCAGGCCTGTAATCCCAGCACTTTGGGAGGCCCAGGCGGGCGGATCACGAGGTCAAGAGATCGAGACCATCCTGGCCAACATGATGAAACTGTCTCTACTAAAATACAAAAATTAGCTGGGCGTGATGGCACACGCCTGTAGTCCCAGCTACTTGGAAAGGCTGAGGCAGGAGAATTGCTTGAACCTGGAAGGCGGAGGTTGCAGTGAGCCGAGATTGCGCTTCTGCACTCCAGCCTGGCGCCCGGCACAGAGCAAGACTCTCTCTCAAGAAAAAAAAAAAAAAAAAGAAAAGAAAAGAAAAGAAAAAGAAATGCATAAGATATAGTCTCTGTTTTAGTCAGGGTTCTCCAGAGAAACAGAACCAAGAAGATGTGTATAGATATATATAAAGACATTTATTTTAAGGAATTGGCTCCCATGATTATGAAAGCTGGTCAGTCCCAAGATCTGTAAGATGAGTTGGGAAGCTGGAGACCCAGCAGAGCCAATGGTGTAGTTCTCACCAGAGTCTGAAAGCCTGGGAACCAGGAGAGTCCATGGTGTAGTTCCAATCCCATTGCCAGCAGACTTGAGACCCAGGAAAAAGCTGGCATTTCAGTTGGAGTCCAAAGGCAAAAAGAACTCAATGTCCCAGTTTTTTTTTTTTTTAGATGATACCTTGTTCTGTCACCCAGGTTGTAGTGCAGTGGCTCCATCTCAGCTCACTGCCACCTCCACCTCCCTGGTTCAAGCATTTCCTCTGCCTCAGTCTCCCAAGTAGCTGAGATTATAGACACATGCCACCATGCCCAACTATTTATTTTTATTTTTAGTAGAGACAGGGTTTCACCATATTGGTCAGACCGGTCTCGAACTCCTGACCTCTGGCAATCTGCCCGCCTCAGCCTCCCAAAGTGCTGAGATTACAAGTGTAATGTCCCAGTTCTTAGAAAGTAATCAGGCAGCAAGAATTCTCTCACTTTCGAGAGGATCAGCCTTTTTGTTCTACTGAGGCCTTCAACTGATTCGAGTAGTCACATCTACACCTTGAAGGGCAATCTGCTTTACTAGGTCTACTGATTTAAATGTTGATCTCATACAAAAATACCCTCACAGACACACACTAAATGATGCTGGACTAAAGAGCTGAGCTAAATACCTCGGCATCCTATGGCCAGTCAAGTTGTCATATACAATTAACTATCACAGTCTCTGACCTCAAGGAGCTTACAACTTACTGGGGGTAAGAGGTAAGGAGGCCAACAAATCCCAGAACTTTGGGAAGCCAAGGCAGGCCGATCACTTGAAGCCAGGAGTTTGAGACCAGTCTGACCAACATGGCAAAACCCGATTTCTACTAAAAATACAAAAATTAGCTGGACATGGTGGTGCATGCCTGTAGTCCCAGCTACTCAGGAGGCTACGGTGGGAGGATTGCTTGAACCTGGGAGGCAGAGATTGCAGTGAGCCAAGATGGCACCACTGCACTCAAGCCTGAGTGACAGAAAGAGACTCTGTCTCAAAAAAAAAAAAAAAAAAAAAAAAAAAAATTAAAAAATTAGCCAGGCATGTTGGTATGTGTCTGTAGTCCCAGCTATTCAGGAAGCTGAGGTTGGAGGATTACCTGTGCCCAGGAGGTTGACGCTATGATGAGCTATGATTGTGCCACTGCACTCTAGCCTGGGAACAGAGTGAGACACTGTCTCAAAAAAAAGAAAAAAGAAGCAAATAACAAAACAGACAAGTAAAATAACAACTTGTAAATAATACTCCAATATAGGTCTTTGTTTTAATTCTATGAACACACCAAAGGGAGGAGCTGGGCATGGTGGTGGATGCCTGTAATATCAGCTACTTGGAGGCTGAGGCAGGAAGATCACTTGAGCCCAGGAGTCTGAGACCAGCTTGGGCAACAGAGTGAGACCCTGGTGTTATAAATGAATGAATGAATGAATCAATAAATAAATATAGCCGGGCACGGTGTCTCACGCCTGTAATCCCAGGACTTTGGGAGGCCGAGGCGGGTGGATCACGAGGTCAAGAGATCGAGACCATCCCGATCAACATGGTGAAACCCCGTCTCTACTAAAAATACAAAAAATTAGCTGAGCGTGGTGGCGCGTGCCTGTAATCCCAGCTACTCAGTAGGCTGAGGTGGGAGAATTGCCTGAACCCAGGAGGCGGAGGTTGCAGTGAGCCGAGATCATGCCATTGCACTCCAGCCTGGGTAACAAGAGCGAAACTCCGTCTCAAAAAATAAATAAATAAATAAATATAAAGTGGAGAATGATAAACTCTGCCTGTGGAGGAAGGCAAAGTCAATAAAGTTACAGAGAAATTAGTTTCTGTTTAGGAAAACATGAAGATGGGCCATTTTATTTATGAGTATCAAGCTCTCTGAGTATTGCCAGAATAAACCAGAATAGCTCCAAACTGCCGTAGGTGGGAGACGAATGGGCATCTGGGGGTTGGATGTAGTCAGAGATTAAGAGTGAGATTCTAAGAAATAAAGGCTACCCAAAAATATATTGAGCTGGTTCTTGAATTTACAAAAAAGACACTTGAATGAAAGTTTCTAAGATTCAGGATTTATCAAGAGACCTAAGAACAGGAATATGTTATTTTTTACTTCTACATTAGAAAATTGTATGAAGTGAAAAATTTTAAACACATGCAAAAATAGAGAGCAAAGCACAATGAAGCCCAATATCCATTGAAATTTAAAATTACCAAGATTGTGTCACACTTGCGTAATTGCTTTTTCTTTCTTTGCTAAATATTTGAAAACAAATCTCAGAAATCTTGTCATTTCACTCCTACATACTTCAAGATGCATCTCTAAAAAATATGGTCTTTAAAAAATTCATAATGCCATTTTTACATCTAACAAAATTAATAGTAATTTATGGTATTTTGGTATTATAGAATGCCCAGGGATATTAAAATATTCCTGACTGTCTCAAAAACTTCTCTATACTCTTGGTTAGTTGAATGGTAACTCAAAGTCCACATATTACATTTAAATGTTTTGGCTCTCTTGTCTTTTTTTTTTTTTTTTTTTTTTTTTTAAGGGACCAACAGCCTGAGAGCCAGCGGGGCTTGCAGCTCTCCAGGACTAAAGACCTGACTCTCTATCTTTTAAATGTAGAGAAGACTTCCTTCCTTTATTTTTATTATTATTATTTTTTTGGTTTCTCATGGTATTGATTTGTTGAAGAAAATGCATCTATTATCATATGAATTTGTTCTAATATTCATTTTTATTTTTTCTACGTTATAATCTACATTTCACCATATTCTTTCAGAAATTTTGCTCCCTACTCAGCTTTGAGACAAGGTACTTATGGGAGCAAAAAAATTTAGGAAGTGTTTTCCAGGAAGGTAAATGGGTTACAGAAAGGAGAAAGGAAGTACAGAATTCAAAATGCAGGGTATAGAACAAGAACACAAAGAGAGCAGCAATGGAGAAAGAGAGATGACGCAGAGAGCGATAAGGCAACTCCCTGGCTCCCCTGTACTTACCAAAAAAAGTGAACCAAATTTGAGACTCTAAAGATAGTTGTAAAAAGATCAGTATTATATTAAGAGAATGATGGAAATTTGAATAGTAAAATGTATTAAACCTACTAAATAGATTGTTACATTAGCACTGTGGATTCTTTAGTGTAAATATAGAACTTACCATTTTTTTCTTGAGGAAAAGATAGATTATGACACTTATGGTAGAATCATGTAAAATTCAGTGGTAAATAGGTTAGTGTAGTTTTACAGTTCGTTGCTTTTATAGTCTTAGACTATAAAATAAAACAGTTGAACTGAAAATGTCTGCTCTTACCCAGTTTTATCATCCCACTGTTTTTCACGCTCTTTTGCTTTTTGTTGGCCAGCACACTAGTTCGTTTTTAGCCAAGTATTTCAAAGTGTCAAATAAAAGTACTGCTGCAGCCAGGCAGCAGCTGACTTCATTTTTACTCAACTGTGAGATAGCACTCACAAATGTCAACTTGTATTCTTTTTAATGAAATAATTTTGATGAATTCCAAATATACTAAAGCATTGTTAGAATCAGCTATGAAAATTCGGGGTTTAATAATTCAGTGCAAACTCCAGCAACACCTTAAATATATCGAAGACTCGTTTTCATAGAGACCTGGTGAGATCAACATGACTGTCAGGCCTCCATGTGCAAGCCGGGACCCAGAAAGTCTAAAGTCCTGCCTGTCTTGGCTGATCATCCCCCACCACCTCTCCATCCACCCCCCACCTCCCCCTTACCCTTACTTGCCTTGGCTGTTATCCCTGATCGCCCAGCAGAGCTTCCGCTGGACATCAACCCACCCTGCCACCTTAACTGTCATTATAATAATATGACTACTCCTCACCCTACCCTGCCATCTTAACTGCTCTTACTCTGTGAATATCCCTCCACCCCACCCTACCATCTTAACTACTCTTACGCCTTACCCCACCCACCACTGTAACTGAACTTATGATAATGTCTACTCCTTGCCCCTACCCCAACCACTGTAACTGATCTTACTCCATATCACCCCTTCTCTCTCCCCAAAAGATTTGCCCCAACCTATAAAACCAACTCCTATCCCACCAGCCTTCGCTGATGCTCTTTTCGGCCTTAGCCCACCTGTACCCAGGTGAATAAACAGCCATGTTGCTCACACAATGCCTGTTTGGGGACGGGGGGTGTCTTTCAAAGCGCGTGTTTTAACAATGACAGTATTAATGATTTTAGATCTTTATATTGACTTTTGATATTGCTGTCATTTTATACATTTCTCCACATTACTGCCATGTAAGAAAGACTCTAAGCTAAAGACATTATTTGTTCTGCTCAGCTATCGCTAAGTGTAGCAGACTAGATACCACTTGATTATGATGACAATGAAAGGAAGATGAGACTTTTTATTTTTATTTTTATAGAGACGGGGTTTCACCATGTTGGCCAGGCTGGTCTCAAACTCCTGACCTCAAGCAATCCACCCACCTTGGCCTCCCAAAGTGCTGGGATTGCAGGTGTGAGCCACCTTGCCTGGCCAGAAGATGAGACTTAAAAAATGTTTGAATTTGGATCATGGCTCACCTCTACCTCCCAGCCTCACTTCCTACCTCAGCCTCCTGAACAGCTGGAACCACAGGCATGCACCACAAATTTTTCTAGAGACAGGATTTTGTCATGTTACCTGGTCTGGTCTCAAACTCCTGGGCTCAAGCGATCCACCAGCCTTGGCCTTCAAAATGCTTGGGACCACAGGTATGAGCCCCACTGCACTTGGCCTGAATTTGAAAATTTTAGCAGAAAGCAGCAAACATGTTTGCGAATTTGGGTATAAATAACTTTTTAATTTACTTATTTCCAGTTTCAGTACCACATAATGAAAGATTCAGAGTGGATCATTTGAAGTTGACAAAATTCACACTTCTCGCCAAGAGTTTGAAGGGTTTGTTAAGACTGAAGCCTGAGTGAAAATGCCTGTGAAATAGAAAGTTTAAGAGTTCAAAGGGAAACTTAAGGAACACCATGTAAGTGAGCAGCCTATTAGGAAAGATCAAGGACAAGAAGAACCATAAAAAGAACAGATAAGGAAAGCACTCAGAGTAACAGTTGCATATTGATGTGGAGGCTCAACTCAAAGGGGTTAGAACAAGCTGGTCAAGGTTTCCAAAGGGCAACATTTAGGAGACACAAACAAAGTTGACAAGTCACGTGGTCATTAATCTGTACTTGAAACTGAAGAGAAGGGTCTGAAGGGTTTGAAGGAGGGTACTCAGATTTGGCTAGGGGTATAATCACAGTGGTTCCAAGTTTAGGTGATCTAATTCTCTAAACCTGTGCTTAGATGGTTATATAATGTTGGGGCTCAGAAAACAATGTCTCATAGTGTGGTGCTACAGCATGTTGAACACATTGAATTAAAGAAAATTGGAAGGCCCGAGAAGCTGCCTCAGAATCAAGGTCTTTCTGATCTTCCTTTGTATTCTTCCCCCACGCACAGGGAGAGCTCTCCCTGAAGTTCTGACTGAGGGAATTCCTTCCAAAAGAAACACAATTGCCTTCAATCTCCTGTCTGAAATCTCACTAACCAGGAAAGACTAATCACCAAAGAAGAAATTAAAGATTATCAGCTGGGCACGGTGGCTCATGCCTATAAGCCCAGCACTTTGAGAAGCCAAGGCGGGAGGACGGCTTGAGCCTACGAGTCTGAAACCAGCCTAGGCAATATAGTGAGACTCCATCTCTACAAATAAAAAAAAAAAATAGGCTGGGCGTGGTGGCTCATGCCTGTAATCTCAGCACTTTGGGAGGCCAAGGCGGGTAGATCACAAGGTCAAGAGATCAAGACCATAGTGAAACCCCATCTCTACTAAAAAAGAAAAATACAAAAATTAGCTGGGGGTGGTGGCATGCACCTGTGGTCCCAGCTACTCGGGAGGCTGAGGCAGGAGAATTGCTTGAACCAGGGAAGCGGAGGTTGCAGTGAGTCAAGATTGCGCCACTGCACTCCAGCCTGGTGCCTGGTGACCCAGTGAGACTCTGCCTCAAAAAAAAAAAAAAAAAAAAAAAAAAAAAAAGCCAGGCGCAGTGGCTCACGCCTATAATCCTAGCACTTTGGGAGGCCAAGGCGGGTGGATCACGAGGTCAAGAGATTGAGACCATCTTGGTCAGCAAGGTGAAACCCCGTCTCTACTAAAAATACAAAAATTAGCCGGGCATGGTGGTGCACGCCTGTAGTCCCAGCTACTCGGGAGGCTGAGGCAGGAGAATTGCTTGAACCCAGGAGGCGGAGGTTGCGGTGAGCCGAGATCGTGCCATTGCACTCCAGCCTGGGTAACAACAGCAAAACACCGTCTCAAAAAAAAAAAAAAAAAAATAGCTGGGTGAGTTGGTACACATCTGTTGTCCCAACTACTCAGGAGGCTGAGACAGAAGAATCACTTGAGCTAGGAAGAGGCTGCAGTGAGCTGTGATTATGCCACTGCACTTCAGCCAGGGCAACAAAGCAAGACCCTCAAAAAAATTAAAAGATTGTCACCACATAGTCCCAGACACACTTTTCATCTATTCTTCTGAGCACTGTTGCCTGAGAGACTTTATCTGCATAAAGCTTTTGTTCACAGTGCAATTCTGCCACTCACCTTCTCATAAATCATCACCATCTATCTCAGACCCCAGGCGAGCTTGTCCCAGGCTATTGTCTGTTCTTTGGGCCAGTTCATCTCCCCTAAAAATTATCTACTCTTCCTCTAAAATTACCTACATTCTCTTCTTTCCTATGCCCTATGAAGAAGGTATTTAACCTTCAATAATCTGGTTCTTCTTTGAGTTTTATACTTTGTCTGACTTCCATGTGCATGTGCTCATACATTTATAAATTTGTATGCCTGTTCTCCTTTTAATCTGTCTATTGTAAGTTTGTTTATAGATTCAAATTATCAAACCTTCAGGAGGTGAAAAGAAAGATCCTTTTGCCCTTACAACAACATGAGACTACCCCTGAAGTTTTTGCTAACTATATGAAGCTTGTATCTCAAAACGGCCTCACATAGGCTAGTAAAGATTAGCAGGTCATTTGGGCTGATGGCATACTCTGGAATAACATAGGAGGAAATAAATTTTTTTTTTTTTTTTTTTTTTTTTTTTTTTTTTTTTTTTGAGACGGAGTTTCGCTCTTGTTACCCAGACTGGAGTGCAATGGCGCGATCTCGGCTCACCGCAACCTCCGCCTCCTGGGTTCAGGCAATTCTCCTGCCTCAGCCTCCTGAGTAGCTGGGATTACAGTCACGCGCCACCATGTCCAGCTAATTTTTTGTATTTTTAGTAGAGACGGGGTTTCACCAAGTTGACCAAGATGGTCTCGATCTCTTGACCTTGTGATCCACCCGCCTTGGCCTCCCAAAGTGCTGGGATTACAGGCTTGAGCCACCGTGCCCGGCCAAATAGTCAAGTCTTAATATGGGGGGATCTTTCATCTGGGGCCTACCTTGGGCAGAATAATGTAGGTGTACCTCATTCTATCATAGCTAAAAAACAAAGTACTCTTTAAGACTTTGCAAGATTTTGTTCATGTTGCATATATTTTTAAAGTCTGACTCTATACACTAAAATAAGAGAGCCTAAACAGGGCTCTTTTTGGAGTAAAATTATTATGAGCCCAGTAGTTTTCCCAATAAGTAAGCAATCCAAACTTAAAACTATAAGACAGAGTTTTGCAGATGTAGCTAGAGAAAGATCAGTTAGTGGACTTAAACTTGTTTTTAGTTTATTTATGTATTCTCCAATAATCTAGACCGTTCTAGAAATCACTAGAGAGAAATAATGGTGGTATTTCATGCCTGTAATATATCGGACTACATTTGGAGGACTTCAGAAAGAAGCAAAAACAGAAGTTTCCATAACCAGTGGTAGAGACAATGTTTTCTTTTTCAAATTTTAATTTTTAATATTTTTTAGAGATGGGATATTGCTATATTGCCCAGGATATATAGTGCAGTGACTGTTCACAGGTGCAGTCATAGTACTCTGCAACCCTGAACTCCTGGGTTCATCCTGGGTAGTTAGAACTGCAGGTGCATGCCACCATGCTGGGCTTAAATGCCTTCTTTACTGATCCTTGATGGTAAAGGGAAGACCATTTTGGAGCCCTTGATTTCTTGGACATAATATCATGGTGCTGCTCTTTAATAAAGATAAATTATCAGGAATTGGATTCTATAAGGAAGAAATAAATGGAAGTTATGTCAAAATGTAATAATACTGAAATTTTAATAGAGAGGCCTAAATAGAATCTGCGGTATAACTCTCAAAACAGTCGTTTCATAACCTCCTTTTGAAATATCAAGGTTAAGACCTAGAGATGAAAAGTCCTGCTCAAAGTCAATTGGCTGGTTATTGGCAGGCAGAGCACTAAAGTTTACATCAGCAGGTTCCCAGTTCAGTACATTTTCTAGAGTTTCTAAAATTAATGCTGTTAGTCTTTACTCTCTTGAAGCATAATTATAAACATCAAATATTTATAAAATATCTTCTATGTAATAGGGTTTTTCCTTTTATTTATTAACAAATTTACCACAACATTAATTGAGTTAGTAAATTAGTATTTTTCTTTCTTATTCATCATATATGTCACCAGCAGATAATCCTACTCCATCCTCCTGCCACCTCCCATTTCATTATCACCTGGTCTCTAAACAGTGGAATCACTTGGGCATTGCTCAAGCCCATGAGATCTTCAAATTTATTTTTAAAATATTTCAAATCAAAAATTTTTTGAGCTATGACATTTATTTTAATAAGATAATTGAGCTTTCTTCTAGCCTTTTATCCACTAATTCTACTTTTAGAAATTACTTCCTAAGAAAATGCTTTTTAAAAAAGCCACAAACACACACAAAATATCCTCTAACTTTGTTCTTTTTTCTTCTAAGTTGTTTTGTCTGTTCTATATCTTTTGCACTTTAATTTAAACTTTAGAGTCAGCTTGCTACTTCTGGGATTTCTATTAGGATGCCTTGAATCTACAGATCAATTTGGAAAGAACTGACATCTTAGCAATATAGAGTTATTTAATGTAGGAACGTGGTGTATTTCTTCATTGACTTAGGTCTTCTTTAATTTTACTCAGCAATGTTTTATAGTTTTCAGTGTACAGGTCTTGATCATCTTTTGTCAAATTTATTCTTTCTTTCTTTATTATTTATTTATTTATTTATTTATTTGAGATGGAGTCTCGCTCTTTTTACCCAGGCTGGAGTGCAATGGTGCGATCTCGGCTCACCGCAACCTCCGCCTCCTGGGTTCAAGCAATTCTCCTGCCTCAGCCTCCTGAGTAGCTGGGATTACAGGCACGCGCCACCATGCCCAGCTAATTTTTTTTGTATTTTTAGTAGAGACGGGGTTTCACCATGTTGACAAGGATGGTCTCGATCTCTCGACCTCGTGATCCACCCGCCTCGGCCTCCCAAAGTGCTGGGATTACAGGCTTGAGCCACCGTGCCCGGCTGTCAAATTTATTCTTAAGCATTTTACAGTTTTGATGCTACTGTACATGAATTTTAATTTCTGATTGTTTATTGATAATATAAAGAAATACAATTGGTTTTGGATATTGACTTTGTACCCCGCCACCTAACTAAACTCACTTTCAGTTCTAATAGCTTATTTGCAGATTCTTTAGGGTTTTTTGATAGACGATAATATCTGTGAATTAACAGAGTTATGTCTCCCTTTCCAATCTTTTTGCTTTTATTTATTTCTCTTTCCTTGGTATAGTGTTAGAACCTCCAGGATAATGTTGAATAGAAATAGTGGGAGTGGCCATCTGTAATGGCTCATTTTTTTAAGTAATTAATTAATTTTGTTTGTTTTCGGTAGAGACAGGGTCTCATCATGTTGTCCTGTCTTGAATTCCTGGGCTTAAGCAAGCCACCTACCTTGGCCTTTCAGAGTGCTGGGATTACAGGTGTGAGCCAACACTTTGGGCTGGTGGTTAATTTTACATTATCTTGACAGGGCCATAGGGTCTCCAAATTAAATATTTCTAATTGTGTCTGTGGGTTGGTTTTTTTTTTTTTTTTTTTTTTTTTTTTCCCCTGAGTGAGATTACCATTTGAATCAATGAACTCAATAAAATAGATTGTTCTCCTTAATGTGGGTGGACATTATACAATCCACTAAAGGCCCAAACAAAACAAAATGTGGAAGAAGAACTTCATTTCTTTTCCTCTGTCTCATTGCTTGAGCAGGGACATCTCATCTCATTTTCTCCTGCTTTAAATGGTACTTTACATCACCAGCAACCCTGATTCTCAGACCTTCAGACTTGAACTAAATTATACCACTGGCTTTTCTGGTTCTCCAGCTTGCAGACAGTAGACTGTAAGACTTCTCAACTTTGTAATTTCATGAGCCAATTCCTCATAATAAATCTATATCTATATCTATATCTATATCTATATCTATCTGTATATATATCCCGTTGTTTCTGCTTCTCTGCAGAACCCTGACTAATACAACATCCTGCTTTGTTCACCATTTTAGAAGAAATGTATTCAATCTTGTACCATTAATATGACAGACACTACCTAAGTTGACACTAATGGCTAAGTTACAAGTCATTTTAACTGGAGCGAGATAGAATTTTCATATACACCTCTTATTAGGTTGAGGAAGTTCCCTTTTATTCCTATTTGTGAGGTAATATGCAAACTGTAAAAACAGCCATCAAGTTGATATAATTATGAGTAATTAAAATATATCTCAGTTATGTTCTTCACTTTGATGTATAGTATATTTTTATGTTTTTTAATTTTAATTTTTAATTTTTGTGGGTACATACATATTTTGTGTATGTAATTATGGAATATGTGAGGTAATTTGATATAGACATGACAATGTATAGTAATCACATCAGGGTAAATGAGGTGTCCATCATCTCAATCATTTGTCCTTCCTTTGTGTTACAAACAATCCAATGATACTCTTTTAGTTATTTTATTTTTCTTGGGATGGGATCTTACTCTGTCACCCAGGCTGGAGTGCAGTGACACGATCTCAGCTCACTCCAACCTTTGCCTGCAAGGCTCAAGCAGTGCTCCCATCTCAGCCTCCCGAGTAGCTGGGACTACAGGTGTGCACCAACACCCCTGGCTAATTTTTGTATTTTTTGTAGAGACAGGATTTTGCCATGTTGCCCATGCTGATCTCGAACTCCTGTGTTGAAGCAATCCACCTGCCTCTGCCTCCCAAAGTGCTGGGATTACAGGGGTGAGCCACTGTGCCCATTCCTCTTTTGGTTACTTAAAAATGTACAATAAGTTTATTCTGTCTTACTATATTTTTGTATGCATTAACCATCCCCACCCTGCCTCCCCACCATCCTTCCCAAGCCTCTGGTAAACAACATTCTACTCTCTATTGCCATGGTTCAATTGTTTTAATTTCTAGCTCCCACAAATGAGTGAGAACATGCAAAGTTTGTCTTTCTGTGCCTGGCTTATTTCACATAACATAATGTCCTCTAGTTCCATCCATGTTGTTGCAAATGACAAGATCTCATTCTTTTTCATGGCTGAATACCACTGCATTGTGTACATGTATCACATTTCTTTAAGTGTTCATCTGTTAATGGGCACTTAGTTGGCTTCCAAAGGATGCAGTGTTGTAAGATGGCTCCAGACTTTGAATCCTGTTTTTGGGAAGGAAGATCAAAAGCTGAAGGCAAAAGAATAGCTTTCCTGGAAGATCTAACCAGTAAATGTTCATTTACATTTCATTAGTCAGAAATGAATTATATGTCAACTAACATGTCATGTTGTGAGGTATCTGGGGAAATAAGTTTTTTAACTGGGTATTTTGCTGCATCAAAGAAAATTGAGATTTAGAAGGTAGGAGAGAGATTATTGGGTAATTAGCAGACATGATATTAATACTAACACTTGCTGTTTCATTTATCTAATGCTGTGCAACAAAACATTGCAAAGTCTAGTTACTTAAAATAATGACGACATTTAATTTGCTTAGGTCTGCATTGTGGCAGGGATCAGCTGCAGTGGCTCAATGACTAAGGCTGGAATAATTTGAAATCTTGTTTAGTCACATGTCTGGGAATTGATTTTGGCTGTTAGCTGGTCCCTCCACTGGGGCAGTGCCTGCTATACCTTCACTGGCTCCTCTCTGTTGATGCTTGGCATCTGCACGGAATGGTGACTGTGTTGTTTTTTATGACTCAGCTTTGGATGTCACATGGTTTTACTGTTGCTGTAGTCATAGGCTTACCTCTATTCAAGGGAAGAGGACGTGACCCCATATTTTTTCTTGAATTCTCCCAAAACCTAATGAAATTCACTTTTTTTGTTTGTTTGTTTTGAGTCTCACACTGTCACCCAGGCTGGAGTAAGGCGATGCGATCTTGGCTCACTGCAACCTCCGCCTCCGAGGTTTAAATGATTCTCCTGCCTCAGCCTCCTGGAAAGCTGGGATTACAGGCTCCTGCCATCATGCCCTGCTAATTTTTTTTTTCTTGTATTTTTAGTAAAGACAAGGTTTCGGCCGGGCACTGTGGCTCACGTCTGTAATTTCAGTTCTTAGGGAGGCAGAGGCGGGAGGATAGCTTGAGTCCAGGAGTTCGAGACCTGCCTGGGCAATATAGCAAGACCCCGTTCTCCACAAAAAGGAAAAAAAAAAAAAGACAAGGTTTCATCATGTTGACCAGGCTGGTCTCAAACTCCTGACCTCAGGTGATCCACTTGCCTGGGCCTCCCTAAGTGCTGGCATTACAGGCCCGAGCCATCACCCCTGGTCAGACTCCACTTTTTTTTTTTTTTTTGAGACGGAGTCTTGCTCTGTCACCCAGGCTGAAGTGCAGTGGCCCTATCTCGGCTCACTGCAAACTCTGCCTCCAGGGTTCAAGCAATTCTTTTGCCTCAGCCTCCTGAGTAGCTGGGATTACAGGTGCCCGGACCACGCCCAGATAATTTTTATATTTTTAGTAGAGATGTGGTTTCACCATATTGGCCGGTCTGGTCTTGAACTCCTGACCTCGTGATCCACCCACCTCAGCCTCCCAAAGTGCTGGGATTATAGGTGTGAGCCGCTGTGCCCAGCCCAGACCCCACTTCTTGACAGTAGAATGCCAGATATAATTTGCCCAAAATCACATACTTGCCCATGAGCTCATGTCTGAACAAGTTTATTTCACTTCTACAAACATAAGCCATAGCACTCCTTTTCTCTCCCTCCCTCCCTCCCTCCCTCCCTCTCTCCCTCCCTTCCTTCCTTCTTTCATTCCTTCCTTCCTTCCTTCCTTCCTTCCTTCCTTCCTTCCTTCCTTTCTTCCTTCCTCCCTTCCCTTTTCCCAGAGAATTAAAAAAAAAATTGGCCCATGTCGTTTGCTCACTTAAAATGTTAAAATACTTCCCATTATGCCGGGCGCGGTGGCTCAAGCCTGTAATCCCAGCACTTTGGGAGGCCGAGGCGGGTGGATCACGAGGTCGAGAGATCAAGACCATCCTGGTCAACATGGTGAAACCCCGTCTCTACTAAAAGTGCAAAAAATTAGCTGGGCATGGTGGCACGTGCCTGTAATCCCAGCTACTCAGGAGGCTGAGGCAGGAGAATTGCCTGAGCCCAGGAGGCGGAGGTTGCGGTGAGCCGAGATCGCGCCATTGCACTCCAGCCTGGGTAACAAGAGCGAAACTCCGCCTCAAAAAAAAAAAAAAAACCTCCCATTATAGATCAAATATGGCCGGGCATCATGGCTCACGGCTGTAATCCCAGCGCTTTGGGAGGCCAAGGTGGGTGGATTTCCTGAGGCCAGGAGTTCAAAAACAGCCTGGGCAACATGGTGAAATACTAAAAAATACAAAAATTAGCTGGGCGTGGTGGTGTGGGCCTGTAGTCCCAGCAACTTAGCAACTCAGGATGCTGAGGCAGGAGAATCGCTTGAACTTGGAGACATAGGTTGTAGTGAGCCGAGATCTCACGGCTGCACTCCAGCCTACACGACAGAGCAAGACTCCATCCTAAAAATAAATAAATAGAAATAAATCAAATACAATGTTTTGTTTTTTTTTTTTTAAACGACAGTTTATAAGGCCTGGTTTATCACTCCAATTTCATCTTATTTTATTCTGCTCTTTCTTTGCTGTGCTTCTGTTACTGGACATGGCAGCTCTGCAAACATATCTGCTTCTTTTATTCTTGTCCTTTGCACTTGCTCTTTGCTCCTCTTGGGACACTTCCTCCAGCACATTGAATGGGCCAGCCCCTGCTCATTCCTCCATTCTCAGGGGACCTTTTGATAGATGACCAGCTAAGACATTACGTATCGACATTTGTGTTTACTAATTTATTGTTTATTTCCCCCTCTGAAATAAAGTTTTACATATACAGAAACCTTGCCAGTTTGGTAACTATTGCGTATCTGTAAGTAGTATGTTTGGCATTTCCACAAAATCTGATGAACAAGATACTGTTATAATTCCTATTTTGTCAATAGGAACTGACGCCCAGGGCTCATAAATGGCATAGCCACACTGGAACCCAGGTTTTTGGACTCCAGAAGCAATACTCTTATTCGCCCTGATCTGAATAATTTAGCAAAAGAGAGAAAGGATGCATTGATTGGATCTATCATAGTTCATTGGGAAAAGACTCCATAAAGGCAAGGCTACTTGAGCAGGGCCTTGAGTGATGTGTACAGTTTTGTCAGATGGTGATAGAAAAAGGGGTATTACAGGTGGTGGGAACAGTGTGAACAGAAACAGAGTTGAAAAAGCACATATATAGTCTAAGAATAGTGAGTAATTGTAGAATAGGGTGTGGAGGAGTTAAAACTGGAAAGGTAGGTTGCATCATTCTGTAGGTAATTAGAAGACATTAACATTTTTTTGTTTTGTTAAGAGGAGACTCCATCTGTGCTTTAGAAAGCTCAAGCTGCACAGGCAAAGTGTAAGGAGTCAGATGTTGGTCTTGAACAAATCATATGTATATTTAGAGTATCATTTTACTTATTTATAAAATGTAAGCTGAGTACAATGGCTCACACTGTAATCCCAGCCCTTTGAGAGGCTGACATGGGAGGATTGATTGAGGCTAGGATTTTAAGACTAGCCTAGGCAACAGAGTGAGCCCCTTTCTCACAAAAAGTAAAAAATAAATACAATTTAAAAGATGAGAAAATAGGCCAGGCGAGGTGGCTCATGCCTGTAATCCCAGCTCTTTGGGAGGCCGAGGTGGTTGGATCACCTGAGGTCAGGAGTTCAAGACCAGCCTGGCCAACATGGTAAAACCCCATCTCTTTAAAAAAAAAAAAATGAGAATATAAATAACATCACGTTCATAGTTTTTGGTGAGGGTTAAATAAGATGATTATGTGAAAGTACTTTGCAAACTATAAAGCACTACACAAATATTAGTTAGCATTCCTGTCGTAAGTGTTATGGGTGGTCCTGGGATAGAGAGAGTGTACAAGTAGGCACATAAACAGAGTAGCTGAGTAATGGCAGAGATCCAGGTAAAATGTGAACAAAGTCTAAAAGAGGGTAAGATAATAAGATATCATTGTCCAACAAAATCAAGTTTAAATAGGTTGTATTAGTCTACTCTTGCACTGCTATAAAGAAACATCTGGAACCGGGTCTGGTGGCTCACACCTGTAATCCTAGCACTTTGGGAGGCTGAGGTGGGTGGATCACCTGAGGTCAGGAGTTCAAGACCAGCCTGGCCATCATGGTGAAACCCCATCTTAAAAAAAAAAAAGAAGAAGAAGAAGAAGAAACATCTGAGGCTAGGTAATTTATAAATAAAAGAACTTTAATTGGCACACAGTTTTGCAGGCTGTACAGGAAGCATAGCAACTTCTGCTTCTGGAGAGGCCTCAAGAAATTCACAATCATGGCAGAAGGTGAAAGGGAAGCAGGCACATCTTACATGCCCTGAGTAGGAGGAAGAGAGAAGGGGTAGGTGCTATCCACATTTAAAAAACCAGATCTCCTGAGAACTCACTGTCATAAGAACAAGTACTAGGGGGATGGTGCTAAACCATTTATGAGAAACCACCCCCATGATTCAATCACCTGCCACCATACCCCTCCTCCAAAATTGGGGATTACAATTGACATAAGATTTGGGTGGGGACACAGATCCAAACCATATCATTCTTTCCTTGTCCCCTCCCAAATCTCATGTTCTTCTCACATTGCAAAATACAATCATGGCTTCCCTACAGGCTCCCCAAAATCTTAACTCATTTCAGCATTAACTCAAAAGTCCCAAATCCAAAATCTCATCTGGGACCAGGCAAATCCCTTCCACATATGAGCCTATAAAATAAAAAAACAAGTTAGTTACTTCCACGATACAATGAAGGTACCAGCATTGGGTAAATGCTCCTGTTCCAAAAGGGAGAAATTGGCCAAAAGAAAGTGGCTACAGGCCCCATGAAATTCCAAAACCCAGCAGAGCAGTAATGAACCTCAAAGCTCCAAAATAATCTTCTTTGACTCCATGTCTCACATTCAGGTTACACTGGTGCAAGGGGTAAGCTCCCAAAGCCTTGAGCATCCTTGCTCCTGTGGCCTTACAGAGTTCAGCCCCTGCAGCTGATCTCATGGGCTGGCATTGAGTGCCTGAGCTTTTCCAGGCACACAGAGAAAGCTGTTAATGGCTCTACCACTCTGGGCTCTGGAGGAAAATGGCCTTATCACAGCTCCACTAGGCAGTGCTCCAGTGATGACACTGGGGGCTACAACTCCACATTTCCCTTCTGCATTGCTCTAGTAGAGGATCTTTGTGAGGGCTCCAGCCCTGCTGCATGCTTCAGCCTGGACATTCAGGCATTTTTGTACATCCTCTGAAATCTAGGCAGAGGATCCCAAGCTTCAACTCCTGCCCTCTGTGCTCCCACAGGCTTAGCACCATGTGGAAGCCACCAAGACTTATGGTTTCCACCCTCTGAAGCATGACTCAAGCTGTACCTTAGCCTCTTTTAGGTACGGCTGGAGCTGGAGCATCAGGGATGTAAGGGGAGCAGTGTCCCGAGGCTATGTAGGGGACCGGGGCCTTGGGCCTGGCCCAGGAAATAATTCTTCCCTTCTAGACCTGTAGGCCTGTGATGGGAGGATCTGCTGTGAAGGTCTCTGAAATGCCTTTGAGGCCTTTTCCCCAGTATTTTGGCTAACAGCACTTGGCTGTTTTTTACTTATGCAAATTTCTGTAGCTTGCTGGAATTCCTTCCCTGAAAATGAGCTTTCCTTTTCTACCACATGGTCAGGCTACAAATTTTCCAAATTTTTATGCTCTGCTTCCCTTTTAAATACAAGTTCCAATTTCAGGTCATTTTTTTGCTTACAAATATAAGCAAAGGCTGCTAGGAGCAACCAGGCCCCATCTTGAATGCTTTGCTGCTTAGAAATTTCTTCCACCAGATACACTAAATCATCACTCTCAAGTTCAAAGTTCCACTGATCCCCAGGGCAGGACATGATCCAACCAAGCTCTTTACTAAAGCATAGCAAGAGGGATCTTTACTCCAGTTCCCAATAAGTTCATTATTTCCATCTGAGACCTCCTTAACCTGGATTTTATGTCCATATCACTACTGGCATTTTGATTACAACAATCTAACAAGTCTCCAGGAAGTTCCAAACTTTCCCTCATCTTCCTCTCTTCTTCTGAGCTCTGCAAACTGTTCCAACCTCTGCCCATTACCCAATTCTAAAGCTGCTTCCACGTTTTCAGATATCTTTATAGCAATGCCCCACTCCATAGTACCAATTTTCTGTATTAGTCTGTTCTTGTGCTGCTATAAAGAAATATCTGAGACTGGGTAATTTATGAGGAAAAGAGGTTTACTTGGCTACGGTTCTGCAGGCTGTCTGGGAAGCCTAGTGGCTTATGCTCCTGGGGAGGCCTCAGGAAATTTACAACCATGGCAGAAGATGAAGGAGAAGCAGGCACATCTTACACAGTCCAGCAGAAGGAGGTTAGAGAGTGGGGAGGTGCTAGATATTTCTTAACAATCAGATCTCGTGAGAACTCAATATTATGAGAACAGCACTAGTAGGATGGTGCAAAACCACTCATGAGAAACCACCCCCGTGATTCAGTGATGTCCCACCAGGCCCCACCTGGATGGAGGGCCTTCAATTTGACATGAGGTTTGGTCAGGGATACAGACCCAAACCATATCAGGTTTGTATTCATAAAGCTCTTAGAAGATAACCTGGCTGATAACTCAAAATAAGTGTTTATATATACACATCCATCTATCTACTTGCTTGTGTTTACTAAGTAATAGAAATGCAAAAGACATTTAAGGATGAAACCAATCAAGATTATATGCTTTATTATATGAAGGTCATTTGCAGAGAAGAAAGAATCAAGGTTAACAAAAATTATAACACAGAGTGCCTGACCACATACAACTAATTTTTTTTTTTTTTTTTTTTCCAAAGATGAGGTCTTCCTAGGTTGCCCAGGCTAGTCTTAAACTCCTGGGGTCAAGCGATCCTCCCACCTTGGCCTTTCAAAGTGTGGGGATTACAGGTGTGAGTGGCCATGCTCAGCCTGGTTAGTTGAAGTTTTGGATCAGGATCAGACTGTTGAGAATAGAGAGAAAGCAGGACTATGCTTTCTCCCTTAGAACTATGTGTCTCAAGCTTTACATGTACATGAATCACCTGAGCAGATACTTAAAATGCGGATCCTGGGATTCTGATTCAGCAGGTCTGCGAAAGGGCCTGAGATGCCATATTTCTGACAAGTTCCCAGACCACTACTTTATCATTTGTCCATGGCCATGGAGTAGCAAGACCCTCCAACCTGGTGTACTGAGGCATGACTAGAAAATTCAGGGTCAGGGTGGAATGGGGTAAATGGAAATTGAGAATGCAATATGATAATAAATGGAGAAGAGAGTTTCCAGAGGAAGAGAGAGAGAGAGAGAGAGAGAGAGAGAGAGAGAGAGAACAACTTAGTGCAAGGACAATAATTGAGGCTGTTAATTTTGACAATTAAGCCAAAGGTATAAATGAGAGAATAGTTTAAGCTGATGAATAATGGAGGTCTGATAACAGATAGCAGGTAGAAAAACTGAACAGTGATTGTAAACCATTCAGTGGAAAATTTCAGCAGAGAAAGATGTGTAGTGGTTGGTAGCTTAATAGGGTAGTCACTTTAAGAGAAATATTGTTTTTTTTTTGAGACGGGCTTTTGCTCTTGTTGCCCAGGCTGGAGTGCAATGGATGGCACAATCTCAGCTCATCACAACCTTCACCTCTCAGGTTCAAGTGATTCTCTCGCCTCAGCCTCCCAAGTAGCAAAAATACTCTAGTGAAGAAGAAAAGAGACAGAAGAGAGGAGGACAGACAGAATATGCCCTAGAAAACAAAAAGAGGAGGTAAATCCAATCACAGGCAAAAATTAGACTTGGAAAGAGGATAGGTGAAAAATATAGAAGCAATTCAAGCAGAGGAGAGGCTAGGAAATAGACACATTAATTTTCAATAATTTTATCTGCTGAGAGTGGAATACAGAGCTAAGACAGGTGATTCAAGGAGCATAGAAAAGGTTTCTAACAGTCTTTCTGGGTGATATGATGAAAAACAAAGAAGAGTGAAATAAAGATGGCCCTACAGAATGAGGACACACTGAGGGTAGACAGCATGCATTCATAGTGATGCCAGCTGGCACCATTACATAACTTTCTCAAGCAATGCACAGAAGCTTACAAATGAAACAGAAGTAGATGGCTAGGCTTATACAGGTGTTGGGAGGTGGGCAACATGAGAGTCATGTGGCTCACATTTTGATATCTTTGATTGTTGCTTTGCAGTTGGGTAAAGAGCCAAGTAAAACCAGGAGAGAGGGCAAGTCACTGGGTCAAAGCAACATGATACAGATGAATGAACACCATACTTACAGACTGACAATCAGGAAACCTGGGTCCCAATCCTACTTCCACTTTCTAGGTGATTGACTTTGTCTCTTTACCTTCATAACAAATGTGTTCACGTAAATCAGTCTACAACCTGGGCTATGCATGGAATTGCCTGGGGATGTTAACATGATATTATTCTTGCTCCCTATTTTAGAACAATGAAGTCAGATTAGGAGATGTCAGTCGGATATCTATGTTTTTAAAGCATGTCAGGTCATTTCTATTAAACAGCCAGGGTTGAGAACCACTAGGAAAGATGATCTCTAAAGTTTATTTTTCTTTCTGGTCTTTTTCAGATTTAGATATCAAAGAAAGACAATGGTAAAAGACCAGAGGCAAAATCAAACTCAGTAATAGTGAATATCCTGAGTCCATTAAGGCTGCTATAGGGCCGGGCGCGGTGGCTTATGCCTGTAATCCCAGCACTTTGGGAGGCCAAGGTGGGCGGATCACGAAGTCAAGAGACCGAGACCATCCTGGCCAACATGGTGAAACCCCGTCTCTTAAAAAAAAAAAAAAAGGCTGCTGCTACAGCAGAATACCTTAAACTGGTTGCCTTATAAACAACATACATTTATTTATCACAGTTCTGGAGTCTGAGAAGTCCAAGAGGAAGGTGCTGGCAGATTTGATGTCTAGAGTCCACTTTCTGCTTCATAGATGCTGCCTTTTTGCTGTGTCCTCACGTGGTAGAATAGGTCAGGAAGCTCTCTGGGATCCCTTTTATAAGGTCACTAATCCCATTCATGAGAGCTTTGCCCTAGGGCCTAATCACCTCCCAAAGGTACCACCTCTAAATATCACCACATTGGGGATTTGGTTTCAATATATGAATTTTGGGGGACATAAACATTCAGTCAAGTGCAGTGAGTGATAATAAATGTTGAAAAAATAGGTCAAAAAGTGAAATGTCAGGGCAATGATGAGTTTGGAGGGAAAGGCCTTCTATATGGGTGGCAAACATTACCTAGGGTTAAATGTTGTGACAGCACAGAAATAGTTTTTTATTCTTTTTCCATCAAGGACTTATATAGTTTGAATGTCTCTTCTAAATCTCATGCTGGGATGTAATCCCCAGTCTAGGAATTGGGGCCTGGTGAGAGGTGTTTGGATCATGGGGGTGGATTTGTCATGAATGGCTTGGGCCATCTCCTTGGTGATAAGTGAGCTGTCACTCTGAGCTTACATGAAATCTGGTCTTTTAAAAATGTGTGGCACTTCCCTCCACACATTGCTCTTGCTCTCTCGCTCTCTCTGTGTCTTGCTCCTGATACTTCCATGTGGGATGCTTGTTCCCCCTTTGCCTTCTGCCATGACAGGAACCTTCCTGAGGCCTCCCCAGAAGCAGATGCCACTATGCTTCCTGTTCAGCCTATAGAACCATGAGACAATTGAATTTCTTTTCTTTTCTTTTCTTTTCTTTTTTTTTTTTGAGACGGAGTTTCGCTCTTGTTGCCGAGGCTGGAGTGCAGTGGCGCATTCTCGGCTCACTGCAACCTCTGCCTCCTGGGTTCAAGCAATTCTCCTGTCTCAGCCTCCCAAGTAGCTGGGATTACAGGCATGTGTCACCACGTCTGGCTAATTTTTTGCATTTTTAGTAGAGACGGGGTTTCACCATATTGGCCAAGATGGTCTCTATCTCTTGACCTCATGATCCACCCGCCTCGGCCTCCCAAAGTGCTGGGATTACAGGCGTGAGCCACCGCGTCCGGCCCGAATTTCTTTTCTTGTAAATTGCCCAGTCTCAGGTATTTCTTTACAGTATTGCAAGAATGGCCTAATACAGGGATATTGTACAAAGAATCTATAGAATAATACCGTAGTTAAAACAGTTGACAGCATATGGTATCTAGCCAGAGCCATTCTCAGCACTTGCGGACTGGCCAGACTACCATAACTGGTCACCTGGGACCTCAGCCCAAGGTGAAATGACAAAACCACAGAATCTTACTGGCTGTTAATTCCTTTCATATCTCTCATGGCTGTCACCCCCAGGTCTAGAATGCAGGCTCCTCATCTGTCTCTCCTTATTTTCTTCTCCATCCTGCTCTGTGGTTCCTATCTTTAGGTCATTTTCCTATCACTTCTGACTACTGATCTCTCTCACAATTCTTCTGCTCTGTAGAAATTTCATTCTATTTTCTATGACACCCTCAATGTCTTTGCCAAACTTTCTTTGTTCTTGTCCTAATGGAAACTTGGCTTTTCCTTGATATCATCACTTCTCAGGCAGTCATTTCTGAAGAAGCTGGCCATTCTTCCTTTCTGTATCTCTGGGCCAGGAGATGATAGTGACTTAGACCTTCATTGTCACTTCTGAAGTTTAACTCCACAATCTTAATCCAAAAAGCCCTCTTTCTTTGGTTGTATGATACCTAAGTCTAACATGTACTACCCTGCATCAACTAATCTGGTCACTTCCACAATCAGTAAGAACTATGACAAGTGGTTCCTCATCAAAAAGAAGATGAAATGGAAATTGTCTCCCTCCCATATTTTCCAGTCTCTAATTACTTTACTCTGGAAGCGAATTTTATCACCAGTTTTTGGATGTCCTTCAAAGATATTTTGTGCAAACATAATTATATGTATGGATATGTGTATATGAATGCATATGTGTATATAAATTGTTAGTTTCTTTTTTTTTTTTTTTTTTGAGACAGAGTCTCGCTCTGTGATCGAGGCAGGAGTACAGTGGTGTGATCTCAGCTCACTGCAACCTCCGCCTCCCAGGTTCAAGCGATTTTCCTGCTTCAGCTTCCCAAGTAGCTGGGACTACAGATGTGTGCCACAATGCCCAGCTAATTTTTGTATATTTAGCAGAAAGAAGGTTTCACCATGTTGGCCAAGCTGGCCTCGAACTCCTGAACTCAAGTGATCTGCCCACTTTGGTCTTGCAAAGTGCTGGGATTACAGGGTTGAGCCACTGTGCCCAAATTGTGGGTTTCTTAAAGGTAAACAAATGGTGGAAAATTATATATCCTATTCTAAAACCTTTATTTTTTAAAACTAAATATTTTAAAGAAATTTTCTTAACAATGGATACAACTTTTTCTTGTAAAAATATTACTGCATAATATTTTATGTGGATGTTCAATAATTTATTTAACTGTCCTCTACTATGAACAACTAGATTCATTCTAGTTTTTCTAGTCTTTTGCTATTGCAAACAAGGCTTCTATAAATAACGTTTTACCGATGTCATCTTTTACCTTTGCAAGTTATTTGGGTCGAAAATTATTTGCTTTTTTTTTTTTTTTTTTTTTTTTTTTTGAGACAGAGTTTCGCTCTTGTTACCCAGGCTGGAGTGCAATGGTGCGATCTCGGCTCACCGCAACCTCCGCCTCCTGGGTTCAGGCAATTCTCCTGCCTCAGCCTCCTGAGTAGCTGGGATTACAGGCACGCGCCACCATGCCCAGCTAATTTTTTGTATTTTTAGTAGAGATGGGGTTTCACCATGTTGACCAGGATGGTCTCCATCTCTTGAGCTCGTGATCCACCCACCTCGGCCTCCCAAAGTGCTGGGATTACAGGCTTGAGCCACCGCGCCCGGCCAATTATTTGCTTTTTAAAAGTTTTGAAAGATACTGAAAAAATTGTACTGCATGGGCTGTGTACTAATTTATATGCCCATTAACTACATTTAAAAGAACCAGTTTCCCATTATTTTTGCCAACATACTATTTTACACATTTATTTTGCCAAGAACGTTTGAAAAATATTTCATCAAAATTTTAATTTGCACTTTTCCTACTTTGAGGGAAGTTGAGCATCTTTGCAAATGTTTAACACTATATTTTCTTTCCTGGACATCTTTGTCTGTTTTCCTCTCATTTTTTGCAAGTCTTTCCATAGTAAGGAAAATAGACTTCTACTAAAATATGAGTTGCAATATATTTTTTCTTAGTTTGTTGTATTGTCATTTTGGTGTTTGTTTTGCAGAACAATTTTGTTTACATGTCATTTAGTTTATTTTTTTATTTTTTATTTTTATTTTTTTAGAGACGGGGTTTTACCATGTTGGCCAGGCTGGTCTCGAACTCCTGACCTCAAGCAATCCACCCACCTTGGCCTCCCAAAGTGCTGGGATTACAGGCATGAGGCACCACGCCTGGCCGCATGTCATTTAGTTTATAAATCTCTTCATTTTGCTATCTATATTTTATATACTTTATACTTTTCCTATTTTGGATAATTTTTTATTTTATTTTCTTTTTTGAGACAGGGTCTTGCTCTGTCACCCAGGCTGGAGTGCAGTGGCACAAACTCAGCTCACTGCAACCTCCCCATCATAGGTTCAAGCGATTATCCTGCCTCAGCCTCCTGAGTAGCTAGGATTACAGGTGCGTGCCACCACACCAGCTAATTTTTGTATTTTTAGTAGAGACAGGGTTTCACCATGTTGGTCAGATTGATCTCAAACTCCTGACCTCAAAATATGCCCTCCTCGGCCTCCCAAAGTGCTGGGATTATAGGCGTGAGTCACTGCACCCAGCCTTAAATTTCTTTTAATACTTCCATCTTTACTTTTTTTTTTTTTTTTAAACACAAATCTTTGGTCCACCTGAAACCCTAGTCTTCTTTCTAACTCTTGCCATGATCGTGGATCACGTCAGTGCTCATGTCACCTACACAAACCCTACCCACTGTGTTCCTTGATCTCTTCGGCTCAGACAACCACCTCCCTTCTCATCTCTCATGACAACATCCTGGAGAGTCTTATCTCTTGTGTGATGGTTCTTCATTTCTAAAAATGTAAAGCTCTCACATTCTATTATTCTCACTCCCTCATCATAATCTTTTATCCTTTTTGGTCTCTTGCTCTCTTAGGTCTGTTACACATTTGTAATAGTTTCATTTAAACCTCAGATGCTTCAAATCTCCCTTTTCTCTCATATTGTCTGCCCTTGCTAGGCAGGACCACATAATGACTTAAGCACTTTTGCTTTTTGGGGCCCTTTCCTCCATAAAAGCATATTAAAATTTACATTTCATGATTACCCTTATAAAGACAAACATGTTACTGTATATGAAAACATTTTTTTCTGTCTGAAAGTTTTTTATTCTGATTCTAAAAATAAAACATTTTTGTGGACCCCAGAAGCCTAGTGAAACTTAGGCTCTATTCTTATTAAGCGTAGAGTATCAGTCAGCTCTTCTCCTAGGCACTAATTTACTACCTTTTTAAAATTGGAGAGAGGGTCTCACTCTGTCTGGAGTGCAGTAGTGCGATCTCGGCTCATTGTAATCTCTGTCTCCAGGGCTCAAGCAATCCTCCCAGTTAGCCAGCCTCCCAAGTAGCTGAGACTACGGACGTGATCCACCACGCCCGGCTAATTTTTTTTTGTATTTTTGGTAGAGACAGGATTGCCCAGGTTGGTCTCGAACTCCAGGACTCAAGCTATGTGCCCGCCTTGGTCTCCCAAAGTAGTGGGATTACAGGCGTGAGCCACTGTGCCTGGCCCAATTTACTACTTTAACAACTTTTCCCATACCACCCTCTTCTCCCTTGGTTTCTTGTTTTCCTTGTGAATCTGCATTGCCAACCTCCAATCCTAGATAAATCTGTTGAGCTCTACTAGAGAAAAATTATGACAGGACTGATGCTATCAAAGATTTAGGGTCTATGACATAAATTGGGCCCTCAACACTGCTTAACAATTTTTCTGATGTCCCTGATGAATTTTCAGTTTTGTTCCTCATGTTAACCATTCCAAATCATTTAGCAGTCTCCCTAACTAAGAGAAAATAAAGTGTGAATTATCTTAATTCCCAATCCTTTCATGTTCTGATTAGCCCTGGCTAAGTAACAAAATAACACAAGATGTAGTTGCTTAAAACAAAATTTATTTTTCTCTCAAGATTCTGTTTACTGACTGGGCATGGTGGAGCAGTTCTCATTGTGGGTCTCTTATGTGACCTCTATCACCATATTGAAACTATTCTTTCTTGGTAACTAAAGACTTCTCAATTGTCTAATCTAACAGATACTTTAAAATCTTTGGCGGGGCACGGTGGCTCACGCCTGTAATCCCAGCACTTTGGGAGGCCAAGACAGGCGGATCACAAGGTCAAGAGATCCAGACCACCCTGGCCAACATGGTGAAACCCCATCTCTACTAAAAAATACAAAAATTAGCTGGGCACGTTGGCGGTCGCCTGTAGTCCCAGCTACTCGGGAGGCTGAGGCAGGGGAATTAATTGAACCCAGGAGGCAAAGGTTGCAGTGAGCTGAGATCATGCCACTGCACTCCAGCCTGGCGTCTGATGACAGAGCACAACTCTGTCTCCAAAAAAAAAAAAAAAAAAAAAAAGAAGAAGAAGAAAAAAAAAAGTTTATCTTAACCTTTTCATCATATTTAAAGATATTGCTCACTCCCCTGTTCTTGAAACTATTTTGTGGGCTTTTCTGAATCTTAGCTTTCCATATAACTTCTCGGTACAACATAGATGGTGAGGTCTTAAAGAATGAAAGTAAAGAATAGGACAGTGTACTAGTTTCCCATGGTTACTAGAACAAATTACCACATACTTGATTTAAAACAACAGAAATTTGTTCTTTCACACTTCTGGAGGCCAGAGGTCCAAAGTTAGTTAGCATCAGTGGGCTGCAATCAAGGTGTTGGCAGGGACATGTTCCCTCCAGAAGTTCCAGAAAACAGTCTGTTTCTTGTCACTTCTGTCTGCTTGTAGCTGTTAGAATCTCTTGGCTTGTGGCTACATCACTCCAGTCTTCAAAGCCAGCATCCTTAAATCTCTCACTGTTCTGTCTTCATATTGCCTTCTCTCCGAGCATGTCAAATCTCCTCTTGCCTCTTTCTTATGAAGACACACATGACAGCATTTAGGGACCACACAGATAATCCAAGACAATCTATTTAACTTAACATCCTTTATTTAATCACATCTGCAAAGACTTTTTAAAAATAAGGTGACATTTGCAGACTTCAGGGATTAGGACACGGGTATCTTTCAGAGAATCATTTTTCAGTGTCATATTGAAGAAGAAAACTGACCTAGGAATTCAAAACTATTTTGAATGTCGTGGATAATTGGTTGAGGTAAATCTAGCTAGTGTAGACAAATAGTGTGAATTTCAAAAGATTAGTACAAATTATTGAGAGTATTTATTTATTTATTTATTTTTAAGAAAATACTGAAAGTTGTACTCTGGAAAAAGAAAATGGGGACTCTCCTGCAGGTTTAAGACTGGTAAAAGCAAGTGGCTGTCACTGAAATGGCTTCAAGGGAAGAAATCAGGAGAAAGCTAAATTTCAGTTAAGACAGGAAGGTATTGTGGGGGGTTTGGAGCACTCCTGTACTCCCAGCTACTCAAGAGTCTGAGGTGGAAGGATCACTTGAGCCCAGGAGTTCAAAGCCATAGTGGGAATGATTCATGAATAGCCACTGCACTCCAGCCCAGGCAACAAAGTGAGACCCTCTGAAAAACAAAGAAAAGGAAGGAGAAGTAGCATTAAGTGAATATCTACCTTGATATAACAGTTACTGATATAGTGAAATCTTGTTAGTGTAGGGAGAATTATAAGTTAATTTGAGTCATAAATTAATTTGAAGTATTATTATTATTATTTTTTATTTATTTATTTTTTTTTTGAGACGGAGTTTCGCTCTTGTTACCCAGGCTGGAGTGCAATGGCGCGATCTCGGCTCACCGCAACCTCCGCCTCCCGGGTTCAGGCAATTCTCCTGCCTCAGCCTCCTGAGTAGCTGGGATCACAGTCACCCGCCACCATGCCCAGCTAATTTTTTGTATTTTTAGTAGAGACGGGGTTTCACCATGTTGACCGGGATGGTCTCGATCTCTTGACCTCGTGATCCACCCGCCTCGGCCTCCCAAAGTCCTGGGATTACAGGCTTGAGCCACCGCGCCCGGCCAATTTGAAGTATTATTTATTTCAAATGTATATAGTGGTAGCACAAACTATTTATCTTGGTTTCCAAGTTACTGTCCTAGAATAGATACTGTATAGTTAATAGTAATTAATTATGGTTGATATGGAAAGACTCTTTAAATTCTAAACAATAGTACTTGACTGTGCTCTTATTCAGTAACTTTTAATTAAACAGAATTAATTGAATTGATGATCTAATGAACATAGTGATCTTTAGAAGTCTGACATAACATAGCCGTAGAACAATTGTCCCAGGAGGCTCATTTGAGCCCTGCCTTTCACAGGGTAAGCATATTTGCTTGTGTAATCAAGTAGTCATTCACATATGCAGATCCTTAAATCTCATTTTTTTTCTTTTTCATGTTTTCTCTTTTCACGAAATCTGATGGTTTTATACTTAAATCTATTTTTCATACTGTTTTCTTCTTCTTTACTTCCAATCTAAAACAGTAAGAATTTTAAAAGCAGTTGTTAATGATAAGAAAATCATATTTTGAATTATCATAAATTTGCTTTGAAGTGTAGAGACAGTTTTTAGTGTTGAACGTGGTCGACTGAAATTCTAAAAGAACAAAGTCAAAAATGCACCATAATTGCTCCTGAAGCAGAGGCTATTGATTTCTTGCCCATTATCTCATCACACAGAAAGTGAAGGGAGAAAAATACAAGTTCAAAGACACCAGCTACTCAGGTAACAGGCAGGAGCTTCAAGTGAAAATTTCTGCCTCATTAAAAACGTTTAAAGAAAGGAGCTTTTCTTCATGTAGGAATCATTATTCTCAGTTTGAGTTCATCCTCTGGAGTTTTCACCTCTTCAGAAGGGCACATTCTGTGCAATTTCTAAGAAGTGCTTCTTTAATGGGAGGGATTTATGTTAAGTTGGTTCAGGAGAGGTAGACAATTGTGGAGCCTTTTTAATGGACTACAAAAGACTGTCGAGTAATTAAATAGATTTCTTTTCCCTTATACTGTAGCATGGTTCTAAAAACACTCTGCTGAGCATGTAAAATCAATTTCCATTACTGGCTTTGACCTTTGCAGTTTTATAAACATGTTTTTTCCCTGGCTTTGGAATGTGGTTCAAAGGCAATAGGAGAAGACCAGAGGATGAGACAAGTTCTCTTATTGAAAGTTAACTTTTTTTTACAGTGAAAATCTCCTTTTCTCACAGGCATTCATTCACCTGCATATGTTATAATATAAATGTAATTATATACATAATGGCTTCTTTATGTTTATATGACATATGTATATGTGTATTTATATTGGGGTATATATATGTATATATTTATTTTTTAATTGACAAATCATAATTGTATACATTCATAGGGCACCATGTTATGTTTTATTTATGTATACAATGTGAAGTGACTAAATCTAGCTAATTAACCATCTGTTACCTCACTTATAATTTTTTTGTGTGTGATGAGACATTTGAAATCTACTCTAAGTTATTTTGGAAAATACTATACAATATTGACTATAGTTACTTTGCTGTGTGATAGATCTCAGCACTTCTTCCTCCTAATCACACATTTGTGCCCTTTGACTACCAACTCCCCATTCCCTGCTCCCACAAAATATATGAATTTATAAACCTTTTTGTTTTCTTCCACAGATTTGTGTTTTGTTTTCACTGCTCTAAGGTATTTTCCCCCTTCCCATTCCAAGAAACTAGCCAAGCCATTGTGTTCCTTTGCCCCAGGGACTTTGGATGCCAAATGGAAAGCAGATGTTGTCCAAGGACAGCTTCATTCCATTTTTGTTTTGATTGCTTTGGGTGATTAGACCTATTGTGGGGATTATGCCATATCACCTAGAGTGGAGGAAAAGAAAAATGAAGTCTTCTTGGGGGTGCTAGGAGCTGAAGGTAGAATTGACTTCAGCTAGCAATTCCTCCAGACAAGAAGGAAGGGAGTTTGGGTGGTTTGCAAAGAGGGTAGCCCAGGTCCTGCTTGTTAACTCCTAGTTGGGTGGATTGCCTCAGGACACTAGGGAAGACCTCTAGGAGCCCTGGTCTCAGGAACTGCCTTGACAGAGAAGTCAGAGAACTTTGCCCAAGCTTATCAGTGAGTACCACTTCCCTCGGGGACTACATCATAAGAGCCGGGACAATAAACATTTCAGTGAGGACCAGTAGAGGCCATACCCCTTTCTTTCAAGATTGAGGACTTAAGAAGACATCCCCACTCCTGACTTCTGTGTCATCTGGAAGTGAGATTGGAGGAAAGAAGTCCAGAAATGATGGAAATGGTATTTCCTACTTGCTGACTGCTGCTCTAAGCAGCTCAATTTGATTTAAACAAAATTTGCGATACTTCTTTTACTCAGAGCTAAGGTGAAGTTTTCACTGCTTTCTCTCTCCCTCATCATTTGCTCATTTGCAAAATGGTGATTATTGTACTCACCTTGCAGAGTTGTTTTTACCATTAAATCAGATGACCTGTGTAGGGTGACTGTATCACCACCATAATAGTAGATGTTCAATAAACTGTTACTAGGAAATATTTACATTATATGTGTTCATACTGTTGCAAAAATGGAATCAGGTGCTAGGTTTTTAAAGCACAAGACATAATTCTAGCTTTCAAGAATTTCATATTATAATTATAGAGCTATCCAGAAGTTCTAGGTTCATATCTCTAAGCAAGAAATACAGGCAGGTGGATCAAGGGAAATTGAATGGAAGAATTTGGAGGCAGAAGTCATGATGTAGGACAGAAAACCTATGAGAAGTTTAGGAGAGAAGATAGGAATGCTAAAGGTAAAAGGAATTTGTCTGTAATGCTATCTTTAGAAGATCATCTCATAAAAAAAGAGAGGGCCAGGCATGGAGCTCACACCTGTAATCCCAGCATTTTGGGAGGCCGAGGCAGGTGGATCACTTGAGGCCAGGAGTTCAAGACTAGCCTGGCCAACATGGTGAAACCCCGTCTCTAAAAAAAAAAGAAAAAGAAAATCTTGTCTAACACACAACATTTGGACAGCAGGTTTAGATTTTCTTCATCTTTTTTCTCTTCAATTTTTTCTTCTGCTGCAAGGATAAGCTAAGAGACTGATTTTATTTCAAGAATAACCAAGTGTATACTAATATGTATATCTTAAAATAACACTGAACATTGAATTATTGAAGAAATACTGTTCCAATAGTCAGACAGTTAACAGAGAGGGCACAGGAACCAACACACTGAAAAAAACACACCTGTATTATACATCAAAACCAATGGCCAGTATTTCTCCAGTTATTCTTAAGAGAAAAATAGCCAACAAGTTAAAAACGGAAAAAACTTTGCTTAAAAGCTAAACAAAACCTTCCATGTACAAGGTAAGTTCAGCCCCTTAAAAACCGGACTGTTGGTGGGAGTGTCAATTAGTTCAACCATTGTGGAAGACAGTGTGGCAATTCCTCAAGGATCTAGAACCAGAAATACCATTTGACCCAGAAATACCATTGCTGGATATTTACCCAAAAGGATTATAAATCATTCTACTATAAAGACACTTGCACACGTATGTTTATTGCAGCCCAGTTCACAATAGGAAAGACTTGGAACCAATCCAAATGCCAATCAATGATAGAGTGGATAAAGAAAATGTGGCACATATATACTATAGAATACTATGCAGCCATAAAAAAGGATGAGTTCATATCCTTTGCAGGGACATGGATGAAGCTGGAAACCATTATTCTCAGCAAACTAACACAGGAACAGAAAACTAAACACTGCATGTTCTCACTCATAAATGGGAGTTGAACAATGAGAACACATGGACACAGGGAGGGGAACATCACATACTGGGTCCTGTCAGGGGTGGGGGGAAGGGGAGGGATAGCATTAGGAAACGTACCTAATGTAGATGACAGGTTGATGGGTGCAGCAAACTACCATGGCACATATATTCCTATATAACAAATCTGCACATTCTGCACATGTATCCCAGAACTTACAGTATAATAAAAACAATTTAAAAAATGGAACAAACAAACAAAACAAACCCAGATACACATCAATAAAGTAAAACAAATGAGAAAAACTGGCTAAACTTCTCAAGCTCGATTTTATCAAATATATATCCATTTTAGCAAAATAAAGCACTTTTCATTTCATTTAGTTTAATAACTACTTCAGTATAGATTGACTGGCCCTACTCTATTTGGGAAAAGAATGATCTGAAGGCAATGCTGACTGAATGTGAGGTAAAGAAAACAAATGTTCCCAGCCATTTTTTGCATGAACATGAATTATACTCTTTAATGAAGACCCATCCCTTCATTTTTTTAAAAGTCAAAGTTATAGGTGCACAAAGTTTAAAGAATAAAATAATTCAACAGAATACTCCAAATATCCCTTAGCTCCTGCGATCCATTTCTTTCTACCCAAGATCAACTACTTTCAACTGTGTTTTTTTATCGGTGTTGTTTCTCTCTTAGGTATATGACCTTGATGTTTCCAAATTATGTGCTAATATTTATATTCTTTTTTTTTTTTTTGAGACGGAGTTTCACTCTTGTTACCCAGGCTGGAGTGCAATGGCGCGATCTCGGCTCACCGCAACCTCCGCCTCCTGGGTTCAAGCAATTATCTTGCCTCAGCCTCCTGAGTAGCTGGGATTATATTCTTGTTTTTTTATCATCTGTCATCTATTAATACTTACATCCCATTCTGTTTTTTTTTTAAATTTTAAAATCCTCATTAAGGTATAGCTTCCTATTTTAAAAAATGATGATTCTTCTTTATGTCTCATATCTATACTCCATCCCCACCCCATCACATGAATTATTCTTTGTTCCCCATCTTTCTAGTGTTGTTATATCATCACTTAAGTTATAACAAATTACTGCATTATGATGATGATGCAAATGCTATTCACAACTATGCCTTGTAGAATACAATGATGTATACAAGAATGATTATTCTTCCCATTTAAAGGCAGTGTGGCAATTCCTCAAGGATCTAGAATTAAATAGCTATCTGGATTAAACATCTATCTTTAAATTTTTTTATTAGTTTTCTATGTAATACTAAATCATACTTTCTGCCAACTGCCTAAATCTCTTCTGGTGTTGCATACTCCTGATGCACTCCTTCCTGAAGATGATAATTTGTTTTAATCTGGAAAGGCTGATCTCAGAGCTGGTCACACAGTTGTATTTGTGGAATTGACTATGGCCCTACTCCTGCCATTTCATTCACCTCTCTTCCCTGTCTCCAGGGTTTCGTGTCTTTCTTTCTCCTGGTTTACCCGCTGACTTTACTGAAGCACATTCTCCAAGTGGTTATCTTAAGGAGGGTGCAGGTGACGTAAAATTCTTGATACCCTAAATGTCTGAAAACATTCTTATTTTTCTCTCACACTTAGTTGATAGCTTAGCTAGATATAGATGTCTATATTGAGAAATGTTTTCCTTCAGAATTTTTAAGATGTTGCTTTTCTAACTTCCAGTGTGCTGCTGAAAAATCCAAAGCTATTCAGATTCTTGGTCTTTTTAGGTGACCATTTCCCCTCATCTTTGGAAGCTTACCTATGTCCCCAGTGTTTTAAGACTATGCAATAATGTGATTTTGCTATGGTTTACTTTTAGCCATCATCTGGGCACTGTGAATTCTCTTTCAATCTGAATACTTAGGTCATTCTGTTCTGAGAAATTCACTTGCAATACTTCTTAAATAATTTCCTCAGCCTTATTTTCTCTGTTCTATTTCTTGAGAGCTCTTATTTGAATATTGAACTTACCAACTTGTCCTCTAAGTTTTGGATTTTTTTCTTCTCTTTTTTATTTTTTATTTTTGGTTCTGCTTTCTGGAAGATTTCTCCAATTTTATTTTGTGAAACTTCTATTGAGTTTTTCATTTATGCCATCGTTTTCACTCAGCACATCCTAGTCTCACCATTATATTTTTAAATGATCTAGTATTTTACATTTTTATTTATTGGATATTCCTTTTCTTATGGTAGGCTATACTTGTTTCATGGAAACAATATCTTCTCATACCTCCCTTAGGATATTAATGACAATACACTTTCTTTTTGTGAGACAGAGTCTTACTCTGTCACTAGGTGCCAGGCTAGAGTGCAATGGCGTGATCTCGGCTCACTGCAACCTCTGTCTCCTGGGTTCAAGCAATTCTCCTGCCTCAGCCTCCCAAGTAACTGGGACTACAGGAGTGCACCACCATGTCCAGCTAATTTTTATGTTTTAGTAGAGATGGGGTTTCACCATGTTGGCCAGGATGGTCTGATCTCCTGACCTTGTGATCTGCCTGCCTTGGCCTCCCAAAGTGCTGGGATTAGAGGTATGAGCCACCACACCTGGCAATGATAATACATTTTCTTCCCTCTGTGTCATCTCTGGTTCTTTTGGTTTGCTTAAACTTTGTTTTTTATTTTTTGTATGAGATGTCTTAAGTATCTGGTTATCCTTTATTGTTTGCATATATTTAAGAATATGGCTAACTTAGAGTGTATAAGTGGGGATTGTGAACTTTGTTGTGGGGATGTTTGTGTAGATCAGTGCCATGTAATATTGTTAGCACTAGCAAATCTGTACAGGTCTGCAGCAACTTGATTCTTGCCTCCTCCTGTGAAAGAATTTGGCTAAAGGGCACAAGATAGAGTGAGAAGCTGAGGCAAGTTTTAGAGCAGGAGTGAAAGTTTATTAAAAAGTTTCAGAGCATGGCTGGGCGCGGTGGCTCAAGCCTGTAATCCCAGCACTTTGGGAGGCCGAGACGGGTGGATCACGAGGTCGAGAGATCGAGACCAACTTGGTCAACATGGTGAAACACCGTCTCTACTAAAAATACAAAAAATTAGCTGGGCATGGTGGTGCGTGCCTATAATCCCAGCTACTCAGGAGGCTGAGGCAGGAGAATTGCCTGAACCCAGGAGGCGGAGGTTGCGGTGAACCGAGATCGCGCCATTGCACTCCAGCCTGGGTAACAAGAGCGAAACTCCGTCTCAAAAAAAAAAAAAAAAAAAAAGTTTCAGAGCAGAAATGAAAGGAAGTAAAATACACTTGAAAAAGGGCCAAGTGGGCAACTTGAGAGCTCCAAGTGCCCTGTCTGACCCTTAACTTGGGGTTTTATACATTGCCATAATTCTGGGGTCACATTTCATTTCCTCTAACTCTTCATTTGGAGTGGGCTCTTCGCATATGCAGTGGCTGGCCAGCACTTGGACTGGGCTGCACGCACAGGAGTTTACTAAAGTTGTACACATGTTCACTTGAGGTGTTTTTCCCTTACTAATCAAGCGTTCTTAAAGGAAAGTCACATACCAGTTAAGTCCTGCCATTTTGCCTCGGTGCACCTGCTTGAGCTCATTCACCCAACCCCTGAGATCTTATCGGGAAGCTGCCGATAAACAGCTTCAGCTATTTTCTGTCTATTAAAATAGATACTGCCTTTTCTTGGCACCAGCTGCAACCAGTTATTATTTTAGAGCTACAGTTTTAATGGCTGCCTGACCATCACCTGATGGATGTCTGACATTCCTGGGGGTAGAGGGGGAAACCCTGTCCTACCCTGCTCATGTCTGCATGGCTACCTACTCTAGTAATATAACTTTATGTGATGTTGGACATGTTCTATATTTGTACTGTCCAGTACTATAGCTACTAGCCACATGTGCCTACTGATTACTTGAAATGTGACTAGTGTGGCTGTGGAACTGGTGTTTTAATTTTACTTAATTTTATTAATTTAAGTTTTAGAAAAAACTGCCACAAGTACTACTTCCTACTTCATTGGACAACACAGATCTAGGCTATCTTTGAATTTTTTCTATAGTCAGTTTGGTGGATTCATCAGAGAAAGAGTTTTTAACTTCTTATTGGAAGGTTTAGGCCTGATTGCTGGCATGAACGAATTTTAGTTTTTTTTTTTTTTTTTTTGAGACGGAGTTTCGCTCTTGTTTCCCAGGCTGGAGTGCAATGGCGCGATCTCGGCTCACCGCAACCTCCGCCTCCCGGGCTCAGGCAATTCTCCTGCCTCAGCCTCCTAAGTAGCTGGGATTACAGGCACGCGCCACCACGCCCAGCTAGTTTTTTGTATTTTTAGTAGAGACGGGGTTTCACCATGTTGACCAGGATGGTCTCGATCTCTCGACCTCGTGATCCACCCGCCTTGGCCTCCCAAAGTGCTGGGATTACAGGCTTGAGCCACCGCGCCCGGGAATTTTAGTTTTTAATATGTCATTGCCCACCTAATCCTAATTTTCTCTTCGGTATTGCACGTCTCACTTCTTCCAGCACCCTCTGTGTTAGGTTTGCCCCAAAAAATAAATTTCCAGGCTTTTCTTGAAAGTAGATAGGGGACTCGAGAGTCTAACTGTGTTATACTCCACTTTCGGTTTTACTTCCAGAGTTACCCAGCACTACCAGCTCCTAAGACTTGTGTTGTAATCAGTGGATTCTCAGCTTTTCTCCCACCATCTTGGGTCCCAGCACTTTTTCTGTATGCTACATCAGTTATCTTTCATTTATGTCCTTTCCAACTTCCTTTTATTTTTTCCTTTTTTTAAAGACAGGGTCTTGCTATGTCACATGGGCTGGAAAACAGTGGCTCGGATCACACTCACTTCAACCTTGAACTCTCAAGCTCAAGCAATCCTCCTGCCTCAGCCTCCTGAGTGTCTGGGACTACCAACACTCGTGAGCCACTATGCCTGGCTAATTTATTTTTATTTTTATCTTTTGTAGAGACAAGGGTCTCGCTATGTTGCCCAGGCTGGTCTCGAACTCCTGAGCTCAAGCAATCCTGCCTCAGTCTCCCAAACTGCCTGGATTACAGGCATGAGCCACCACACCTGGCCCCGACTTCCAAGTTTTGGTACTGCTGTCTCTTCCCTTATTCTTGGTCCCTATAATTTTATGTTCTGGGAAAAAAGTATCATGTTTTAGTGGGGGTTCAAAATACAAATGAGTATGTTCATTTAGCCATCTTTACTCCAGTGTTGGTTTATTTCATATGCGAATCTATATTTGTAATCTTTCCAATATAATCACTTACTCTACTGCTTTTTAAGTTGTTCTTTAAATGGAATATTTACAATGTTACCCAACTGTTAAAATTTAGAATTCATACCTCCAGGAATCATTACAAATCTGTGTAAAATATTTTTGCCTTCTTTTTTTGCTAATGCCATCAGTTGACCCCTATAAGCATTTTAAACTTGCACTGATTGAGGCTGAATCCAAACATCGTGTCTTCTCACAGCGAGCTTTTCAAAATAATTGGATAGGCCTCCCACAACAGGAAAGATTTTGTATATATTCAAATACAAGGTGAATTCTTGTATCTCTAAGAAAAAAAGTGGGGAAAGCTATACTTTATATTCAGACATATATAATTAGCTATTCAAAATAATTGAATAGCACTCCTGAAACTGGATACATTTTATAAAGACTCCAATATAAAGGAATTCATTTTATTTGTATGAAAATATGTTCAGGGAAAATGTCCTCTTACATGGAAATACTTATGGTATTTAGGCAAATCTGCACAAAATATAAAGCATGAGTGTGACTTAAATACCTAATCATTGTTACTATGTTTTCTGTTCTTTTCTCCTACTATGGGGGTGGTCAATAATGACCACAGTTGTATGTTTTCCTGGCCATACAGATTCTGATTAACTATAAAAGTGTCATTGATTGCACTTCCGTGTTCATGGGATTAGGCATAAGCCCATTATATTTAAGGGACTATCTGACAAGGGAGATAAGCAGAGTCATCGGAACCTTATAAGGCAGTACATTTTGAAACTTATATTTCAGCTTGTACTTTTTATGGAATAGTATGATTTATTTCTGCTCCTTGTTTTCTAACTGTGAACTGAATTTTCTTGCAAAATAAAGATGGTGGCTCATCTCTTAAACACCACAGGTGAACCCAGTCAAGGCCCAGGCTTAGAACCTTCAAAGTCCACTCGTCTTCAAGAATGCTACCTTGGAAACAAATAACCAGAACTAGCTGTTTTTGCTTGCATGCCCTCTGGGTGCTAAAATGAGTCTCAGTGCATTGGTCCTCTTTTTTTTGTTGTTAGGTCTACAGTACGACTTCTGTGTAAATCTTACCAGTTGGCAAATCACACTTGTGTTTGTTTTTCTGTTCAGTGGTTGAAGCTATTGCTGCACCTTCATTGTTCTTCCCTTTCCCTGAATCTCTACCCCACCCACAATTTGTACCACACAGTTTTCTATCTAATTATATAGTGTCGTTTTGTTGCTACTTGCTTCAGGTAGTCCCACTCTCCCCACCTCCTTCCCTCCCGCCTCCATCTAGCTAAACGGTGATGGTTCAGACGACAAAAGTTAAGCATTGTATGTCTTTGTAACCCCCACATGCTGCTTGCAGAGGTACTCAGATAATAAGACTCTTGCAGGGAGAAAATTTTCCCTTTGCCCTCTAAAAGCTCACTGAAAATCAACAGACAAAAGGCACATTAATAAAAGAAAAGGCATACAGAATTTATTTGATGTGCACAGGATGAGAGAATTGCTGGAGAATGATTACCCAATAACCCAGTGTGGTATGGAAACTTACATATGCTTTTTCACTGGGAAGGGGAGAGATGAGGAATGTGGAAAATTCTTTTGAGGGGCAGCAAATCATTAGAGAGAATGAATGGACCCAGAAGATGGGAGGCAGACATTGTGGGAAGGTGAGAGGTGGGGCTGCACAGAAATAAAGGTTGACTTATTATGAAGCAAAGTCCCCTAGGTAATCATTTGGAGCTGTCCTCGAAGATAGATGAAAAGTCTGTTCAGGACATGGTGATGACTCCCGGTCTCTTTTCTCTGGTGGTTGATCTTTCGTAGTTACTTGATGAGAGCTCAAGGAAGAGAGTTTGAGACAATTACATTTCTTTTAAAAAGAAACTTTCTTGGTCAGATAAGGACATTCCAGAAAGAATCACTCCCTGTTCCTGGGGTGGAGGAGCAAGACAAGGTTAGAAGGACCTTGATTCTGAGGCAGCTTCTAAGTCCTCTGAGCATTTCAAAGCACCAGTCTTTGGAGTATCGCTTTCTGACCCCCAACACTGTCATAGTAAGAGACACGACTATCCCATGTGTTACCATTTATCTTGTATATCCTCTGCCCCAAGTGTTGTGTAAGCACTTCATGTATTATTTCTCATTCTTACATAGATCCTTCAAGGGGAATGATATTTGTACTTCATTTCCCAGTTGAATCTAAGAGTCAGAGAAGGCCAGTAAATTCCATACAGCTAGTAAGCATCAGTCAGGATTTGAAGCCAGGTAGAATCCAGCATATGAATTCATGCTTTTTCTACACTTGTAGTATACCAACTTCCTTCATTCTTAGAACTCACATAAAGTCTGCATATTACAGATAAACTTACTCTACAAGCATATTCTAGCAGCATTAATTAATTTTCATCTAGAGCTATAATGTGAACTACTAACCTAGATGGAACCCAAGTCCATTTAAGATGGATGGATGCTGAGATGTGCAATGTTAGCTCTGTCCTTTTGAGAATTAGGTGACTAGTTTTCCAAGCAAATATACTTGTCTCCTTAGGGCCATTGGATACTGGTGAGAACCTGGGAGGGTCAAGATATCATCAATGAACAGCCCTGGTTATGAAATTTGGAACCCCTCCTGAGTCTAACAATGGCGGAAAGCTCATAATTTATTCTTCATTTCCTGCTCTGCATTTCATCACTCACCAGATTTAAAAATGATACTCTCTCTGTGATATAATTATGGGCAAACACTCTCAGTTTTCAAGTGATAAGTGTGTGTCAGAGGTGTTTTGTTTGTCTTGGGAATATGTACATTCCTGGGTCTATACAGATTCCAGTGGCTTTCAGAGGGAAAGAGCATGCTGCTTTTCTTAAGAAAGGCCACCAATGGGAATGATTTCTGGTGATGCAATGTTGATATTTTAGTACTATTCTAGAAAAGGGAAGAGGTGGGGTTTCTCTGGAGCCAGATTAACTCATAATTAGTTCTCACCCAGGCTGCTTAAGTAATTATGTTGAAACCAAATCACATTATTTTTTTTTCTCCTGTTCCTGATACAAGCTTTAACCCCACTCCTTCTGCCCCACAGGGCACTTGGCTGGCCATTATTCCCAACACTACAGACACTATTCTTCAGTTTTGTTTCCAGGCTACAACTGTCACTGTGTAAAATAAGAAGCGTGGGGGAAAAATGTACACCTCTTGGTCTCACTACTTCAGAGGCACCTAGCAACCCTGTCTCCAGGCAGGCAGCACACATCTCCCTGGTAGTTTACTGCCCACTCACAGCAGAGGCGGCATGCTCTCTGCAAATAGCCTACGTCTTTGCCGGTGCCAGCTTGGCGGTGGGGTGGTGGTGTCATTTGGTGTCCTCAGGGACGTTTGGTCTTGTTCTGAGAAGACTAGGGCAAGGCAATGACTATTTCCCCAAAACTGCCTGAGGAATTATAAATTAGGTCAATCAGTTCTGTACTTGGGGTTGCATTGTCTAAAATCAAAAGCAATGGTGTTTAATCTTTGTTTTTCTTTAGTCTTTGGAACATTTCTGTCATGAATCTTACAGAATGTTTGGGAAGTTAGAAAAAAATGTTTCTAGCCAGGGCTGGTGGCTCATGCCTGTAATCCCAGCCCTTTGGGAGGCTAAGGCAGGCAGATCACAAGGTCAAGAGATCGAGACCATCCTGGCCAACATGGTGAAACCCTGTCTCTACTAAAAATACAAAAATTAGCTGGGTGTGGTGGTACACACCTGTAGTCCCAGCTACTCAGGAGGCTGAGGCAGGAGAATTGTTTGAACCTGGTTGGCAGAGGTTGCAGTGAGACTGAGATCCTGCCATTGCACTCTAGTCTGGTGACAGAGCAAGACTCATGAGGAAGGAAGGAAGGAAGGAAGGGAAGGAGGGAGGGAGGGAGAGGGGAGAGGGAGAGAGGGAGGGATGGAGGAATGGAGGGAGGGAGGGCAGGCCGGCAGGAAGGAAGGGTTTCTAAAAGGTATATCAGCCAGGTGCAGTGGCTCACACGGGAGGCTGAGGTGGGTGAATCCCTGAGGTCAGGAGTTTGAGACCAGCCTGACCAACATGGTAAAGGCCCGTCTCTACAAAAACTACAAAAAAATTAGCCAGGGGTGGTGGTGCATGCCTGTAATCCCAGCTACGGGGAGGCTGAGACAGAAGAATCACTTGAACCTGGGAGGCGGAGGTTACAGTGAGCCAAGATCATGCCAGCCTGGGCAACAAGAGTGAAACTGTCTCAAAAACAAATAAATACATGAACAATAAACATACAAGGTATATCTATACAATGAGCAATGCTCCTTACCACTTTATCTGTCAGCCTACTAACAGTGATACACATCAACCATTCTCATATCCATCCTCTGCTTCCAGAATGTCAGGTGGGCTGAAGAGCATCCGGCACTTGTTTACCAACAAGCCTGCATGGACATTCCATTTCAGGCTCAAGTACCACAGGATATTACACATAGGATGTTGAAACTTCTAATTAGATTTCTGTACCTGAGGGAATTTGTAAAGATTCTTTGTTTTTTAACTTCTTGTATTTGACTTCATTTTAAGCCCCTTCTGGAGGAAGGGCCTTGGAGAATGTAAGTTGTATCTCTTTGGGAGGCGCACAGAGCTTTTCCTCTGTGGTAATTGATTAAAGAATGAAGGACTCAGGCTCTTAGGAACATAATGCCTGGGAAACTGAGTGCTGCTGGGTAGAGGGATGATCTCAAGATATAAGGAGGGAACGAGGTTTTAAGTGATTCACTCACTCTTAGAACAGTGATTGAATTCCTACCAAGTGCCAGGCCCTCTGCTAGCAAGGAAACAAATATGAATGACAAGTGTTATCTACAAGCTCATAGTCTAAGGGATATTTTAGTGAAAGCAACTATTAGAAACGATGTCAGATTTGTTGTAATGCAAGGAAGTGTGCTGTCCTTTGGGATCTCAGACAGTAATGGGAGACCTCTCTAGGGAGATGAAAGGGAGGGAGGAAGTGGGGGCTATATAATTTAATTTTTGCTAATAGCCATGTTTAACCATTGGCTGCAAATTTCTGAAAATTTAACACTTGACTCTCATGAGCTGATATAAACTGGTTCCACAACACCATGGGATGGAGGTGAAATTGGGACATATAGATAGGTCTTAAAGCCATGCTAAGGAGTATGGACTCATTCCACAAGGCAGGATAATTTAAAATATTAATTTGTACTTTGGCTTTTCTTGTTTTACATATCTTTATTTTCCCCCCACCAAAGAAGGTATCTAACTTTTGTTTTTCCTAGTCTCAGGGTATTTTGTACTGCTGGGCGGAAACCAAATACTTTAAAGAAATAAGGTTGGCATTACCTATCTTCTTAGCACCTCATGGATAGAGTCAGGGTGAAGAACAGTAGACAGCATTGTAGGCAAACACTAGAGGACCTATTTCTGTATATTCTTGGTGAGATCCCTGTAAATTTCCAGATCTTTGATAGAAAAGGAAGAAGCTGAAAAAAAAGACTGAAATTGAATTTCTCACTGGCTGAGTGGAAGAGGGCTGAATATAATTTAACAACTGCAGAAAATTTAAGAGAAGTGAACTTCCTTGCATTCTACTGTTTAGGGTAAAACTGATACCTGCTACAGCTATTGGTCATACATGTGTTTAACCAGACTTATGATCTGATTTTATCTAAATTTTGGAAGGATAACTCTGCCGCCACATAGAGAAGGAATTGGAAAGGGGAGAACCAGATGAGTTCATTGCAATCATCTGTGATGATAAGGAGAGTAGCAAGGGTAATCCAGAAAAAAAGAGGAGAGGATAGGCTCCAGAATGTTTCAGAGGACAAATCACAGTTGATGTCAATACAAGTTTGAGGTTTTAAAATATGAGTGGTGTGGTTCAGAGGCAAATGGAAGCCCCATGACTATTTTGGTTATATCACTGTTTTCTGCCTGGCACAATGCCTGGCACTTAGCAGGTACTCAATAAATATATGTTGAATGAATGAAAGAGCAAATAAATGAGTAAGTCAGATGCACAAACAACTATTCATGTTTTTATTACATTAAAAGACTAGTTAAGAGAATGAGAAGACAAGCCATAGATTAAGAAAAAAACTCTTTTCAAAAGACAGATCTGATAAAGGTCTGCTATCCAAAATATACAAAAACCTTTTAAAACTTAACAATTAACAAACATCCCAATTAAAAAGGGGGGAAAGACTTGAACAGAGACCTCCTCGAAGAAGTTACACAGATGGAAAATAAGCATATGAAGAGATGCTCCAGTTCATATGTCATTAGGGAAGTGAAATCAAAGCAACAATGATGCCTGTCCACTAGATGCCTGCTAGAATGATGAAAATCCAGAACAATGACAACACCAAATGCTTATGGAAATGAGGAGCAACAAGAACTCTCATTCATTGCTGGTGGGAAAGCAAAATGGTACAGTAACTTTGGAAGGCAGGTTGGCAGTTTCTCACAAGGCTATATATACTCTTACTATATGATCCAGCAATCACATTCCTTGATGTTTACCTAAATGAGTTGAAAATTGCTGTCCACACAAAAACCTGCACAGATGTTTATAGCAGTTCTACTTTATAATTGTCAAAACTTGGAAGCAACCAAAATGTCTTTCAGTTGGGTAAATGGATGAACAAACTGTGGCACATCCAGACAATGGAATATTATTCAACACTAAAAAGAAATGAGCTGGCTGGGCACAATGGCTTATGCCTGTGATCCCAGCACTTTGGGAGGCTAAGGAGGAGGATTGCTTGAGGTTGAGGCCAGTCTAGGCAATGTGGCGAAACCCCATCTCTACAAAAAATACAAAAATTAGCCAGGCATGGTGGTGTGCACCTGTGGTCCCAGCTACTTCAAGGCTAAGGTGGGAGGATTTCTTGAGCTTGGGAGGTGGAGGCACAGTGAGCTGTGATTGGGCCACTGGGCCACTGCACTCTAGCTTGGGCAACAGAGGAAGACCCTGTCTCAAAAATAAATAAATAAATAAATAAGCTATGAAAAGACATAGAGGAGTGGCTCAAGCCTATAATCCCAGCACTTTGGGAGGCCGAGGAGGGTGGATCATGAGGTCAAGAGATCGAGACCATCCTGGTCAACATGGTGAAACCCCATCTCTACTAAAAATACAAAAAATTAGCTGGGCATGGTGGCGTGTGCCTGTAATCCCAGCTACTCAGGAGGCTGAGGCAGGAGAATTGCCTGAACCCAGGAGGCGGAGGTTGCAGTGAGCCAAGATCGCGCCATTGCCCTCCAGCCTGGGAAACAAGAGCGAAACTCCGTCTCAAAAAGGAAAAAAAAAAAAAAAAAAAAGAAAAGAAAAAGAAAAGACATAGAGGAAACGGAAATGAAGTGAAATAAGCTGATCTGAAAAGGCACAGACTGTGCGATTCCAACTTTGTAACATTCTGAAAAAGGGAAAACTATGGGGATGGTAAAAAGATTGGATATTTCTGGGGCTGGGAGAAGGGAGGGAAGAACAGGCAGAGTACATAGGATTTTTAGGGCAGTGAAACTATGCTGTATGATACTATCATGGTGGATTCATGTCATCATATACCTGTCAAAACCCATACAATACGTAATACCCAGAGTGAATCCTAATTTAAACTATAGACATTGACTGATAAAATTTATGGAAGGCTATTGTTTTGAACTAGCTTTCCACATGAGGCTCCAGCAGACCACACCAAACTAGAATGGAGTCCCTTGTTACACAGTATCAAACAGAGCCTTAAAATGGGCCAGTTAAAAAAAAAACCCAGGAGAGTCCAGGCAATCTGAGTCAATGTAATAAGGGAGTGCCCTCTGTTTCAGCCTTATAAAGAAAGTAACTTTGAAACTACCAATACACTTCTTGTTCTCTATTTTTGCTTTCTTCAACACTTTCCTGTCTATAAGCTAATCTCCTCTGCTCAGTTTATCAGAACACTCATTCTGTTTTACAGAATGGGGTATTTCCAGCCAAATGCGGTGGCTCACGCCTGTAATCCTAGCACTTTGGGAGGCCAAGGTGGGTGGATCACAAGGTCAGGAGGTTGAGACCCTCCTGGCCAACATGGTGAAACCCAGTCTCTACTAAAAATACAAAAATTAGCTGGGCATGGTGGCATATACCTGTAGTCCTGGAGGAGGTGGAGGTTGCAGTGAGCTGAGATCATGCCACTGCACTACAGCCTGGCAATGGAGCGAGACTCCATCTCAAAATAATGATAATAATAATAATAATAATAATAATAATAATGGGGTATTGCCTGATTCTAGAATCTCAACTAGAAGCCAGTTAATTTTTTTTTTTTCTTTTTTTGAGACGGAGTTTCGCCTTGTTACCCAGGCTGGGGTGCAATGGCGCGATCTCGGCTCACCGCAACCTCCGCCTCCTGGGTTCAGGCAATTCTCCTGCCTCAGCCTCCTGAGTAGCTGGGATTACAGGCATGCGCCACCATGCCCAGCTTATTTTTTGTATTTTTAGTAGAGACGGTGTTTCACCATGTTGGCCAGGATGGTCTTGATCTCTTGACCTTGTGATCCACCCGCCTCGGCCTCCCAAAGTGCTGGGATTACAGGCTTGAGCCACCGCACCCGGCCAGAAGCCAGTTAATTTTTTAAGCTAAATTTGTGGTAATTTTATCTTTCGACAGTGACAGTTACTTGTAAATGTAGGTTCATCAGTTTTAACATATGTACCACTGTGGGGCAGGATGTTGATTGTGGTGCAGGCTGTGTGTGTGTGTGTGTGTGTGTGTGTGTGTGTGTGTGTGTGTTGGTGGGTGGGGAGGTATGTGTGGTGGTTATGGGACCTCCTTGGACATTATGCCTAATTTTGCTGTGAACCTAGAAGTGCTCTAAAAATAAAGTCTATTTACAAGGAAAAAAATATGAGTTTCAAAGTGACATGAGAATTTGTATCTCAGTATCTGAGTGGTAGTTATGGAAACCTCATTTCCATATCACCTGTAGATGATATTTTGACCAATAGACTGCACTTGTGTAAAGATCGATAAACATGATCACAAAAACAAATGCCAGTGTGGCAGGAGGAAACTGATATATAACAGATAGTTATGAGGTCTGTGTTGAAGAATAGGGTATGAGAATTTGAACCAAGCATTCTATGAATGTCAAATGATTTTGTATGAACTCTCTAGTAGTTACAGGCAGTGAATTACCAATGCACTAGCTTACTACTGGGCAGTCGTAGCTATTAACACACGACCATGAGACCTATGGAAGAAAGGAAAAGGAAAAAACTTTATTCTTGGGTGTGGTGGCTCACGCCTGTAATCCCAGCCCTTTGGGAACCTGACACAGGTGGATCACGAAGTCAGAAGTTCAAGATCAGCCTAGCCAACGTGGTAAAACACTGTCTCTACTACGTAAAAGAAATAGAAAAAATTAGCCAGGCATGGTGGCAGGTGCCTGTAATCCCAGCTACTCAGGAGGCTGAGGCAGGAGAATTGCTTAAACCTGGACAGCAGAGGTTGCAGGGAGCCGAGATTGCACCACTGCCCTCCAACCTGGGTGATAGAGTGAGACTCCTTCTCAAAAACAAAAACAAACAAACAAAAACCTTTATTTTCTGAGTAACAATCTGCAGATTAGGGAAATGTGCTTTCAGGGAAATCAAAAGCACATGCTATGCAGAAAGGAAGGAAACAGTGGAATTTAAGTCTTCCATGGTCTGCTTTACATACATATTCATCAGGCTTGCAAAGTGTCTATTAACATTTATGGGGAAAGTCAAGCTCATGTGCAGTGAGTTAACATGTTTGTAACATACATTCCATGTTCACTTTATGGTGGAGTTTTATCATTAAAGTGGGATGGAATTTGACTTTTTACCTCAAAAAATGAATTTTAGGGCACAAAGATATTTGTGCACAGTCTCTGAAAGCTGGCTGGGGCTGAATTAGGATCTATAGCTGCTTATCAGGAAACAATGTTTGTAAGGCAGGTATTTTGTACAATGGGTGCTACTGGCAGGACCCACAAGGTAGGGGGGTCCCAAAATGAATCTGGCAATGTTTTCCTAGAACAGGTTTTGGCCTAACAGCAGAAAGAAAACTTTATAGCAGTTTACAATACTTTTAGTAGTGGTGCAGGACTTTTTGAGGACTTTTTGTTCCTTTGCTCAGCTAAAATCTGAGTTCTTGTCCCACAACCAGGAAAAATTAGGCACACGGATACAATGAAAGGTGAGCAGAGTGGAATTTATTAAAAGAAAGCTCTCAGCAAAAAGAGGGGGTCCTGCCAGCAAGCTCCCACCTCACAGACTGAGTAACAGGCCACCACGTATGAGCTGAAGAGGCCAGGCTCTTTCCTCTGATTAGACAGACTTCTTGGTGATGCCACCGGATTCCCCCAGCGTGCATGCAGGCCCCCAGTCCATTGCAGGAGTGCACAGGCAAGATCCTGGGCAAATTCCCTTTATCCACCTCCTGCATCTATCCATAGTTAACAATGTAGCGGTAGCTGACCAAACCCTTTTCTCTGTTATGGCTGCTTAATTTTCTCTTGAGGACCTCATCTTAGCCACAGAGAATTTATCTCATATTTCAGCTGGGGGTGTGTTAATGTTAATAAACCAAAAGCCATTTCAGACCATATTGTTCTAAGCAAACAAATATTTACTTGCAAGCAGGCACAACACAATTTTATAGCCAGCATAGACTTGGAATATTTTCACTCTCAACCCTTGAACACCACCTTCATGAAAGGATTTCTGCAAAATGGATGCAGGTAGATTCTGATGGATAAAAGAGCAGCACTTTTGGTCAGATCTGATGATAGGATTGTCTGCTAAGGGGAGGAACACACGGCCACTGGGGCCTTCGATCTAGAAGCTGCCCTCTAGTATGAATGACTGGCCCAGACAGGTATTTATTTATATGTAACTCCTGCAAACATGGAGATGTCTAACTTCTAACAATCACACAACTTAAACCCCATGAATTTCATCAATTAAAAATTCTAACATGCTAAATAATAAACTTTCTGTATATTGACTTCATAAAAATACTTTTTAATGCTACCTGGCCAATTCGTGTATGTGCGTGTGTGTGTGTGTGACGGAGTTTTGCTCTTGTCACCTCGGCTGGAGTGCAATGATGCGATCTTGGCTCACTGCAACCTTTGCCTCCTGGGTTCAAGCAATCCTCCAGTTTCAGCATCCCGAGTAGCTGAGATTATAGGCACCCACCACCACGCCTGGCAAATTTTTGTATTTTTAGTAGAGACAGGGTTTTACCATGTTGAGCAGGCTGCTCTCAAACTCCTGACCTCAGGTGATCTGCCCGCCTTGGCCTCCCAAAGTGCTGGCATTATAGGTATGAGCCACTGCACCTGGCCTTGCTTGGCCAATTCTTAGGGTGTTAATTCTGTTAGGTTACTTTACTTGCTAATTGATCCCTAGGGTACAAATTAGAGTTAATTGCTGCACACAGAGTTCCCAGTGTTTACATACTACAGTATTGAAAAGCTGGTAACAACAGACAATGAAATTAAAAAAAACATCAAAAAGAAAATGTTATGAAGCCCCCAACATCAAAATGACTGTACTTCTGCTTTACATTACATTAATTATAGCTGCCTAATAACTGAGATATAATTGTGCAAGGCACCAATTATTATGTTGGAAGGCACGAGCATATATGGGGCTTTGTAACATTTAAATAAAACAGTTTGAAACAATTTACTGTCTTGATTGTTGTAGCATCATGGCTCTTTTAGAGATTCCCCATTAGCTACAACTCAATCAAGACAGTTACAGGTGGGTAAAAAAAGAGAAAAAAAGAGATTCCCCATTAGCAAAAGGTAGCCCTTTACTTATAATTGTATGTAGCAGTTTTTTTTTTTTTTTTTCTATTAACGAGAGGTACCATGAGTACTGTGGATGTCTTGGGAGGACAGACAGATATCCTAGGGAGAGGTTGTCATAGGAACTGTGCCAGGAGAGCAGATAAACACAGGGTACAATGCACCCTCCAAAAAAGAGAGGATGGACATGATTGTGAAGCTGCCCTTTCTATTAGTTTCAGAGTGTAAAGCTCTTAATGAATCTCTTTGTGGAAATCATCCTCAGTGATAGCAAGGGTGGGTGGAATAGAAGGATGCTAGGCATAATGATACATGCCTCAGCTGGGTGCAGTGGTTCATTTATATAATCCCAGCACCTTGGGAGGGCAAGGCAAGAGGATTACTTGAGGCCAGGAGTTTCAGACCAGCCTGGGTAACGAAAATAGCAAGACCTCTTTCTAAAAAAACAAAAACAAAAAGACTTCTTAAGATTTTTATATAAATTAAAACAGATAACAATTATAGGCCAGGCGTGGTGGCTCACACCTGTAATCTCAACACTTTGGGAGGCCGAGGTGGGCGGATCACCAGGTCAGGAGATCAAGACCATCCTGCCTAACATGGTGAAACCCCATCTCTAAAAAAAAAAAAAAAAAATTATAAAACACCACTATGTATAGTCCTTGAAAAATGTTGATAGAAACAATAATAATTTTTACATTTACTATCTCATATAATTCTCACTAGAGTAATCTCAGGAAGATACAATCATTATTTTCATTTTTTAGATGAGAAAATGAGGCTCAGAGAAGTTGAACTACTCAAGGTCACACTGAAAGTAGTAGAGCTGGAACCCAAATGCAAGATTATCTGACTCTAGGGCCCATGCCCATAACTTCCCTGTTGGATTGAACTAGTAGGCAATCAATAACTGGTAATGATTACAAAATTAAATGGTGGTAGAATAAGAAATAGTGGTAGTTTTGATTGCCACACTATATGTATAGCAGAATGTCACAGCATTTGTTGATTTTATTTCTCAAGTTTATTTTTCCCAAAGGACATGGAGGAAAATGTCATCCTATAGGAGGACAACCAATTTGTTCTGTTCTCTCCTCCTGACTCCCTAATGCAGAGTTCCAGGCTGCTCCAACCAATCAATCTATGACAGATAGCACTTAAGGTAAAACCTGTTGGCCATCCCCACCTAATCTTAGTCCTTCTTCAAAACTCCAAGAAAACCAGGAAATTTTTTTTTTTCTCTCTCTCTCCCCACCCCCCAAAGGAGCAATTCATAGCTGAAACTTCCTTATCATATTTTCCTCAATGTTTCAAGACGCTATGTTTTGGGCTGAATTATGTTCCCGCTCCCTCAATTTATATGTTGAAATTTTAACCCTTAGTACCTCTGAATATGACTGTATTTGGAGACAGGACTTTTAAAGAGAGGATTAAGGTAAAATGAGGTCATAGGGTTGGACCCTGATCAAATATGACTGCTGTCCTTATTAGAAGAGGAGATTAGGACACAGACATACACAAAGGAAAGACCATGTGAAGACATTACAAGACAACACCTTTGGGGCTCAGGACATGATACTGTAAAGTATGGCCCCTTGGCATGCTGAGTACTTCGAACTGAAAGAGATACGGAGAGCTCAGAAGCAAGGTCTCTCTGACCTTCTTTTACCTTCCTTTCTCTCTCTCTCTCCTTTTCCCTCTAAGGCAGGTCATAGAAACTAGAACTCCTCTCCCCAAAGCAAGCTGTAAAACCTAAAAATGTCACTCTCTGACCCTCTCATTTTTCCCTTGAAGGCTTTCATGTGACAGGTGTCCTGACCTGTACCCGCAGAAAGGAATGCTACACAGAGAGGCCAAAAAGAATTTGAACAAACAGGCCATGCTAACTAAGTTGCCTCCTCAGTTAATTACTATTAGAGCATACCATTTTTGTCCAATCACATTTCTATTCTTCATTGAACCTAGGCATAAAAATACATAGGGTTATACACAGGGTTTCTGGGTCTTCATTTCTTTTTCTTTTTCTTTTCTTTCTTTCTTTTCTTTTTTTTTTTTTTTTTTTTTTTTTGAGATGGAGTCTCTCTCTGTTGCCCAGGCTGGAGTGCAGTGGCGTGATCTTGGCTCACTGCAACCTCCTCCTCCCAGATTCAAGAGATTCTCTTTCCTCAGCCTTCCGAGTAGCTGGGATTAGAGGTGCCCGCTATCACACGTGGGTAATTTTTACATTTTTAGCAGAGATGGGGCTTCACCATGTTGGTCAGGCTGGTCTCAAACTCATGACCTCAAGTGATCCATCCACCTCAGCCTCCCAAAGTGCTAGGGTTACAGGCATGAGCCACCATACCTGGCCTGGGTCTTCATTTCTGAAAGTTTCCATGTCACATAAAACACTGTTTAAATACATTTGTGACACTCTTCTCTTGCTAACCTATCTCTTGTTTAGCAGTATTGATTGTGACCCTTGTGATGGGTGAGGAAAAGGTATCATACCTTTTTGCCCCTACAGCAACTATCTACAAGCCAAGGAGAGAGGGGCCTCCAAAGGAACTGAACATGCTGAATTCTTAATGTTAGACTTCCAGCCTCCAGAACTATAAGGCAATAACATGACGTTTAAGCCACCCAGTCTGTGACACTTTGTTATGGCAGCCCTAGAAAAGAATGCACTGCATAATGGCCTGAGCACCATGGCTCTATTCAAACCCATGCCACCTCTTCCTCCAGTCCTCTCCACCCTTGGCATTCTGTTGCTGTGTCGGTTTCACAGCAGTTAAGCACCAGGTGTGGAATGAGAACCCATTGTGTAAAATGGCACAGGTCCACATTGCAGTTGGCTCTGGAGAGGCTAAGTCCCAGGAAAATGAATCAAGATGTATACTTTCCTTTGTGTTCTTGTGCCTGTCTCCCACTTGCCCATGCTCTCTCAGGGAATGGCGCCTTCCTCAGAGCTAACACACACTGTGTTCATATCTCAATGAAAGTTCTCACAGTACTGTAACACTATTAATTTTTATATGCCTGTTTGCCACCCCAGCTCCATCCCCAGTTAAATTCTGAATTCATAGACACTGAGATTATGGCTATGAATTATTCATGTCGGTACCCCAGCATCTGCTACAATTCTAGTGGTTCAAAGAAGACACGAATTTATATTTGGATTTTATTTTTTGGAGATGGAGCCTCACTCTGTTGTCCAGGCTGGAGTGCAGCGGTGCATTCTCGGCTCACTGCAACCTCCTCCTCCCAGGTTCAAGCAATTCTCCTGCCTTAGTCTCCTGAGTAGCTGGGACTACAGGCACGCGCTACCACGCCCAGCTAATTTTTGCATTTTAAGTAGAGACGGAGTTTCACCATGTTGGCCAGGATGGTCTTGATCTCTTGACCTTGTGATCCATCTGCCTCAGCTTCCCAAAGTGCCTGGGATTACAGGCATGAGCCACTGTGCCTGGCCTATATTTGGATTTTTTGAGTGAATATATTTTTATTCTGATTTCTTCCTTTCTTCTATATCTCTGTAAAGGGAGTTTTATAGTACAGATGTAAGAGAAAGAAATTTTAAATACAGTAACTATGTTGATCATGCATGGTGGCTCACGCCTGTAATCTCAGCACTTTGGGAGGCCACGGTGTGAGGATCACTTGAGCCCTAGAAATTTGAGACCAGCCTGGGCAGACCGTCTCTATGAAAAATTGAAAAAATGAGCTGAGTGTGGTGGCACACACCAGCTTGGAAGGCTGAGGTGGGAGGATCACTTGAGCTCAGGAGTTGGAGACTGCAGTAAGTCGTGACTGCACCACTTCATTTCACAGTCTGGGTGACAAGCAAGATTCCGTCTTAAAAACAAACAAACAAACAAACAAACAAATGAATAAATGTTATACTATCAGCAGTGGTCAATGTCTTAAGAAAAAGCGTTCATCTTAATCTTTTTTTTTTTTTTTTTTTTTTTTGAGATGGAGTTTTGCTCTTGTTACCCAGGCTGGAGTGCAATGGCGCGACCTTGGCTCACCGCAACCTCCGCCTCCTGGGTTCAGGCAATTCTCCTGCCTCAGCCTCCTGAGTAGCTGGGATTACAGGCACACGCCACCATGCCCAGCTAATTTTTGTATTTTTAGTAGAGACAGGGTTTCACCATGTTGACCAGGATGGTCTCGATCTCTTGACCTTGTGATCCACCCGCCTCGGCCTCCCAAAGTGCTGGGATTACAGGCTTGAGCCACCGCGCCCGGCTTCATCTTTATCTTAAATGTTCCAATCAGAAGATTCTAAAATGTCCAAGCTTCTTCCTAGTAGGGAAAATCCAAGCACAAGGAGGGTTGAGCTGTTAAGGAAAAAGTCCTCAGGACGTCAAGCATCTTACTGCTCCCTCCACTTGAAAGATGGAGCCAGAGCCCCAGAGAGAGGAGATGGTTCTAAAATGGGCACTTTTTGGCTGGCGCTGGCCTAGAAAGTCACTCTTAATGCTTAATGAAGCTGTAGACGAGGAATTGCCCTCAAGTGGTTGAAGTTTCTGTTCCATTGTTGAGGAGACAGGGAGAGGAGGGAGACTGCAGAAGAAAGAGACTCCCAGGTGCCCACCCAAGACTCTGTAAGGACTGTCGGGCAGTAGGCTGGGAAGTAAATGCTTTGCCTCTAGACTCCTCTGAACTCTTTGTGTGTCTGGATTACTTACTAGTAGGATTGTTGCTTTTTTGGTTATGAACTGACTCTCAATCTCCTTGGACTTTTCGGACAGAACAGAGGGAGATAGTAATATATTTAGATTGTTATGAACTGTATCTAGCTTGTCATACTGAACCATGGAAACACTAACCTGTGCCCTCCTTAGTGAATCTCTTGCTTTTTCACAGGATCTGGTTGGAAAGAAAGAATGGTCTTTCTGCCCTTCACCCATCTCTCTTAGAGACACAATCCAAGGATGCTCAACTTCTTTGAAAGTCTTAGTAAAAAGCTGGGTCATGAGCTTTGGTTATTTTTAGACAACAATAGGGATGGATGAAGCAAGTTCGTAACTAGGAACATGTGGTTTGCACTACTTGCAATGCAGTTTGCCTTCGGGGGTTTACTGTTTGTGAGACAATTGGCAACACCCACAGATTTGTGTCGGGAACATCAAAGAAGTAGAATCAGTCGTTTGTGAAGAAGCAGAACAGTTCTCCATTCGACTTTACATATTACTAAAAATGAGCACAAATGAAGGTCAGATCTGTTCACCACGTCCCTAATTATAATTCAGAGGGTGGGGGGGGGGGGTAGAGAAAAACGTAAAAAAAATAAAAAAGACTGCCTGAAGTTTGGGAACACTAAATAGAAACAGAATTTTCTATCTTTCACGTCAAACATCCAGCCATATGATCACTTTTTAATTCTTTCCTCAAAATGCATTGAACATTGTGGGATTACATTTTTCATTCTGACTCCTAGAATAATATAAATGCCATCAACTGTTTGATCTCATTTGGGTAGTTTGAAGGCTGTTTGTGGGCAGGAAAGTTAATGCCACAAAAAGTGCTAAAATTTGAAAACATTCCAGCTTAAAATGATTCACAGCAAAGTCAGAATGCGGGTCAGATGGTGTATTTCTGATATTAAAAAATATAAAAAGAATGCTTTCAAAGTATGTTTCCAGAAGACAGTAGACATTTATACTGTTTATCATCCAGCAAGAGCTAAATTGCATAAGAACATGGTTATTCTAAGTTACATTTTGAAAAAAGAGAAACAAAACAATTATTTCTGAAAACAACAAAAACACCAAACTTGCTAATTTGAACAGTTTTGACAATTGCCACAAAGGAGAGAAAAGGGCCTTTTATGTGTTGTATAAGGAAGATCTGTTGAAGCAAATTAGCTCCTACAAGAATAGGATTGATAATATGACATATACTCACTTTGATCTAAATTTAACGTCTTCCCACATTCTCATCGCTCCAATGCCCTTCCAGTTACTATAGTGATCCTACCTTGCCACTCAACATTTAATTCCTAGGTAACAGACAACCGTCGTGGCGACCAGGGAAGGAATAGGCAAATATCTATCTATCAAATATTATCTTGAGTTACTTGCTTGAAAAAACATCTCCCCCAACCCCAGCAGATTTTGGGCTTGTTTACATCTAATGAGGAGACTGAAACCCCTCCAAATATAAATTGTACAAGAAGAATCAAGAAGAAGTTTTAGGCTCCAATTTTGAGTGTTAGAATCTTGACATAATGGCACAGCACCCTCAAAATAAAGGTTCTGATAAGCACTTTTCAGCTGGAGCTGGCTATAGAAAGTCTCTCTTAATGCTTGATGGAGCTGTAGACAAGAAAATACTCTCAATTAGCTGTAGCTTCTGTTGCATCCACTGATGTTGTACCATATTCAATGCTTATCTTTCCTCTAAAATGGGCAGATACATGATGTGGGAGTTTTTCTCACAAAATTAGCTTGCATTAGAACAGGCATCCCCAAACTACAGCTCGTAGGCCACATGCGGCCCCCTGAGGCCATTTATCCAGCCCCCCTCCGCACTTCAGGAAGGGGCACCTCTTTCATTGGTGGTCAGTGAGAGGAGCACAGTATGTGGCGGCCCTCAAACGGTCTGAGGGACAGTGAACTGGCCCCCTGTGTAAAAAGTTTGGGGATGCCTGCATTAGAAACTTCCAAATGAAAAGAATCTTCTGACCAGTGGAAAAAAACAGAGTAAGTATGACTAGGCTGGTGCCAAAGTAATTGTGGTTTTTGCATTACTTTAATGGCAAAACCACAATTACTTTTGCACTAAACCTAATACATATATAGGTATTATGTAAGTATACTTATATACACGCTTTAAAAATATCAGTAGGCTGCTCTTTCAGCTCTCCAATAAAAGGATGTCAAAAAATGCATGCCTGAGTAGCACAAAAATACCCCACTATTTCTATGTATTGGTCCTGTGGCAGGCCAGCTCTCACTAATGCAGGCCTCCATAACAACTGTTTCAGTACTGAATCTGTGGTTAAGTATTAAAAGCCAGCGCCCTTATACAAAGACTGGAATGTAACAGAAGCCCACCAAGAGTTTTGCCTAGGCTTTTCCTGGGCCTGAAAACATAACAAAATAACGAAGAATCCTTAATAGGACCCATTTGGGATTAAACAAGTTTTATTGGGGTTCCGAAGAAACTCCTCAGGCCTCCACAAACAAGTTTATTGGGGGTTTGAAGGAACTCCCCAAACCTCTGTGATTTAGCAGGAGGCAAGATAAGGCTAATCAGCACCTGGACCCATTTAGATTAAGTAAATTAACTGAGGCTCCAGGGGAAGGTCTTCACGACTCAGACCTTAGTTATAGATTGAAAGAAGTTGGGCCCGGCTCAGTGTTTCGTGTCTGTAATCCCAGCACTTTGGGAGGCTGAGGCGGGCGGATCACGAGATCAGGAGATCGAGACCATCCTGGCCAATATGGTGATTCCCTGTCTCTACTAAAAATACAAAAAAATTAGCTGGTCGTGGTGGTGCACACCTGTAGTCCCAGCTACTAGGGAGGCTGAGGCAGGAGAATTGCTTGAACCCAGGAGGCGGAGATTGCAGTGAGCCGAGGTCGCACCACTGCACTATATCCTGGGCAACAGTGTGAGACTCCGTCTCAAAAATAAAAAAAAAAGAAGTTAATCACGTATTTCATTACATGAATGCACACTTACACGTAGACATATAGCTTACAAGATATATAAGCTCTTGAAAACTTTGTGATTTTGAGTTGGTCTGGTGATAATTTCTAGACCTTCTCCCTGCAACCAGTTGTAGAAATAAAAACTCTCTTCCTCCCCTGTTTATCTGCATCTCGTTATTGGGCCATGAGAAATAGCAGCCTGACACTCAGTTTTGTCTGGGAACAGTCCTACAATGCAGTTTTCCTGGATTAGAAATAGCAATAAATCTATTAGAATACAGGGTCCTGAAATAGGAACCCACACTTTAAAATCTAGTTTTTTCATTGCCGTGAAGTAAGCAAAGCCAAACACTAACAAAAAATTAATAAAAGCAGACCAAAAATACACTAGAAAAGTAGGCAGTGACAAAAGGAAAGGAGAGATAGATACGATGAAACTGTTATATTCAGAAATCAGAAAGTAATACTGATTATAACATTTGTTAAACTCTTCCTTTATCCCCAGGCTCATACTAAGACCTTACTTTCATTATTGTATTAAGTCCTCATGATAGCTATGTGGGCTTGTCACAATTAATATTTCCATATTATAGACAAGGTGAATGCATTAAAGTAATTTACTCAAGAAATCCCTGTTAAGAAAGCAAGTGGTAGATACCGGGCATGGTGGCTTACACATGTAATCCCAGCATTTCGAGAGGCCGAGGTGGGCAGATCACCTGAGGTAAGGAGTTCGAGACCAGTTTGGCCAACATGGTGAAATCCCATCTCTACTAAAAATACAAAAATTTCCAGGTGTGGTGGCACACGCCTATAATCTCAACACTTTGGGAAGCCAAGGCAGGTGGATTACAAGGTCAGGAGACTGAGACCAGCTTGGCCAACATAGTAAAACCCTGTCTCTACTAAAAATACAAAAAAATTAGCTAGGCGTACTGGCAGGTGCCTATAATCACAGCTTCTGGGGAGGCTGAGGCAGGAGTTTCACTTGAAGTAAGAGGCAGAGGTTCCAATGAGCCAAGATTACTCCACTGCACTCCAGCCTGGGTGACAGTTGGAGACTCTGTCTCACAAAACAAAACAAAACAAAACAAATACAAAACTTAGCTGGACACAGTGGTGCGCACCTCTAATCCCAGCTACTTGGGAGGCCAAGACACGAGAATCACTTGAACCTGGGAGGTGGAGACTGTAGTGAGCCAAGTTTGCACCACTGCACTCCAGCATGGGCGACAGAGCAAGAGCAAGACTCTGTCTCAAGAAAAAAATAAGAACAGAAAAAAGAAAAGAACGTGGTAAAACTTATATACACACACACACACACACACACACACACACACACACACACACACGTAAGATCCCAAACTGTCTGGACTCCAGAATCTGAACTCTTAGTATCATGGAGAGAGGGAAGAGTATAAACATAAAAAAGAAAAAAATATGTAACAAAAGAGAAATCAACTCCTGCTGTATCTTGTGGAGATATTACAGGTAATTGGTCTCACAAGTGCCAAAATATACTCGATAGCAGGTGTCCCCAACCACTGGGTCAGGGACTGGTACTGGCCTATTAGGAACCATTCCACACAGTAGCAGGTGAGCGGTGGGCAAGTGAGCATTACCACCTGAGCTCTGCCTTCTCTCAGCTCAGCAGCAGCATCAGATTCTCATAGGATTGCAAACTCTACTATGAACTGCACACTTGAGGGATCCAGGTTGCATGCTGTTTATGAGAATCTAATGCCTAATGATCTGTCACTGTCTCCTATCAACCGCTGATGGGACTGTCTAGCTGCAGGAAAACAAGCTGAGGGCTTCCACTGAGTCTACATTATAGTGAGTTGTATACTTATTTCATTATATATTACAGTGTAATAACAATAGAAATAAAGTGCACAATAAATGTAATGTGCTTGAATACTCTTGAAACCAAACCCCATGTCTTCCATGAAACTGGTCTCTGGTGCCAAAAAGACTGGGGATCACTGCTCTACGGGAGCTCTGAGTCTTGTACTTTACCCCAAACCAATGAATTCACAAAGTCAAGGAGTCAGAATGGGTTTCCAAAGCTCCCCTTGAATGGAAGCATCCAGATACTGTGGTGTAGATTTGACTTTCACAAAAGTGAAATAATTATTTTGAATAGAACAACTTTTCATTCCTCTACTTAGGAGAATTTTCATATGTCCTTTGATAAAAACATTTATACTTATGTGTGTATTCACATCTCCAAGTTGGAAAGCAGACTAGGTAGAAGTTCTTTATAACAGCTGATATGCAGCTGGGCACGGTGTCTCACTCTTGTAATTACAGCACTTTGGGAGGTGGAGGTTGGGCGGATCACGAGGTCAGGAAATCAAGAGACCAGCCTGACTAACATGGTGAAATTCCATCTGTACTAAAAATACAAAATTAGCCGGGTGTGGTGGTATGCGCTTGTAGTCCCAGCTACTCAGGAGGCTGAGGCAGAATTGCTTGAACCCGGAAGGCAGAGGTTTTAGTGAGGCCAGATAGTGCCACTGCACTCCAGCCTGAGCAACAGAGGGAGGGAGAGTCTGTCTCAAAACAAAACAAACAAACAAAAAACATGATATGTAATAATATGATAATTTTAGACTTTTTGTCCTACAAAGTAGTCCTATGGACCAAAAGTGGATGGCAGATTTATTACTGTTCTTGGGAATTCAGGGTGGGTGTCAAACAGTGATAATCATATTTCATTATAGTCTAGATTAATTTTAGAAGTTCATTGTGAAAGTTCCAGGATATATTATTGATTATTGTTCTATATGAATTAATCACAGATGAAATGTAAGATAGGGTGGTGTCTTGTACAGTGAGTTAAATAAAATTTAATGGGTCTATACCAAACTTTTTAGTGGTAGAAAAGAACAGTAACTGCAACACACCACAAGAGGGTGCACTGGTACTGTTAAACATCACTTGGCTGGCAAAGAGTGCGCAGTGAAAGACAGGTGATGTCAAATGCCCATTTACTTTCTGCAATCATTTAAATATCAAATCAGAAAGCTTTTCTTTCATAATTTTTGTGGCATTTGAGAAAAGTAATAAAGTTTTAGTAGTTGGTAAATAAGCACGCCGCTTTTTACTTTGATTGAAAAAAGTAAGATTTGTCTCTAAAAACATATTTTCCTGGGTTAATGTTTTATTAGATACATACTTGGCACCATCACCAATTATCAAGAAAGTTTGTGGAAAATTAAAATAGTTTTTTTTTTTTTTAGCAGCAATGTACATCAATATAGCAAAACAAGTTACAAATAGGTAAAACTGGGGTCCACTTTATCAGAGAGGAGAAAGGTTAACAATGATAAATTTTGGCAGAGAACTGGGGCAAATGAATAGAGATTCAGACAACTCTCCCTGATGCTCGCCCTTACTCATGTAACTAGGTGATTCATTTTATATTAAAGAATGGCATTTATAAACAAGACTGTCCATTACTTTTTAGGCCCTAAATTGCCTCTTTAATAACAAGTGCAATCTGAAAATGACATTATTTGTATGTCGTGGCTGAAGATAAGAATAAAAAATAGGGGCCGGGCTCGGTGGCTCAAGCCTGTAATCCCAGCACTTTGGGAGGCCGAGGCGGGTGGATCACGAGGTCGAGAGATCGAGACCATCCTGGTCAACATGGTGAAACCCTGTCTCTACTAAAAAAAAATACAAAAAACTAGCTGGGTGTGGTGGCGCATGCCTGTAATCTCAGCTACTTAGGAGGCTGATGCAGGAGAATTGCCTGAGTCCAGGAGGCGGAGGTTGCAGTGAGCCGAGATCGCGCCATTGCACTCCAGCCTGGGTAACAAGAGCGAAACTCCATCTCAAAAGAAAAAAATAAAAATAAAAATAAAAATAAAAGAAATATAGGCAAACTGCAAAATCCTCACAGCATATGCAGTTTGGAGTGATTGTAGAAGTAATGTGATGTTTCCCTATTGAAAGAAAACATAAATATTTTCATGTTGCAAAAATCCTCAACAAAATACTAGCAAACCCAACCCAACAGTATATAAAAAAGATAATACACCATGATGAAGTGAGTTTTACTCCAGGGGTACAAAGGCAGTTCAACATACATAAATCAATAAATATAATTCATCACATAAACAGAATCAAGGGCAGAAACTATAATCATCTCAATAGATGCAATAAAAGCATTTGATAAAATTTAATATCCCTTCATAATAAAAAAAACCTTCGACACACTAGACATAGAGGGAGTATACTTCAAAATAATAAAGGGAGTATATGACAAACCCACAATCAGCATTATACTAAACGGGGAGAAGTTGAAAGCATTCCTTCTAAGAATTGGAACAAGACAAGTATGCCCCCTTTTATTTCTCCTATACATCATGGTCTTGGAAGCCTTAGACAGAGACATCAGATAAGGCAAGAGAAAAAAAAATAAAAGACATTTATTTAAAAAGAAGTCAAATTATTTCTGTTCACTGACAGTATGATCTTATACCTAGAACATCCAAAAGACTCCACCAATATCTCTTGCATATATTAGTCCATTTTCATGCTACTATAAAGGACTACCCAAGTCTGGGTAATTTATAAAGGGAAGAGGTTTAATTGACTCACAGTTCAGCATGGCTGTGGAGGCCTCAGGAAACTTACACTCATGGTAAGAGGGGAAGCAAACATGTCCTTCTTCACACGATGGCAAGAAGGAGAAGTGCCAAGAAAAAGGGGAAAAGCCCCTTATAAAACCATCAGATCTCATGAGAACTCACTCACTATCACAACAACAGCAACATGGGGGTAATCACCTCCATGATTCAAGTACCTCTAACCAAGTCCCTCCCACAACACATGGGGATTATGGGAACTACAATTCAAGATGAGATTTGAGTGAGGACATAGCCAAACCATATCAGTAAGGTTTCAGGATACAAAACCCATGTGTAAAAATCACTAGTATTTCTGTATACCAATAATGATCATGCTGACAACCAAATTAAGAAGGTAATTTACAATAGCTACAAAAAAATTATCTAGGAATATATTTAAATGAGGAGGTGAAATATTTCTACAAGGAAAACTACAAAATACTGATGAAAGAAATTGTAGATGACATAAACAAATGGGAAACCATCTTATTTAATGGATCAGAAGAATTAGTATTATTAAAATGACCATCCTGCTTAAAGCAATCTACACATTTAATGCAATTTCTATTGAAATGCCAACATCAAGTTTCACAGAACTGGGAAAAAATCTTAAAACTTATATGAAACAACAACAACAAAAAGTCCAAATAGCCAAAGCAATCCTAAGCAAAAAGAACAAAGCTGGAGGCATCACATTAACTGACTTCAAACTATACTACAAAGCTACAAAAACCGGCATGATACTGAAACAAAAATGGACACATAGACCAGTGGAATAGAATAGAGAAGTCAGAAATAAAAGCAGCATGCCTATAACCAATTGATCTTCAACAAAGTCAACAAAAACAAGCTAAGGGAAAAAGACTCCCTATTCAATAAATGATGCTGGGAAAACTGGCTAGCCATATGCAGAATAGTGAAACAGGACCCCTGTCATATACAAAAAGCAATTCAAGATGAATTAAAGACTTAAACTAAAAAAATAATTAGAAGAAAATGTAGGGAAAACTCTTCTGGACATTAGGCAAATAATTCATTACTAAGACCTCAAAAGCACAAGCAACAACAAAAATAGACAAATGACACTCAGTTAACCTAAAAATCTTCTGCACAACAAAATAAATAATCAACAGAATGAACAATCTTCAGAACGGGAGAAAATATTCACAAAGTATACATCCAACAGGGGACTAATATCCAAAATTTAGAAGGAATTCAAATGACTCAACAACAACAAAAAACCCAAGCAATCCCATTCAAAAGTAGGCAAAAAACATAGACATACCTTCTTGAAAGAAGACATACAAATGGCTTACAAATATATGAAAGAATGCTTATCATCACTAATCATCAGACAAATGTGAATTAAAACCACAATGAGATTTCATCTCACACCAGTTGGAATAGCTATTATTACAAAGTAAAAAAAATAGCAGATGTTGATGAGAATGTGAAGAAAAGGGAACACTTATACTCTGCTGGTGACAATATAAATTAGTATAACCATTATGAAAAATAGTATGAAGAGTTCTCAAAGAACTAAAGACAGAACTACCATTTGATCCAACAATTCCACTACTGGGTGTATAACCAAAGGTAAAGAAATAATTACATCAAAAATATACATACACTTATACTCACCATATCACTATTCACAATAATAAATATGGAATCAACTTAAGTGTTCATCAGTGGATAATTAGATAAAGAAAATGTGATATATATACACAGTATAATGCTATTCAGTTATCGAAAGAATGAAATCACATCTCTTACAGCAACAGGGATGGAACTGGAGGCCATTATCCTAAGTGAAGAAATTCACAGGTAGAAAGTCAAATACCGCATGCTCTCACTTATAAGTGGCAGCTAAATAATAGGTACACATGGACATGGAGTGTGGAACAATAGACATTAGAGACTTAGAATGGTGGGGTTGGGTGGTGACAGATGAGAAATCACTTACGTACATTATTCAGGTGATGGTTGTATTAAAAGCCCAGACTTCAACACCTTGTAATATATTCACATAACAAAATTGCACTTGTACCCCTTAAATTTATACCCCCCCCCAAAAAAGGGCCTACCCTAATCCAATATGATCTTAACTTGATTACATCTATTGTTTGTTATATTTCAAAATAAGGTCACATTCACAGGTACCAGGGGTTAGGACTTCAACATATGTTTTTGGGAGGCCCACTTCAACTCGCAATAGTCCCCACCAACAATTCCAAAGCCCAAATCATGATCTTACCCATAAAACTCTACCTCAAACTTGCCATTTAGTTCAGTCATTCATTTATTCAGCACTCGCTGGGCTTAACTGTTGGTGCAATAAGACAGTGAAAATCAATAAAAACCATGAAAATCATTTCTGCAAATCTGAAAGCATTTTATATGTTACCACATCCTCCCATTCCTAAATCCAAACAATTATAAAGTCTTGCTGACTTTATTTTTTGAATATGTCTCATATCCATTCCTTTTTTTCCAGTTCCACCTCTGCCTTCACCTCTGAAGCCCATATTCTCATATTCTCCCGCCTGGACATCTGTAATAGCCTTCTAAATGCAAATCACATTTAATTCTCATTCTGTCTAATGAGTTACTATGCTAAGGTTAGATTTCCTCCTACAATCTCCCCCGCTGCCCAGACTTAAAACACTTCGATGACTTTCCAATATTTTTAGAATAAAGCCAAACTTGAGTTGGGTGCATAGGCACGTGCCTGTAGTCCCAACTACTTGTGAGGCTGAGGCAGAAGTTATCTCTTGAACCCAATCGCTTGAGCCCAGGAGTTTAGGCCAGTGTGGGCAACATTAACTCAACTCTTTTAAAAAAAAAAGGAATAAAGCCAAACTCATCAGTATGGCTGATGAAACTCAGGGTGCTGGGCTTCACTCACCCAGCCTTGGCTCACACCATGACCCACCCCTCACCTCCTTATCTCCAACCATGCTGGTCCTCTTTCAGTCTTTCAAATTTTAAAATGTGTACAACTTGCTAGGAAATCTTGTTAAAATGCAGATTCTGGTTAAGTCAATCTGGAATTGTGCCTGAGATTCTGCGTTTCTAATCAGCTCCCACATGGTACAAAGGTTGATGATCCAAAATGCTGTTTGAATCTGAAGGGTTGCCAGTTTCCATGTCCCTTGGCATATGCTTTTGCATATGTTGTTCCTGGCTTTCCTTAACACTCTTTCCTCCTCTCTTCACTTGAACCCGTTGTTCAGATATCAATTATTATCTATTCTTAGGGAAATCTTCTCTGACCTCCCTGACTAGGCCAAATCCCCCTAAGCCCAGTGTGAAGTCTCGGGGAACTTGGTATCTCTCTTTACCACTTAGCTATAGTTGAGTTCTGTGTTTTCTGTGCATATTTTTAAGATCAAATATTTGTCTCCCCCTAGACCATTGGCTCCATGATGGAATGTCTGACTTTCTGATTGCCGTTGCATCCCAAGAGCCCAACACAGACTGGGGTTCTCAGAGCAGATGCTTAATAAATATTTATTGAGGCACTTGGATCTCTCAAGGTGCCCACTTGGCCCTCTTCCAATTGTACTTTACTTCCTGCCATTTCTGATCAAAAACTTTTTAATAAACTTTCACTCCTGCTGTAAAATTTGCCTTGGTCTCTTCCTCTGTTTTATGCCCCTTGGCTGATTTCTTTCCTCCCAGGGGACAAGAATCGAGTTTGTTGCCGATCCTTTGGATTCGCTGCTGCTAACATACTTTGGTGCAACATAACTTGGATACGTTCCCTAGTGGTAAGACACCTCTATCCCTTGCATTCCTTGGCTGGAGGCATTCAGCCCCTGTGTGTGGTTTCCTTGAAAATTAATAAATACATAAATACTTTGTTGAATGAATGAATCAGTGGCACTGAGTTCTTAAGAGCCTTTTCTTTTACTAGCAGGGTAAAAGGATGACTTAATTAAGTTTCCCTGTGGATGTTTAGACCTTCTATTAAGAAAATGGCCTTGTTTTCCCCTGACTGTTGCAGAGATTCTCCTGCTTCTATTCTGGGTTGCTTCTTATGTTGTTAACAACCTTTGCACACACTCTGGGTTTGTTTCTGCCTTGTGGCTGCTGAGCTCAGCTGGTGACCTGAGATTAATAAAATCATGTCTTTGCAAGCAAGAGAATCTCTCTGGTTACTTCACATGGTGGGGCTTGATTGTAAGGTTGCGTGTAGAAATTACGTAGATAAGATCTAGGCTGGGTAGGCCGTCCACTCAGACAACAGAGTACTACAAGGTTGTCTGGAGTTAAATGCAGATCTTGAGGCAGCTCTTGTCACTGTGTCAATAGTGCGAGTTGATTGCTGTCTGCTGTATGGCATCACTACTAAGACAGCTCAGCTGTTCTTCCTATCTCTGCATTACTTGGAATATCTTTCAGTTTCTGTTTTTGCCGCTGTTTGTTATCTCCCAGTATGAACTGCTTGCTCACAGTTTCCATCACTTTCTGGTTTCTGTGGCATCAGTGCATCTGCTGGCTGCCTTCTTAGCTTTTACTCCCTGGCGTCTACTGCTTGTATTCTCCATAAACCTTGCACTGAAATTGGATTGCTTTGTTTAATCACAATATTGTCTTTTTCTGATTCTCACACCACAAGCCTGGGCCACTAACAGGGCCATATCATCATATTTACTGCCTGTGAGTTTGATGCTCTCCTGGTCCAAGCAGGTCTGAGAAGGACAGTGTGCTTACATGCTACAGTGTGCTAGAGATCCCCAAGAGCTGATTGTTAAATATTTAGGAAATTGATGAACCCCAAAGAAAAGACTGGTAGCTTGAAATCAGCTGAAGTAGGAAAATCTACAGCACAGAAATTGGCAAAGGAGATACATCTATCTATCTATATATCTACATGTATATACATATATAGCCCTGATATGTATGTATATTGTATATATATACACATATATATCCCGGATATATATGTGTATATATACATATTGGGGCCCCACTTTTCTTTATAGAGCCAGTTTGCCAACTCATGAATAGAATAAAGAACAAGGATCCAAGGAGCATTCAGAGACATTTCCCTTGGTTATGTGGTGCGGTTGCTATTCCAAGGCTTCCCTAAGGGGACAGTATAATCGACAAGTCCCTTACACACCTAGTTCAGTCTAACCTGGTCACTCCCAGGACTTCCAAAGGAGATACAGACACCTTTCATTGTTGTTGCCACCCAATTGCTGCTATACTTATGTTTTAGAATGAGTTTCCTGGGAAACAAAGTCTGATATGAGAATTTGTGTGCAGAATCTTATTAGGGAGTGCTCTTGGGTTCAACTCTTATAGGAGAGAAGAGGTAAGATTATACAAAGGGAGGAGTTAAACTGTGATGTAGTCAACAAAAAAGGCATCAGGCAATTCTATCAGGAGGATCAGTCATTAGAGGAAGGCTGCCCGTCGGATCAGCTCTCTTCAGAATAGAGTGAGTCTCAGGGAGAAACTGGGCTGAGAACCACTAGCCACTAACACTCCAGTGCCTGGGGGCAATGAGTGCCTCGATTTTGAAGGGGAATCTGTATGGCTTGTGCATATTCACTTATATGAAGGGAAAAGAATGTAAGAGTTATTAAAGTTTCTTTAGAACATATTAAAGTTGTTTTCATTAAGTTCTTGAGCAGGAAAGCTTTGATAATTTGATAACAAATCTCTAAAGGTTATAACTCTACTTTTATGACTTCCCATTTTTCAGAGCCCTCATCTCCTGAAAACAATTGTGACCCCAGTTTCTCATCAGAAGCATCAGAAGACAAAATCATTGACATTTTGTACTATCACACTTATCTATCCTAATCATCTGTGCTTGGCTCTGCTTGTCTTCTCTCCACTCAGAGGCATTCCTGTCTCCAGCATTAACAGACTCAGGATTACATAGTGCTTATGCTGCAGACATTTTCTCTTTACCTTCACACCCCTCCATCCTGGCACGGGTTTTAATGTTTCCCACCCCTCCCTTTCTGGCAGGCCTCTTACACTGTTTTGTAGGTTGATTTGCCGAATTGCAGATTTGGTCCTTCCAAGAAGTGTGACCTAAGAGGAACTTTGACAGATATGGCACGTTAAGGATGGTTAAAATCTCTTTGACTTCCTTTCCATCAGGAGGTTGGCTGGGGTTGGAATGCCTATGGCCCTTTGCCTTAAAAATGTGTGGCTCAGTGACTGCTTTGACAGTGGCAGAAATAATATTGTACTACTTATCAAGCCCAGTCATTAATAAATTAGCAGGTTCTATTTTCTGGTTCTTAGAAAACTTTAAGAGCTCTATGCCTTATAAGAAGTGCAACTACCTGAGACTGCATGCTGGAGAGGCCAGCAAAAGTACTCTGGTCAATGGCCCCAGCTGAGCCCAGCCTGCCAGTCATCTCTGCCAGGGTGCCAGACATGGGCATGAAGCCACACTGGATCCTCCGCACAACATATCTGCCAGCCAAATACCTGACCAAACTTAGTCAATGCCACACAGAGTGGAAAAATCACCCAGGTGAATCTTGCCTGAATTCCTGATACACAAGATCTTAAGATATAATGAAAGAAGTCATTGCTCACTGTAGCCTCAACTTCCCAGATTCAAGTAATCCTCCCATCTCAGCCTTCAAAGTAGCTGCGACTACAGGCACATACCACCACACCTGGCTAGTTTTTGTATTTTTTGTAGAGACAGGGTTTCACTATGTTTCCCAGACTGGTCTTGATCTCCTGAACTCAAGCGATCCACCTGCCTTGGCCTCCCAATGTGATGTTTAATAAATGCCACAACTAAGTGTCCCAAAATGTATTGCCAATTTAAATATGTAGCTCGAAATTCACTGAGAAACTAAGAGGCTAAGTTCTCTTTCTGTTATCTACCTGAACACATGTAAAGACGTATGTTTGGAGTTAGAGGCCTTTTTTTCTGTTAGATGAGTCGATACAGAGCTTGCTGGGTCTTCTCTGTGTCTTCTCCCCTCTTTTCTTTTTCCCTTGGATTACAGTTCTTTTGATCCAACTTATATGTAACTTTATAGAAAGAAATAGAGGGTTAAAAGCTGTGGCGTTTGGGGTTTCCTTCCCTCCTTTCAGAACAGAGTGCAATCCTAAAACTTAGGCCATTTACCCTTTGGGAAATGTGTCTCTCCACAAGGACAGAGAGTTCAATTCTCAATTCTTGGAGACAATAAGTTTATCAGTTTGAAGCAAATCTCTGAATTGCTAAGTGTCTGACCTTGCTAAGACGATGCTATTATCTGATCTCCTTCCACGGGGGAGAAACGACTTTTCGATGAAATATTTCAATTGTTTTTACAAAGAGAAAAATATAATTTTTACTAAATTGCAATGAACATGATATAGACCTTGTGGAAGGAAATAAGATTGAGAACTTATTCCTAAATGAAATCAGACAGTGCACAAAGGGAACATAACTTCTGCATAAGGAGGCTTTGTTCCTGTAAGCCTTGCTATTGTAAAATGTCACGTAGCCAAAGAAGTAAAGATACTTCAAGCAGAATCCTGAGAATTCTTTGTAATTTGATTCCTAATTCTGCATTTCCTCCCCCTCCCTGGTGTGCTTTTAGGTAAGTATGGAGATGAATGAACGCACAGGGAAATAGAACAGAAATGTTAACTACACTGTGCACAAGAGTAACTCAATCACACTTTCTTATGTGCATTAGAATTACAGAGATGAAGAGGGATTTATTTCAATCCCCTCTTTTACTCATTGGGTAAAAGGAGGCACAGAGAATTTAAATGACTTGTTCAGTATCACACAGCCAGTTTTTGGTAAGTGGGGATTAGAAAACCAGCCATTGTTTGTACTATGACTACATCAATTCCTACTTTAATAACAATATTTATCCTTTCCAGAATATTTATTGACCTCTATCTCATACAGGGTACTGTGCCAGTCATTGGTTATGAAAACTAAATAAGACAGAGACAGCCTTGGCCTCACAGAACTTACTCACAGCAATCTGGTGGCCCAATAAAAAATAGTACCTGGCCGGGCGCGGTGGCTCAAGCCTGTAATCCCAGCACTTTGGGAGGTCGAGGCGGGTGGATCACGAGGTCGAGAGATCGAGACCATCCTGGTCAACATGGTGAAACCCCGTCTCTACTAAAAGTGCAAAAAATTAGCTGGGCATGGTGGCACGTGCCTGTAATCCCAGCTACTCAGGAGGCTGAGGCAGGGGAATTGCCTGAGCCCAGGAGGCGGAGATTGCGGTGAGCCGAGATCGCGCCATTGCACTCCAGCCTGGGTAACAAGGGCGAAACTCCGTCTCAAAAAAAAAAAAAAAAAAAAAAAAATAGTACCATTCCATGCAGTATGGCACTAATAAGATGAAAATTAAATTAAACATCTCTTGGCATAGTCTTACGTATTGAACTGATGGGAGAGCCAGCCTAGTTTCCTTTAGGTTACTCTGATTCCCAAACATTCTAAGGGGAGAAAATTTACTTGTGGACCCTGCTTTTATTAAAGAAGTTAGAGCTGGGTGTGGTGGCTCATGCTTGTAATCCTAGCACTTTGGGAGACTGAGGAGGGCAGATCATGTGGTCAAGAGATCAAAACCAGCCTGGCCAACGTGGTGAAACCTCATCTCTACTAAAAATACAAAAATTAGCTGGGCATGGTGCCGCATGTCTGTATTCCCAGCTACTGGGGAGGCTGAGGTAAGAGAATCACTTGAACCCAGGAGGTAGAGGTTGCAGTGAGCCAAGATTAGCCACTGCATTACAGCCTGGCGACAGAGAAAGACTCCATCTCAAAAAAAAAAAAAAAAAAAAAGTTAGAGATTAAGTTTACAGACTTTTTTCTGTTACTTTGCTTCAAGATCTGTCATCGTTCTCATAGAAGCTTGGAAGCTGGTTAGTCAACCTCAGTTCTTCCTGCTAAGGTTGACACCTATAAAGGCTTATTTGTCTAATTTAGTTGTTATGGAGAGCCACTTTTTACCTAGCTTCCTTTGGTTTAAACTCTTTGTCAAGCGGAACTGATTGCTGATGTGAAACAAATAGAAAGAAAGACAAGTTGCTATTTTAATACAGAACATTTTGGTTTGTTGGAATTAGTATCTGGAAAAAGATCCCAGAGCAACAGACAGATAAGACTCAGTTATACTTCCTGCATAAACATCTGAGCAGCAAAAATTGAATACGAAACACATATAAAGACAAGATGGGATGGGATGGGAATGAATTAGAATAAACCACATGGAATTTCCTATATGCAACAATTTTTGATCTACAAAAATGGTAATGTTCTATGATTCAAATATGTTCTATTGCATGTATCAAAATCAGTTTGATTTAGTAAATGTTCACTTGTTTATTTTTGAGCAAGAGCCTTGAGTAATTTTACCTCTGCATGACTCAGTTTCCTTATTTGAAAAGTTGGTGTAATAGATTTTGTTTATTTGTTTACTGTTAAAATCAATTCATCTGTCCAGGCATATATTGATCCTATGCAGATAAGAATGCTAGGTGCCAGATTGGCTGCCTCATACTGTCACCCTGCTCTTGGGATTACTTAGGGCTTTCTTCCTAAGCCTCCTTGTAGTAGGTTGAAATAACTCTATCCAAAGCTACCTGCATCTCAGTTCATTGGATCCAGCACATTTATACTGCATTTATTGTCTGCAAGCTCAGCCTTTTGAGGTCAATGCTTCATAACCCTAGATACATATTGGAACCACCAGGTGAGTTTTTAACACATACTGATGCCTAGACTCCACCCTAGAGCTTCTGAGTCAGTTGGTCTGTGAGGGTGCAGAGCATCAGTGTTTTTTGAAGAAGCTCCTTAGGTGATGCTAGTATGCAGCCTGGGCTGGAAACCAAAGAGCTCTGAGAAATAACTCCATGCTTACACATTTTGATGAAAGATGATCAAGAGACACCAGCATCCTGAGGACTTTTCAGGTCATATTTATACGGCTTGTTTGGTTTTTCATGCAGCTTTCCCCATCTCATTCCCTATCCTTCTACATCAGTAAGTGGCTAGTGAGGAAGAAGTCCTTTCCCCTGGAAATCCTGGAGCTGACATTGAAGACATGAGGGTACTTGGGGAAGGAGGGCTCAAGCTACTACTCTTAGGATTCTCCTGTTCCCAATGGGAATTCCAACAAACTTAAATGTGGCAGTGAGAACTGCTTAGGAGGTACATGTGGCCTTCTGAAATATGCTGAGTGGGGGACCCTGAGCTGTATCACAGCTATGCTATAGCTGATTCATTTATTTGGTCCTCTGGGTGCAATCTGCAGTTCGGAACACAAGCTCTTGTACTATTGTCAGTATCTTTGCTAGCCCAGTTCCCTGTTATGTATCAGACTGGCTGAAATTTTATCCACCCTTTAACGTTGCTTGCAAATACTACCTGCTCCATAAAATCCTTCTTAAATCCACCTCCTGCAAGCCTTGCATATTGTTTTGAAGTTAGATAACATGGCAGCAGGCAAAGTAGAAATAGCAATGGGCTGGGGACCACACCAAGCTCTAATTCTGTGCAAACAAATAGCATTGGAGCATCTATACTCATAATAAGTTTTGTTTTTTTTTTTTTTGAGAACGGAGTTTCGCTCTTGTTACTCAGGCTGGAGTGCAATGGCGCGATCTCGGCTCACCGCAACCTCCGCCTCCTGGGCTCAGGCATTTCTCCTGCCTCAGCCTCCTGAGTAGCTGGGATTACAGGCTCGTGCCACCATGCCCAGCTAATTTTTTGTATCTTTAGTAGAGACGGGGTTTCACCATGTTGACCAGGATGGTCTCGATCTCTCGACCTCGTGATCCACCCGCCTCAGCCTCCCAAAGTGCTGGGATTACAGGCTTGAGCCACCGCGCCCGGCTCATAATAAGTTTTTGTTGAATGACTGCGTGACTGACTAAATGGATGAATTGGTTGCCTTGGGTGAGAAACTTTTTGGAGCCTTATTATCTTTATCTGTGGAATAAGGTCATGATAAAGATCTTCCTTTCCCTAAAAGTGGTCCTTGGAAAACCTGGTTCTTGTTTAATAGTGAGTCCTGCCCTTCTATCAGAACCAGAATCACTGGGGGCCTGAGAATCTGTGTTTAACATAGACCCTTGGTGATTGTTATGCTCAATAAAACTGGAAAAGCATTGAACTGGCGGTTGTCTGTTCAATTAAAGCAATGTGGTGGCAGTTGCAAATGTATAACCTTGGTATTTATAAAAATGAGAATTTTTTTAAAATTTTACTTTTATTTTTATTTTTTTTATGGAGTCTCACTGTGTTCCCAGCCTGGAATGCAATGGTGCAATCTCAGTCCACTGCAACCTCCACCTCCTGGGTTCAAGCGATTCTTCTGCCTCAGCCTCCCGAGTAGCTGAGATTATAGGCGTGTGCCACTATATCCAGCTAATTTTTGTGTTTTTAGTACAGATGAGGTTTCATCATGTTGGCCAGGCTGGTCTCAAACTCATGACCTCAAGTGATCCACCTACCTTGGACTCCCAAAGAGCTGGGATTGTAGGCATGAGCCACCACACCCAGCGAGAAAAATTTGTTTCATTAAAGGAAGGTGGAAGAAATCTCCCAGTTGACAAAACATTTAAGTAGTGGAAAAAAACTGAAATACTCCAGGAATATTAGGACTGTCTCCAGGTGGAGTTAAGTTGGGGCAGAGTGAGAATGGCACATATGAGTATCATTAATTATTCACATATCCTTCCCCTTTATAGTCAATGATTATGTGTTAAATACCTGGTCATCTGGCTAAGCCAGGCACTTAGGATAAAGGAATGATTTTTGCCATAATCTTTTCATGTAGATGTGGCCTTTATTATTATTCATCCTCAATGATGTCAGCTCCAGAACCAGGAACAGAAGCTCTTGGATGTAACTAAGTCCTATTTCCAAAATACTCCCCTCCCTCCCTCCCTCCCTCCCTCCCTCCCTCCCTTCCTTCCTCCCTCCCTTCCTCCCTCCCTCCCTCCCTCCCTTCCTTCCTTCTTTTCTTTTCCTTGACAGGGTCTTGCTCTCTTGCCCAGGCTAGAGTGCAGTGGTGTGATCATAGCTTATTGCAGCCGTGAACTTCTGGACTCAAGAGATCCTCTCACCCCAGCCTCCCAAGTAGCTGGAACTATAGGTGCATGTCACCATACCCAGCCAGCTACCTATTTTTTGATTGAGATCTATGGATTCTGTTTTCAAAAGGAATGACTTTCTGAATTTTATAAATGAGATAGGTGGGGAAGAATAAGATTTTCTTTATAGGTTTTTTTTTTTTTTTTTTTTTTTTTTTTTTTTTTTTTTTTTTTTGGTAGCTATCTTTGTGGTAATGCACTGAATTTAAGTGAGAGTTACAAGTTATGTTACAGATTTTTGGATTGAAAATCTTCTAAAGATAATAAGTCCCCAGCTGTGAAGACTTTCTTCCTTCCCAAATCAGTATTCAGCTTCAGAAGAATTTTCTAGCCATCAAAGAAAGAGTGGACTTTCTGTGTTTCTGATTAATTCTCAGTGATTTTCTTGTTAGAAAAACTAGCTTCTATTTCTGACTGTATCACTGAGCCACTGTGTGACCTTAAGTATGTTAAACACTTTGGGATATCTTGGTTTCACATTCTGTAAAATGGATATAAAATACATAGCATACATCTTTCAGAAACACCATGAGGATTAATGAGATAATGTTACTGAGCATATTAAAGTCACCCAAATTTTCATATTTAGATTTCTAATTCATTTTATAATACTAAAATAGGGTCATGTATTAAAAACCAAAGGACTATGCAGGATTAAGATTATAGTGAGCTGTCATAGTTATTTCCCAAAAGGAATGAACAGATGACAAATAGGATTATGAAGATTCTATATATAAATCCTATATATAAATCTTTTCTTTTATGTTAATTATATGTTTCATCAATACTTTGGAAGAGAGAATCTTTTAGAGTTCTAGGAATCTCGATCCACATGCCAGGCTCTGTTTAATTTAAAAATTACTGAAATGAACTAAAATGTTACATTGTCAGTAATGATTTGCTTTACTGAGTAATGAGGGTATTATCCCTAAGCAAGCATTCAGCCCAGAGCTCAGGTCCTGGTAGAGTGTTATCTCTGGGACAACTCAGTCCTTGCTGGAGGAAACCCATGAACCAAAATTCAGAGGAGCTATCCATCACTGCCTGCCCATCCATCATGCTGTTGCCCCACCTTGTACAGGGAATTTGCCTGCCATGAATTTCATCATTGGCAGTATTTCATAAGTTGAGGCTGGTAATCAGACAGGGTCACCCTGAAATTCCATCTGGTGAGTGAGGCATCACGTGGCTACATTTCTCTTCTGGATTGATGGCATTTCCCAGCATCTGGAGGTTTTAAAGGTATGAAAAGCAGTGTAGAAAAGGCCAAGGGAGTAGTTCTTCTAGCACATAAGTGGACACAAACAATAGGAATTGGAGATCGGGTGGGAGGAGAGGGGCTGGAGGGTAGAAAAAAGAGGGAAGAGAAAAGCAGAAAATAAAAAGAAAAATATATAAGCCAGGTGGGAGGAAGGAGATAACAGAATTATGCATAAAAGTGGGGATAAGAGGACAATAAAACACAGATAGTAATAAACCAGAAATTTACTTACATTTATATTCACTGAGATGATAGGTTTGGGAGGTGGCAAGTCAACCTGTACGTATTTTCCCAAGATTGTTTCATTTTCAAAGTGTTTACCTTTATCTACCCAACCAGAGCCTTTCAATAAGATAGGCCAATATTCTCTGTATTTTGCACATTAAAAAAAGAGAAAGGTTTACTTGAAGCAAAAAAAAAAAAAAAAAAAAAAAAAAAGCCTAAGCGTGTAAATCTGATGCAGTCCCATTTGTCTGTTTCTGCTTTTGTTGCCTCTACATATCCGAGAAATAATGATCCCAGACCAATGTTGTGGAGCTTTTCCTCTATGTTTCCCTCTGGTAGCTTTATAGATTCAGGTCTTATGTTTAAGTCTTTAATTCATTCTGAGTTGATTTTTGTATGTAGTGTCAGATAAGGATCCAATTTCATTTTTCTGCATATGAGTGTCCAGTTTTCTCAATGCCATTTGTTAAAGAGACTCTCCTTTTTCCATTGTGTGTTTTGGTACCTTTGTTGAAAACCAGTTGACTCTAAATGCATGAGTTTATTTCTGTGATCTCTGTCTGGTTCCACTGGTCAGTGTGTCTATTTTTATGTCAGTACCATGCTGTTTTCAGTAGCATGGGATCCAGCTAAGACTCTGGGAGGGGCCCTAAGAATGTGATTATATCGTCATATATTTTTGTAAACTTTACAAAAGGAACACAATCTTCAGATTGCTGCTATCTCTTTCCTTTCTGACTTCCCCTTCATCATGTTTCACCTTATGCTAGGCGACATTAGGGCAACTGGCTGGGGGAAGTTGAGTTGGGGATGCATTTAGACAGAGCAGAATATATTTGAGATTTCTGGTCACTTCCATGTATGGTTAAGTTGTGGCTGGTTGTTCCACAGTAGGAGCAATTCCTAGATGTATCTCATGGAATCTGGTTCTGTTAGCAGAAGAGAAAGAAAGCTTGGAATGGAGGGCATTAGAAACTAGTTTGGGGGAAATTTTTCCAGTTGTCAAATGTGCAAAATTGCAAGCAGATAATTCACTTATTTTTGAAGCCTCATCGAAGTGGAGCTTTCCTCTTGCAGCACATTGTAATGATAAATACCCCATTTTTTTTTATGGGGATCCGACAAAACAGAATTTGCTATAATCCTTGTGTTTACAAAGTAAAACAAGTCGTGGGAATACAAGTACATCTAAATGTGGAGTTACTTTTTAAAAGTAAATCTCAACTATAATATTAGAAAAGCAATTTCAGTCAGTCATGTTAAAAACAAATTTTTAAACTCCCTTTAGAAAATATTACAAAACTGTCATCATATAAAGATAACAATGAGTATGTAGCAAAAACTGTAGGGTGAAAAGTATTATATGTCAGGCTGCATAAAAATCTTATTTTTCAGAATTTTTTTTGGTATGTGTGACTTCTATCAACTTCTAGATTTTTTATTTTAAAATCTCTCTCTCTCTCTCTCTCTCTCAACAGGGTCTCACTCTGACACCCAGGCTGGAGTGCAGTGGCATGATCTTGGCCCACTGCAGCCTTGATCTCCTGGGCTGAAGTGATTCTCCCACCTAGGCCCCCTGAGTAGCTGGGACTGTAGGCCCAGTACCAGCATGCCCAACTAATATTTTGTATTTAATTTTTAAAAATTTGCTATGATTTTATTTATCATATAAGTATTTCCCTTTGTACTTAATTTTTGATTAATAATTGGGTATTTTTCTTAAAGAGGGTCTCTAAATCATGTATAATCTTTTGTTCCTACAAAACGTGGATTGAATCCTGAAAAGTTCAGAGAAATGGTTTTTCTAAGGTTATATGGCAGTTGACGAAAGAAGCCAGCAGAGCACAGAACAGCGGCGCTCTCTTTGCTCTTCTGCCCGGTGTCTTAATCTTTCTCTAGCTTTAAGAGAAACGTTAGACAGTGCTACATTGGGTATGCATTCCAGAAGGCATTCACATATTTAAATTCATGTCACAAAATACATGAACAGCAGAAGGATGCGACCCAGAAAGAAACGGTGAATAATTCAGTATTTTTATTAAGTGACAAATTCAGTTATAAAAATATTAAGTAAAATTAAAAATTAGTTGCATTTATTGTTTGTTTTACTTTTATATGTAAATGAACAGAGTAGAAATGCATATTCAACAGGCAAGAAAAATAGCATCAAACTTGAAATCAGAAGATCTTGATTAAAGGCCCCCTTCCACTTCTAAAGTGCCTGGAAATCCTGGTATATTTGGTTAATTGTCCCCATAATTATCTTTCTTCTTGAGTTGTAGCCCCCCAGCTAGACTACATTTCCCAGCCCTCTTTAGGTTAGGAGTAGCCATTTGCTAAGTTTGGTTAATGGGTTGCAAATTAAAATGATATGGGCAATTGCGTGTAATGTGCTTAACAATAAGACGCTGCTCCCTAACTTTATTTTCCCTTCCCGCAGGGCTGGCATGCAGGTGTGCTTGATCCTGTTTTTACCTAATGACATGGGCAAACCCGAGGGAACAGCAAGATAGGAGCCTGAGCCCTCAATTTCATGAGGTATTTTGACTGTTTCAGGAGAGAAAAATAAGAAATATTTATGCATATATATTTTTTTTAGCTATTGCATTTTTGAGACCTTCTTGTGCCCTGACCAACACAGTGAAATATGGGCAAGTCACCACCTCTCCAATGTTCCATTTCCTTGCGTGTAAAATAAGGGTGAAAATATCAAGCCTGGCTATACATTTAGCTGCTCTGAGTATTAAATAAAATAATATAGATCAGAGATGAATACATTGTGTAATATGAAATATTATTTTATATTTTAGTATTATAGCTGCCAGAGGGGAGAAAGTTTTATTTCTTATTTTTTAAATAAACTTTTTGTTTTGGAATAAGCTTAGACTAATAGAGAATTAGGAAAATAAGTACCGAGTTTCTGTATGCACCTCAATCAGTTTCCCTAATGTTAACCATTTACATTCTCATGACAGATTTGCCAAAACTAAAAACCAGCATTGGTGCTTTACTACTTCAGTTATTTGGGTTTCACTAGTTTTTTCATGAATGTCCTTTTTCTCTTCTAGGATCCAGAAAAACCTTTTAGTCTGTTCTGTTCTGAATACTTTCTCAGACCTTTCTTTATTTGTCATGATCTTGACAAATTTAGGGAATACTGGCCAGGTATTTTGTAGAATGTCCTCTGTTTGAGTCTGTGTGATGTTCTCATGATTAGATTGGGGTGATCAAGGTGGGAGGAGGTGTATTAGTCTGTTCTTACATTGATGTAATGAAATACCTGAGTCTGGGTAATTTATAAAGAAAAGAGGTTTAATTGGCTCATGATTCTGCAGACTGTGCAGGAGACATGGTGGCTTCTGCTTCTGGGGAGGCCTCAGGAAGATTGCTGTCATGGCAGAAGGCAAAGGGGAGCCAACGCTTCACATGGCCAGAGTGGGAGGAAGAGAGAGAGGAGAGAGGTACCACACACATTTAAAAAAGTGGATCTCACTGTCACAATGACAGCTCTAAGGGGGATGGCAATAAACCATGAAAAACTGCCCCCATGAGCTAAACACCTCCCATCAGGCCCCACCTCCAGCACTGGGGATTACATTTCAATATGAGATTTAGGCAGGGACACAGATCCAAACCATATTAGGGGAAGATTTTATTTTATTTATTTATTTATTTATTTATTTATTTATTTATTTATTTTGTTTTTGAGACGGAGTTTCACTGTTGTTGCCCAGGCTGGAGTGCAATGGTACGATTTCGGCTCACCGCAACCTCCGCCTCCTGGGTTCAAGCAATTCTCCTGCCTCAACCTCCTGAGTAACTGGGATTACAGGCACGCACCACCATGCCCAGCTAATTTTTTGTATTTTTAGTAGAGACGGGGTTTCACCATGTTGACCAGGATGGTCTCGATCTCTTGACCTTGTGATCCACCCGCCTCGGCCTCCCAAAGTGCTAGGATTATAGGCGTGAGCCACCGCGCCCGGCCGGGAAGGTTTTATTTTTAATGAAAAGGGTAATTTGGAATAAAAATGCAGTGTATGTGAGAGAGAATAAACCTCCTTTTTCAATTTGATTGCCTTATCCACTCTAACTGCTGTTCTAGTTAGTGTGCTTCTGTCATGGAGTAGAATTGCTTATTCAAGCTCTATGAGGTAACTTTGAGAATCACAATAATGCATCCAGCCTCCTGTCTTTGTAATGATACCTCTGGACAAGACTGAGTTGCTCTCTGCTGCTTCTTTGTCACATTCATTCTGGGAAGATGTCTAAAAAGCCCTTCGTTGTGAATCTGGAATTTGATTATAGACCAGTGTCTAGTCCAATTGAACAGAAAAGCATATATTTTAGAAAAACTGTCTATCGACAGCTTAATTATCACAGTGAACGAATCAGCAAATCATCAACACACTGGGATGGTTTTATTGTTATTGTTTTTTTTTTTTAGAGTGAGGGAGGGAGGTAAGACAAGGGAGAGTGGGGAAGAGGAAGAGAGGTCTATTACAAAAGCAAATGCAAATTATAGATGAGAAAAAAAATGAAAGTCAGTGAATTTAGAATCTTAAGGAAAAGTCTCAATGAACAGGGAGACTAAAATCTTTTCTTGGATGCTGACCTATAGTTTGACTCCACAGATACAATAAGGAGAAATCAAAATTTTGATTGGGGCAGGAATTAACCTATTTCTTTCTATATTTACTTTTCAAGTTGAGCAAGATCTGGGAAAGGGCCTGCTAGCAAATTTTGTTTTTACTATTTCAAACAAAAATATCAATCTAGAATAGCATTAGCCTTATGAAAAAATGTAGTGTGTTATTTCTTTCTGTCTATCTAAGGTTTTGAGTATGGAAAATTCCCATCAGAACACACTCTCTCTATCTCACTCTCTCCTATACTTAAGAAAAAAAAATCTAAATAGAGAAACCTATGACTGAAGAGAGCTTAATTTTGATTAAATGTCAGGGTCCATTCTTTCAAGAGCTCTTTCAGCTAAATGCTCAAATCCAATCTATGGGTAGGTCTCAGTATCTGTCTTTCTTGTAAGGTCCCCTCTGCAAATCTTGTCCAGGCCTCCAAAAACAACATCTCAGAGGGCACTTGGTATATCTAAACTTAATCTTTGACCACACACTCCTTTCTCTCACTGGGCTTTCCTCTGACCATGTTTCCTTTTACTGACCATTATTTCTCTACTTCTCAATAATCCCTCTGCCCAACTTTCTCTTCCTTTAGCTTCACAGCCCAGTCTTCATCACACTCTGCTTAACCTTCTTAAATCCATCTCTATTCCATTTCTTTCTATCTCTATTGGCAGGGTCTGGTACAAGCCACTGCTGCTTTTTTCCTGGACTAATTCATAATCTCTGACAAAGGTAGTGATATTTCTGAGACACAAGTCTCATTGTATCAGTTCTACATGCTTTATACTTTTCACTGGCTTCATTTTTCTTTCCTTGAGGACAGTCAAAATTCTGGAGAAAATTGCTGATAATAGATGTAGCACTGCTAGATCTGGTTCACCCTTATTTCCCCAGTCAGATCTCCTTCCGTTCCCTCCTGCTGTCCTTATTTGCCGTCTCTCCACCTGCTTACACTGCTTGTCCTTACGATCTCTCTTCATCATTGACACTGCAGTCACTCCTTTCAGTTCCTGGAGGATTCCCTGGTTTTGCTCTGTCTTCTCAACACTTCACTCAATACTCCAGTCAACACTTCACTTAACACTCTCCAAATCCCTCTCTGTTTCCTTTTTTAGGATGATGTGATCTTGTTCAATCCCCAGGAAAATCTTCCTGACCCTCCTCTTCTACTAATTTGGTTGATTTTCTCCACTGTGTGTCCATAGAAGCCTAATTTTCTCTTTAGTAAATCATCCTTTTTTTGTGATTGTTCATGGGCCTGTTTGTATTTCCCAGATAGTTTATAAATAAATTTCTTAACCATGTCAAAGATATACATCCTAGAACCTCTCATGAACCTCACATTACAGAGGAACAGAATATTCATTTGATTTGATTTACAAAATATGGCAAGTATATTGTGGAAGGATTAATACCTGTTATTGTTGTTTTTGAGATAAGGTCTCTCTCTGTTGCCTAGGCTGGAGTGCAGTGGTGTGATCATGGCTCACTGAAGCCTCCAATTCTTGAAGTGATGTTCTCACTTCAGCTTCCTGAATAGCTAGTACCACAGGTGTACACCACCAGGCCCACCTAATTTTTAATGCTTTACAGAGATTGGGTCTCACTATGTTGCCCAAGCTGATCTTGAACTCCTGGGCTCAAGTGATCCTCCCATCTCAGCCTCCCAAAGAGCTGGGATTATAGGTGTGAGCCACTGTGTTTGGCCCTGGTTTTTCTTCTTAGTGCACGAGTTTGCTTTTACTATATACATTTTATCGAGACTGCTCTACATTATACTCTAAAATAGCTGCAACCTATAGGAAAATGTAGCAGTTTCTTTTGGATGGTATGCTCAGAATTTAGTTTTCTCTATTTCTCTTATCTACCCTAAGTGAGGGCCCACAGTAGAAGGTACTGGGTGTTGTAGTTTAACAAGTTATGAGACTTATGTAGAGAATAAAGCATGCCAGGATTACTCACAGAAAAATGAGTGGCTATAACCAACAACCTTGGTTTTGTTACATGCCTGTATAAGTAGTTATATTCCTAAACTGACATCCAAATGCAGTTAACTGTAACAACTGTGAGAAGGGTTGCATACTTCCAGAATGATGAATTGTACATCAAGAGAAAAGTGTAATTACCAATTGCGGTAGAAATTTTTAAAAGATTCAAAATCTCTAATTTAGATGTGATGAAGGTTTCTTCTAATCACTCGACTCTCAGGTTGAAGCCTCCAGCATGTCTGCACTTAACATTTCTATTCCTTTGCCTTCGTTTTCATGAATGTTGATGTTTGATTATGAGTTTTTTCCCTTTGAAAACATTATGTATTTTCCCTTGACTATTTCTAGGGGAATAGTTTTCATTTTAAGTTATAAAACTGGTTTTAAGTTTAATCTTGAAAAATTTCCTTTTGGAGCTAGAACTTTAGATGTTCTTTGGAAGCTATTGAATACAACTAACACATTTCTGTCATCTCTATGTACATCTATTCACATTTAGAGATAAAGTGCAATTACACCTATTTAAAGTGTTATGTAACTAGGGAGCCTGTGTTTTATACCAACTGAACATAGTGGATTGTAAAAAAAATGTGTAAGAACGTTTCTGTGTTTTTATTACGGCTATGATTGGCTTGCTGTGACATTCTATCCTCCTAATAAATGCAATATTACTGCTAAAATGTCCTCATTCAGCAGAAATGCATACACAAGGAAGGGAAGTAATTTAATTTTAGCTTATATGTACCTTTGAGTTGTGGTTCCCAGTTTTGGGTGGCAGCCACAAAAAGCCAAACAAAATCCCAGGATGCCAGACCACAAGGCAGTTTCTGGCAACAGCAAGTGATTGCAGCTTTCTTAGAACTTTCCAAATATAACTTCTTCGTAACAAGCATTTAAAGGCAAATTGAATTACATTCTCTTGCTTATGAACATCTCTCTCTTATAAACATCTGCTAAAAGCAAAGCTTTAGACAAATTAAATGTAACAGCATTTAATTGAGAAAAGAACTATTGGTGCATCAGGCAATCCTCAGAACCAAAACAGGTTCTGAAAGACTCCTGGGGCTGCCACATGGCTGGTTAATGTTTATGGACAAAAAAAAGTAAATGAAGAATAGAAGATGGAAGGAGGTATACAGACAGCTCAACTAGTTGAAGTTTGGTATTTGGGTTTGAATAGTTGATCACCTGTGATTGACCAAAGCTTGGCTGCTGTGATTGGCCGAGACTCAGCTATCTGTTACAGAGGCAAATTGCTAAGTTAGGTTTTCAGTTTGTTTCCTTACTAAGTTACAGGTTGTCACGTAAGGCTCATATGGAGACTTCTAAAGCTTAAATTTAGTTTGATTTAACACATTTCTTATGTGTACTTTCCTGTTGCTGCTGCCATGGTACTCCCCTCCCTCCCTGATGTTGGGGACTTTCTTATTCTGTTGGTCCAGCTGACAACATCCTGTGGTTGTTCATACCCAGTCCTTCACATGCCTGCCACTTCTCCCTTTCCTAGTGCTGCTGCTGGTGCTAACTGGTCTTGTCACCTCTCTCTTCTTGATGCTGGAGTAGAGTTGAGTTTTGTAACTCTGAGCTTATGGATGTTCTAGGTATAGCATGAACTGGAACTCTAAATGTGTTTTCTTTTAAGAATTCACATGGTAAATCACCTTATTCATCAGTGTGGAGGGTTGAATGGGTTTTTCTCTCTGCCTTGGAACTAAATCATCACACAATAATGGGTGTGTGGAAATTGTGTTAAACACTGATGTATGAAGGGTGGATAGTAATTTGTGAAAAATTGGAATTGCCTGGGTCTCTAGCAATATTCATATTTATGTAGTATCTATATTCATTTAGTAAAGAAAATGGATTAGGATTTTAAGAAACGTAAGCAAAACTATTATTGTATGAGTAGTTTAGTGGCAGAAAGATGTGATACATTTTTCATCGATTATAAGGGTAATAATCAACACTCCTATAAGAAAAGCAGGTTAACGAGAAAAGCATAACAAATTTATTTAATCAAAGTTTTATGTGACACAGGACACTTCAGAAATGATGACTCAATGAGCCAGAGAAAATGGCCTACTTTTATGCTTAGGTCTGATGAAGAATGGACAGCCTTATAGAAATGTGATTGAACAAAAAGAGTACAATCTAGTGGTAATACACTGAGTGGGGAGACATAGCAGGGTCTGTCTGTTCAGATTCTTCTAGATGTCTCTGGGTCACATTTCCCCTGAACTGCACTGTATGGGGCAGAACTCCTCTGGAATGAGGGTCTTCACAGAAGAAAGGAAAAGGCAGACAGTAACCGTTCTAGGTTTTATGGTTTGCTTTGAAGAGAGGTTCTAGTTTCTATGACACACCTTAAGTAAGAGAAATTCTGGGGTTGGAGTGATGGCTCATGCTTGTAATCCCAACACCTTGGGAGGCTAAGGCAGGAGGATCATTTGAGACCAATAGTTCAGAACTAGCCTGAGCAGCATAGTAAGATCCTTTCTCTATTTAAATGTATTTTTTAAAATAAAAAATTTTAAAAAGGAAGGAGGAATTCTGGTTTCTACTACTTGCTTTGAAGCAGAAAGAGGGATAAGAGACAGGAGAAAGTCAGAGAGATTTTGCTTCCACAGTAGATTCTGAGTCTCTTCATTTTTTTAAATTCAAAGTACTCAGCATACCAAGTGCCATAGTTTGGGGCATCATTTTCTGAGTTTGCAAAATAGTATAGCAATCAACTCAAAAGTAAAAAACAAGGTTCAGTGGATTGGCATTTGAATAGCCCTGTCCCATATTTACAAGTGTTGAAATTTTAAAATTTTGTCAAAGGCTAATCATGTGACATATGTGGAATCAAGACAACTGGGAATAATTTTGAGTTTGACCTTTCCCTTTTACCACTCCCATCCCTAAAACACATACATTTGGAAAGCAGATGTAGAAATATTCAATGCTTTATCAGGTTATCTATGCTTTAAGATTTATTTATTTATTATTTTTGTTTATTTATTTTTTAGACAGAGTCTTACTCTATCGGCAGGCTGGAGTGCAGTGGTGTGATCCCAGCTCACTGCAACTTCCCTTTTCCATTTTCAAGCAATTCTCCTGCCTCAGCCTTCCAAGTAGTTGGGACTACAGGCACATATCACCATGCCTGGCTAATTTTTTGCATTTTTAGTAGAGATGGGGTTTCACCATGTTGGCCAGGATGGTCTCGATCTCCTGACTTTGTGATCTGCCTGCCTTGGCCTCCTAAACAGCTTGAGCACCAAGCCCGGCCCAAAATTTATTTTTAAAGAAAATGTCTATTGAGCCTGAATCACTATGCTCTTTGGGAATTTAGTGAGAAGTAATTGGGTGAGGAAGAAAAGCAGTGTTTGGTTCTGGTGAAACAGAAGGTCTGGTGATGGGGGAGGTTCTGTGACTTCAGGAATGAAGATGAATTTCATTAATTAAAATGAAAGACTCAAAGTGGAAATCACACAGGAAGCAAATTGTTAGAGGACATAGAGAGAAACTTCTTTAGTAAGAATTAAGTGATTAGGTGACTGAAAATATTCTATCATATAATCACATAATTATATGGATATTTTTTCTTCGATGAAAGAAAAACTGGCAATTTGGGGACTAAAAATGGGGGAACAGAGTGAGGAGAATAAGCTATGTTTAGGAAGGACTTTTATTCTACAGTCCAATCCTCCAGTTGATGTCTTATCCTTTTAAAAGAATTACGAGAATTACATTTTCTCTAAAAGATGAAGTTTCAGTACATGGTTTGTGTCTTTTACTATTCTGTTTTTATACTATAAATTTCTTTGCTTAATAAAAACAGATCTATGGAAAGTTACCTTCAAAAGTATCAGGAGAATTATGAGTAGCAAGAAGATGGGACAAACTGAGAAAAAGCAGGGCAGGGAGGGGATGAGAAGATCTGAGAGTACAGAAAGGAAATTACTTCTTAGTGCAGAAACATCTGCTTATAGAAGAGAAAAGGGCGGGAGGGGCACCATGCTTACAGAAAGGAAATCAAAGTCAAAATATCATGCCAAGCTAGAGAAAAGACACGATTTGGAATCCAGGAAATGAGGTCTGGCTTTAATGAGTTTAATGTCTAAAGATTCAAGTGTTTATCAAGAGACTTACACAGAAAAAGACCAAGTAAAGACAGCATGAGGCATACTGGTGTAAAAAACTCAAAATAGATGTTTTCAAACTTGTATTGCTACATCAAGTGGCTTCCTAAACTAGGGGAAGATGCTGGCATCTTCTTATTTGTTCAAGTTCGCCTCTCTTGTTTCCAGTTGCTCTGTTAGCAGGCAGTCTAGAACCTCCTTCTTAATGACCTGCTCGATTTTTAAGGGCTCCAGCCAGGTTGGTCTTATCTGCAAACACCAGATTTTCCAGGCACCATTAGACACTGATGACATCATTGGTTTACAAAATCTTCTTGGTGCACCTCCCAGGCTTAGGGCTTATTTTCCAAACACAACTGCTGAGGCGAGATTCTGGGCCTGGCCTGTGTGTCCAGCAACAGTTTCCCACTGTGCTCAAGCCAGCATTTCTCCCTCACTCGACAACTACTTCCAGTTCTTTCTCGGACCCCGGTCCGCAGTCAGATTGACCTCTCCTCCAGGTGACTGTTGACCCTGACAGAATTTTCCTAACTTCAAGGTTCTGGGAACAGACTTGAACTATTAATGTCCTCCTTCCCAGAAGGCTCTAGATTCTTTACGTAAATAGATCCATTTCCTCCCAAGTGACAGCTTTGCTTACCTTGTGTTTCCTTGAATCGCTAAACCTTGCTGGAATAACGAAAACTCTTTTTCACGCTCTGGAGCCCTGCACCAACACCATCAGGCCTGTTCTCTCTACATTTACTAATTAAGAAAAATCACTCAAATCCTTCCTGTAGTGGAGAATACTTGCTTGCTTCCTGGTGACTTTCTCTAATTTTTTTTTAAACCACATCAAGCATCCTGTTGGCTCCTGCACAAGCATCCTACTGCATTCACATTTTTCATATGGAACTTTGTGTTGACTTAGACAACAGAAACTCGTATTTAAATAATTCACAAAGAGAGATGATAGATCTAGTAAAGCGGGCAAATTCTGTGAAATGGTTACCTGAATTATAAATGATAAGGGTCTATAGAGTCTCAGTTTTCAGAAGGCTTTAACCAATGTAATAATTAAGTGCATTGTTAGAACTATCTAGATTCTGAGCTGCTTTCTGACAGGGTCCTATTTATGCGCCTTTCTATTTCATACATAAAAAATCTCAAATAATGTATCCAGGGAAAATTCTAAATAAGAGTGGCCAGATCCTGTCCAATTAAAAAAAAAAATGTTTTCAAGATCAGTTCTACCAATGTGACTCCATCTGATTGAATTGAAAAAGTAATTGATCACATTTGGTAGAAGGGCAGCCTTTTACTAAATTATAAATATGTTAACTAAATGGTGCTGCATCCAAATCATATGCCTCTGCCCTTCCTGTTAAACTCCAACTCTGAGCTTCCCAGATAAATATTCAATGAAAAGGCTTTAGGCACAGAGCTTCTTCTACTGGCCATTTAATCAATCAGGTGTAGGAATATTTCAGGAGAAATGTAGGCATTTATGATTTTAATTGACTACTTTTCAATTTTAACTCATAACAGACTTAATTATGGCCTAAGTTGCATGTGCCCTCTAGAGACACTCTCTGTTTTTTTTTAAACTTTTAATTGGTACTTTAAAAATATTAACGAATCCACCTGGTTTGAAACACCTGTAAAATCTATACAGTGAGTAGGCTCATTTCCACCCCTATCCTATGCTGCCTCAGTTGGCAACGTCTTTCCAATAGGGTAACATTTATTGCATTAACTTAGAGATTTTAAATTTATGTGTGTGTATACATACATATATATGTAGACTGTCAGGGTTCAAACAATACCCCAAAGTATGATGCTTTGGCATGCTTAATACTTTGAACTGAAGGACATCAGAAAGGCCTCAGAACAAAGATCTCTGACTCTCTGTTGCTCTCCTGTCTTCTGCCCCTTTTCCTCCCCCAAACTGAGTTAAAGTAACCAGAATTTCTCTTGCCCAAGGCAGGTCGTAGAAACTAGAACTCCTCTATTCCCAATCAAGCCATAAAACCTAGGAAGGTCAGCCTATCCCTTCTCTCTTGAAGAGTCTCATTCCAGAGAGGTCCTGCCCCATACCCGGCGGAATGGATTGCTACATGGACAAGTCAAGAAGAATCTTAACAGACAGGTCGTCCCGGGTTTCCTGCCTCCATCTACTACCATTGAATCATACCCATTTGTGCAATCACATTTCCACACCATTGCCCACGCTTCATCAGAACTAAGCATAAAAAGAAACAGTTTTCCCTGGGTCTTCATTTCTGAAGGCTCTCATGTCATATAAAACTGATTAATAGGCCAGGTGTGGTGGCTTATGCTTGTAATCCCAGCATTTTGGGAGACTGAGGCAGGTGGATCACTTGAGATCAAGAGTTCAAGACCAGCGTAGCCAACATGGTGAAACCCTATCTCTGCTAAAAAATACAAACAAACAAAAAAAACCCCAGCTTTCATTAATAAACTTGTTATGCTTTCTCCTTGTAACCTGTCTTTTGATATAGGAGTGTCAGTCCTGATAATTGGTGAGAAAATGTATCATACCCTTCTGCTCCTATAACATACACATATGTGAACATATATACATGTGCCTTGAATGTATGTATGTACGTATGTAGTGTGTGTGTGTCTGGAGGAGATTGGAGGTGAGGGAGGGAGAGAGGAATACAAATACAGAGTGGGAGAGAAATAGAAATAAACTCAATTAATAAATAAGCAGATACTAATATTACTTTTCTGCCCTTTTTACACCAACGGCAGGCAGCATCTTATAATGATTGATCTATATCTTGTTTTATTTCATATTTATTATTATATCTTGAAAATAATTATATAATAGTACATAAATAGCCTCTGTATTCTTTTTATAGCCGTATAGAATTTTGAGTTGTTTCCAATTTTTTATAATTACAAATAATGCTTTATGTGACATAATAACTGTGACATATATTATTTGGCATATGCCCCAGTACTCAAAATAAAATTTTGAAATTGAAATTGCTAATTCCAAAGATATATCTTGAATGTTTTTATTCTTGTAGATGTCTAATTACTTATTACTAGATATGCCAAGTTATAGCCCCACTAGCTAGTATTGTGGGAGTGTTGACTTTTTCCGTAGGTTAATCAACACAGTGCATTATCAAACTTTTGAGTTTTTATCCATTTAACAGGAAAAAATGAACAATTCAATGTAGTTTTAATCTGTATCACTTATGAGTGAAATAATACATCTTTTTCATATAGTTATCCTTTTATATTTCCTTTTTTGTGAAATTATTCTTATTTATCATTTTATTTTATTTTTATTATTTTTATTATTTTTTTTTTTGAGACGGAGTTTCGCTCTTGTTACCCAGGCTGGAGTGCAATGGCACGATCTCGGCTCACCACAACCTCCGCCTCCTGGGTTCAGGCAATTCTCCTGCCTCAGCCTCCTGAGTAGCTGGGATTACAGGCACGAGCCACCATGCCCAGCTAATTTTTTGTATTTTTAGTAGAGACAGGGTTTCACCATGTTGACCAGGATGGTCTCGATCTCTCGACCTCGTGATCTACCCGCCTCGGCCTCCCAAAGTGCTGGGATTACAGGCTTGAGCCACCGCGCCTGGCTATTTATCATTTTAAATAGTTTTTTCTTATTTGTTGAAATGTACTTTACATTTTAGAGATATGGAGTCTTTGTATACAATGTAAACTTGAAACATCCTTTCCAATTTGGCATTTAGTTTTAATTTTGCTTATAGGTGTTTGTTTTTTATTTTCTGGTTTATTTTTTTACACAAAAGTTTTGATTATAGCATTGAATTTATCCATTTTGTATAACTTCTCAATAATGAATTCACAATTGGAACATCTTTTTTTTTTTTTTTTTTAAGTACACAATGACCTCCTTTTTTTTTTTTTTTTTTTGATATAAGAGCTTGCTCTGTCACTCAGGCTGGAGTGTAGAGGCAGAATCACGGCTCACTACAACCTTAACCTCTTGGGCTCAAGCAATCTTCCCACCTCAACTTCCCAAGTAGCTGGGACTAAAGGTGTGCACCACCATGCCTAGCTAACTTTTATAATTTTTCTAGAGATGGGGTCTTACGAAGTTGCCGCAGGCTGGTCTTGAACTTCTGGGCTTAAATGTCCTTCTAATTTCATACTCCCAAAGTGCTGGGATTATGGGTGTGAGCCACTGTACCTGGTGGCTTCCTTTTTTTAATCCAAATTTTTTATTCTTAAAACTTTTTCCAGGTGTACATTGTAAAATTTCATTTCTATTTCACTATTTTTCCAAATGGCTACCTGGTTGTTCCAATAGCATATATTAAATATTCTGTCTCTCCTATTGATGTGAATTGCCATCCTTAACATTTACTAAATTTGCTTATTATTGATTGATTGAATGACTTTTAGAAAGGATGCCACTTTGTCACCCAGGCTGAAGTGCAGAGGTGTTATTACAACTCCTACAGCCTCTACCTTCTGGGCTCAAGTGATCCTCCCCACTCAGCCTCCTGAATAGCTGGGACCACAGGCATGTGCCACCATGACTGGCTAATTTTTAAATTTTTATAGGAGCAGGGTTTCTCTATATTGTCCCTGCTGGTCTCCAACTTCTGGGCTCAAGGTATGCCTCCACTTCTGCCTCCCAAAGTGCTGGGATTACAGACATGAGTCACTGCCAACACCTTACTTTGTTTTTGTTTGTTTTTTGAGACAAGACTTTGCTCTGTCAGCCAGGCTGGAGTGTGCAGTGGCATAATCTTGGCTCACTGCAGCCTCAGCTTCCTGAGCTCAGGTGATTCTCACATCTCAGCCTCCCAAGTAGCTGGGCTACAGGCCTACATCACCACATCAGGCTAATTTTTGTATTTTTAATAGAGACAGGGTTTTAGCATGTTGCCCAGGCTGGTCTGAAACTCGTGGGCTCAAGCAATCCTCCCACCTCAGCCTCCAAAAGTGCCAGGATTACATGTGTGAACCACCAAGACTGGCCTGCTTATGAATTTTGGTCTGTTTTTAGACATCCTATTCTGCAACTTGGTTTTTCCGTTTATTCGTTTGTCAGCTGTTTATTCATGTGCACTGTAGTAACTGTTAAGGTGTTGTTATATGCCACTTTCTAGAAGGGCCAATCCTCCTGCATTGCTCTTCATTGTTATAATTTTCCTGGTGGTTTTTGCTTATTTATCTTTTCAAATGAATGTCAGTGTTAACTTGTCTAGTTTAAAAAATCCTTATTTTATTGAAGTTGTATAAGAGAATAAAAAACTGTGCATAATTAAAATATTATAGTGTCAACTTTTTTCACATTCTAACAAAAAGTAAGACTTTCCTTTTTTTTTTTTTTTTCTGTCTTGAGATGGAGTCTTGCTCTGTTGCCCAGGCTGGAGTGCAGTGGCTTGATCTCAGCTCAGTGCAGCCTCTGCCTTCCAAGTACAAGTGATTCTCTTGCCTCAACCTCCTGAGTAGCTGGGCTAATAGGCATGTGCCACCATACCTGGTTTTGATCAATTCTTCTTTTGTGTCCTTGAGAGGGTTTTTAAATTGTCTACCTTTAGCTCTTGTTCATTTCTTATTAAGATAATTTCTGTGTAGTCCATAATTTTTGTTGCTGGGGCTTGGGACACAATACCCTATAGTATGGCACCTTGGCAGGCTGAATACTTTGGACTGAAGGAAATTGGAAAGGCCTCAGAAGAAAGGTCTTTCTGACCTTCTCCCATTCTCCTATTCTTCTGTCTCTCCCAAACCTAAGCGAGTCTTAAAAACAAGAATTCCTCTTCTCTAAGAGAGGCCATAAAAACTTGAAACCCTCTACCCCACATCAAATCATAAAACCTATAAATGTCACTCTCTCCCTTCTCCCTGAAGACCCTTATTAGATGCAGGTCCTCCCCTATATCTGGTAAAAAGGCATCCTTCACAGAGAAATCAAGAAGTATCTTAACGGGGGAGGGGGCTGCCGGGTTTCCCCCCTGCTGTGGTTTAGATATGGCTTGTTTGACCCCACTGAGTCTCATGTTGTAATTTGATTCCACTGTTGGAAGTAGAGTGTGGTAAGAGGTGTCTGGGCCATGAGGGTGGATCCCTCATGAATGACTTGGTGCCTTTCTCACAGGAGTGAGTGAGTTCTTAGTTCCCAAAGAACTGGTTGTTGAAAGAAGCCTGGTACCTCTTTCTCTCTGCCTCTTGCCTCCTGTCCTGCTGTGTGACCTCTGCACACTTCGGGTCCCCTTTGCTTTCTGCCATGAATGGAAGCAGCCTGACGCTCTTGCCAGAGCAGATGACAGTGCTATGCTTCTTGCACAGTCAGCAGAAGTGTGAGTCATGTTTTTTTTTTTTTTTTATATAAATTACCCATCCTCAGATATTTCTTTATTGCAACACAAATGAATTAAGGCACCCTCTCAGTCTGTTACCATTAGATCCTGTCTGTTGTCTAATCACATTTCTCCACAGCTGTCCATTCTTCATTAGACCTAAGCCCTGGGTCTTTGAGTCTTCATCTCTGAAGGTTCCTGTGTTACCTAAAACTTTGATTAAGTACATTTGCTATGCTCTTCTCTTGTTAACCTGCCTTTTGTTAGAGGAGTGTCAGCTGTGACCCTTATGATGGGTAAGAAACTGTATCACACCTTTCTGCCCCTACACTATTGTAAATAGGACAATCACTGGTTACTAATGTTAATAGAAATTACTCCTATGTAGTGTAGCAGTAAGAATGGCCTCTTACTGGGTCAGCTGACACCACACAGTGGATTAAAACAAGTTTTAATTTCTAAGAAAACATTCTCTCCATCACGACATTAAAAAACTTTATCGGGCATGGTGGCGCATGCCTGTAATCCCAGCTACTAGGGAGGCTGAGGCAGGTCAATTGCTCGAACCCAGGAGGCGCAGGTTGCAGTCAGCTGAGATCACGCCACTGCACTCCAGCCTGGGCAACAAGAGCAAAAATTAAAAAAATTATTTTTTTAAATTGGCAGATAAAATTGCATATATTTATCATGTATGACATGATGTTTTGAAATATATAATCCAAAGGGGCTGGGATTAGAGGTGTGAGCCACTATGCCTGGCCCAAAGACAAATTTTTATGTGAGGTTTCTTAAAATATTTCTTAAATGGAATTGACTCATCTTAGACAAACACAGACTAAAGAGTCTTAACTTCTCCCTCTAAAAAATAAGGGAATATGCATTACTCTCCTCCTTTTTCTTAGAGTGTTTACTTTGGAATCTTATAACTGCAAGAACTTTCTGCTCTCTTAGAAATGTATGTAAATTCTTTTGAAAAGTAGATAGGCCCTTTGTCAACTTGACCCTAGGATGCCTTTCTCAATAACTCAGGAAGGAACTATCTTCTTTGAATGTAAACATCCAAGGAAGATAGCTTCCTATCTCCTAGTTTCAGTAGGAGAGTAGGGGAGTAACTTTAGCCTCACTCCAAGTTGTGAGACTACATCCTGTCCAAATAATATGAGAAGTTTATTTTTCCTTTGTATAAAATCAGTTAACTTATGCAGATGGTCACCACAATTACCAGGTAAATTTAGGATAAACTAAGTGTAACAAAATGGTGCTGTCGAGACCTCTCACTTGAAGACTAGTTTCTTGAGAACATGTATGCAATAGGTTGTATGTGCTTGGATGTATGAAGGGTGAGATTTCTCTCTGCAATCTCTTAACAGATTGTTTGTGATATGTATCACATTCTGGTTTCATGCTCATTCAAAAATAAAAAAAGCTTTCTTCCTCTATCATTTTTACGGAGAGATTTCTGGATTGAGAAAATACTTGTTTTTTAAATTATAGTTCCCCAACACTCGGTTGAGAGTTGTGCCCCCTTTCTTCTCCCCTCTTCATCCTTATGAATCAGGCATGTTTGCAAAGGCCATGGCTGCCATCTTGGACCATGTAGATGACCTTGAAGGTGGAAAACAACCAGCAGGTTCAGGAAAAAGGGAGGCGGAACCTTGGTCCCTGATAATTATGGAACTATTGCACCAGTCCTGAATTGTCTATCTTTAGACTTCTTTTATATAAGAGAGAAAATTCTCTTGTTTCAGCCACTGTTATTTTGGTTTTTCTGTTAAATAAGGCTGAAACTTATTCAAACTGATATATTGCCAGAAAGAATAACTTCAGCTAAAATATAGCCAAATCAGCTTTCTTATTTAAGCATCCACTAATATTTAACTGTTTTTTTGCTTACACCCATGTACTACAAGTCAACCAATTTAGTTATCAAGACATACATTTTGTAACCAGTGTATTTTGGATTCTTCACCATCAAGTAATTTGCTCAAATCCAAATGTTCTCTGGTGCTGTTCTGCCTTTAAAAAAGTGACTAAGATGGACTTTTGATAACACTTGGCTTTATTTATTTCAGGCAAAAATATTAAATTTTGGTCAAATTTTGACGAATTTCCCATTTGTGCATATGTTGAAATGAACCTAAAATGTTTTTAAGGGAAAATGTGTCCCTCGCATCATTTCACTTTTATGCAGAAGTAGCTATATCTTCTATTTCCATGTCAGACAGAAAGGCTTTTGTTAAAGGATGTTAATTCAGTGCTAACTTTGCTGATGATTAAAACCCATCATTCTGTCCCACAGCAGCACCTGAAAATACCTCAGGCACTTGTCGGGAAATACAACATTAATTCACAGCCATTCCGTATCATGCAAAAGTCTGCTGAGAAGAGTAATATTTATGGAGGACAGTTTGAAAGAATACACAGTCTTTTCTTTTCTCAGATGATCTGAAATCCATCCTTAAACAGATCATCACAGGGCTGCTCATTTGAATTCGTTTTGGTCTCTTGAACAGTGGCTTTTACTCAGTTATGTTCTGTTATTATGACCTCTGCCTACATTTAAATATATTATAAGTAACCTCTCTGGGAACTTATAATCATTAGTGTGAAGATGTTTATTCATTACAGGGCATGATGTGTCTTCTTTACAATGTCATATGTGCTGAATTGCTGTTTGATTTCATTATAAAACTATTGTGTATCCACTTAGTGAATCGTTAATTTTTGTTGAGCAACTGGTTTATTTTTTATAGACATTTCATTTTTGTGTTGTATATAATTTACTAAGTCCAATGACTATTTTTCAGAAACAACGGTAATAAAAATAAATAACTGGGTTTAATGTAGCCTCCACTTTTACACTTTTACATATTGTCCTCCTTTTTCATGATCACTATTTCAGTGATTTTATTCCCTGACTGCATAGTCTAAAAGTTTGTGTCCCCCTGAAATTCATATGTCAAATCTTAACCTCCAAGGTGATGGTATTTGAAGACGGGACCTTTGGGAGGTGATTAGGTCATGGGGGTGGAGACCTCACAAATGGAATTGATGCTTATATAAAAGAAGTCAGAGAGAGACTCTTCACCTCCTCCACCATATGAGGATGCTGTGCAAAGATGCCATTTATAAACCAGGAGAAGCAGATCCCCATCAACACAAATCTGCCAACATCTTGATCTTGGACTGCCTAGCCTCTAGAACTGTGAGAAATACATTTCTCTAGTTTAAAAACCACAGAGTGGCCAGGCACAGTGGCTCATAGCTGTAATCCCAACACTTTGGGAGGCTGAGGCGGGTGGATCACCTGAGGTGAGGAGTTCAAGACCAGCTTAGCCAACATGGCAAAACCCCATCTCTACTAAAAATACAAAAACAAAAACAAACAAACAAAAAAACCACAGAGTTTATTGTATTTTGTCGTAGCATCCCAAATGAACTAAGGAACTGGCTTATGGCTTTGTCTCTTTGGGGTAAAGGTAAAGAAGGATACTTGGATCATCTCATTTTTCTTAGCAGGATCATCCCTTTTTTTTTTTTTTTTTTTTTTTTTAAATAGAAGTTATGTTGAGCTTTTCGGAAAAACAACTTCAAAACTGAAGTTCTTCAGAATGAGTAAGATAAATTAGAATTTCTAGTTTTTTTTTTTTTAAGGCAATTTATTTGTTTTTAGAGTCAGGGTCTTATTCTGTTTCCTAGGTTATTTTTAAAATCTATTTTAAAATTCTCATTTTAATACATTTACCTTTTAGTAGATAATACATTTATGCAGCTCTAAATTTAAAAGAATTAAAAAGATATGCAATGTAGTGTCTCCCAACTCATGCCCCAGCCCCTTAGTTGTCTTCCTTGGAAGTTGCCAAGTTTTTGTTTGTTTCTTTCTTTTTTTTTATTTTTGTAAATAAAACTATGTATAAATTCTTTTTTCTGATTTTTCTTCTTTTTGAGACAGGATTGCACTCTGTCACCCAGGCTGGAGTGCAGTGGTACAGGCACAGCTCACTGTAGCTTTGAACTCCTGGGCTCAAGTGATCCTCCCACTTTGGCCTCCCAAAGTGCTGAGAGTACAGACTTTTTTTTCTGATCACATTGTTCTGTCATTTTTATGTTTCGCAAACATAAAAATGTATATTATGGTGCTTTCTCTCTATCATAGGGAATAAAGTGCTTCCTTATTCTTTCCTCTCATTACCAAATATTCTATGGCTATACTTCATTTAACCAGTTCCCTATTCACGTCGTTCTGGTTGCTTCTAATTATTCTTAAAAATTGTTATTACGAACAGTATTTTATTGGCTAACCTTTTACAGAGCCAAGTTGCCTGTAAGATAAAGTCTAGAAGTATAACTCTTGGCTCACATTTTACTGGATTCTAGGTTTTGATGGGTATTGCCAACTTGCTGTCCATAGAAGTAGCATTATTTTACATTCTCCTGGCTATTTCTGTATTGCTTTTTAAATGAGGCCGTCAAAGCATCAAATTACTGTATGTCATTTGAATGCTGTACAACATCATAGATGGTTTTGCCCTCAAGAACTAACATTCAAAAGAAATCAAATTTTTTCCAAGCACATACATATTTTTAAATGGGATGTTTTGCTTATTGCAATCTATTTGTCCATATTTCTTAGCAAAAGAGTGAGTGTAATGAAACAGGCAGAAATAGTTAGAAAGGTAGTTAACAAATGACATTCCTCCCTAGCTTCAGGGCCCATTGCGTTGTCATAGATGCCTCTCATCCCTGGATTTGGGGAGGCTGGCAACTGCCTATTACCCCATCTGTAACACCATGCAGGAGATGAGGGTGGAGAGAGATGAGCTGGAAGTCTGGTGACTAAAAGTGGAAGATTAAACACACCCTTGCTCAGGAAAACTTTCCAAATTACAAATTCTTCTTGACTTAAAAAAACAAATGAGGCCGGGCGCAGTGGCTCAAGCCTGTAATCCCAGCACTTTGGGAGGCCAAGGCGGGTGGGTCACGAGGTCAAGAGATGGAGACCATCCCGGTCAACATGGTGAAACCCCGTCTCTACTAAAAAAATACAAAAAATTAGCTGGGCATGGTGGTGCGTGCCTGTAATCTCAGCTACTCAGGAGGCTGAGACAGGAGAATTGCCTGAACCCAGGAGGCGGAGGTTGCGGTGAGCCGAGATCGTGCCATTGCACTCCAGCCTGGGTAACAAGAGAGAAACTCTGTCTCAAAAAAATAAAAAAAAAAAGAACAAAATATATCACCCAAAAAACCTGTCCTCAAGCTGTATTCTGATGTGAAAGAATAAAAAGTTGATTTACAAATAGCCTGCTATGCATCATCTGGACAGGGCCATGAGGAAACCTCCAGTCTCATGAGGTGGGCAAGCAACATGGCTCTGTCACCAAATGACTGTAAAGTTGTTTCTTCCTATCTCACTTTACCTGTGAAATAAATGGACAAATACATTCTTCTCTTTGTCAGAATGGCATCACAGATCGCTTAGATGCTTTTCCCTGGAATCACACAGTCAAAATGTGGCCAAGACTGAACAGGAAGCTGAGACCCGCTCCCGCAAACAGGGCTCAGAACACAGCTCTCACTCTCATTCTCTCATTCTGGGAAGTCCAAATTCTGCCTCGCACTCAAGACCGTTACTCTAAAAGCTGGCCCCACACTGTTGCTCTGGTTTATTCCTAGATTAATCCATCCCACAGAATCCACACTCCAAGGCAATGGAATTACATGCTTATCTGGAAACACATTCTGTTCTTTCCCACCTCATGCCTTTATGCTTTTCCTGTGCCTGGAAGTTTCTCTTCCCCATGCCTATTCATCAAAATCCTAGTTGTAGAATACCTAGAATTATAGAAAAGTTAGTAGTTGTAGAAGAAAACTTTCATTAAGTTTTCCCTAACTATGCTTCAACAAGCTCTATGTAATCTCTCCTCTGGGTCAAACACATAATGTATTTTCTGGCACTTCTCACCCGGAATTCTGGGCAGTGATGCACATTTATGAATTCCTCTTTCATTCTGCTTCATTGAATTATAAGCCCTTTTATGACACATACCATTAACCTTAGGTCCACTGCGCGCACACACACACACACACACACACACACACACACACGTATTTGGTATATGGATACAAATAATTCTGATGGAAGTAAATGACTGAATGAATCAATATGCCTTTCCTCAGTAGGTCAAATGCTGAAGGACATTAATCATAATTGATATTTCGTTTTTGCAGTCAGAAACTCTTGTTTCGTTCATGTATAATAAGCCAGTGGTTCTTAGTGACATCAGAATCACCTAGGTAGCTCGGTAAAACTCAGGTTGCAGCTGGGCGCGGTGGCTCACGCCTGTAATCCCAGCACTTTGGGAGGTCGAGGAGGGTGGATCACGAGGTCAAGAGATCAAGACCATCCTGGTCAACATGGTGAAACCCCGTCTCTACTAAAAATACAAAAAATTAGCTGGGCTTGGTGGCGCATGCCTGTAATCCCAGTTACTCAGGAGGCTGAGGCAGGAGAATTGCCTGAACCCAGGAGGCAGAGGTTGCAGTGAGCCGAGATTGCGCCATTGCACTCCAGCCTGGGTAACAAGAGTGAAACTCCGTCTAAAAAAAAAAAAAAAAAAAAAAAAGCTCAGGTTGTTGGGCCTCATCCCCAGAATTTGATTTGGTAGATCTGAGATTGCACATTTCAAGCCAATTCCCAGGGGGTGTTGATGCTGTAGGTTCTGCCAACAGATTTAGAGAGCTGTTGTGATTGTGTAGCAGTCTATTGTGTGTGTGGTAACAGGATTGTTGCCAAGTCATGTTTGTTTAATTAGCTCTGATTTGTATATCCAGAAGGAAGTTTGATAGACCCCAGGAACAGTTCTGATTCTGCCAATGTATCAGTGGACTGTGATTGACAGGAAGACCAACCTTCATGGCTGACACTGTCTGGAAATTGTTGCTCCCTTGAACGTGTGATGGAATCCAAAAAAATTCTTTCATCATGGTCCTTAAATCCCAGAGGAAGAACAGTAGCACCTGCAGCTCAGCTGATATTTGGACTTCAATACTCTGTTGTGATAGTGCCTGTGATACCAAAAACCACATACAGCTCAGGTGCTGTGCTGATATGAAACCTGTGTAGTCCCGATGTCTAGATTTCAAAAGACTGGGGTCATTAGAACATAATTTGTGGAACATCATGCAAAATAAAAATGAAGAGAAAATAACAATTATAATTAAATTATAAATAATTTAAAATTACAATCTAATTAATAATCTAACGTCTAAGTATATATATTAAATAATATAAATAATGTATTTATAAAATAAATGTTATAATTCAGATAATAAAAACATTATTAAGGATTTCAAGATGGCAACAGGAGAACATTAAGCATGGAGTCCACTGAGCAGGGGACTCTATGTGGCTTCCTAGGTTGGATATCCATGAATTTGCTTTGAACTTGGTTCTGTGAGGGCTTCTAGCTATTCTGGAAGAGACCATAGATGGCAGGAAAAGGAACTGGGCAAGGCAGGAGGAGTTGGATGGTGTGTGAGTAGATGGAGAAGTAGGAAGATGGTGTTAGAGATAGATTTGCTGGCTCTTCTTTCTCTCCACATTGTGAGAGTGTTGCTTTTTTGCGGTGGGGTGGGAGGATGCCTCAACATCTGATGTCTGAACCTGTGGCATCAGCATCAGCTGGGAATTTGCGAGTTTTCTGGAACACAAAGCAGGAAACTCCCTGTGAATTTCTGGCATGTCGCTCAGCATATGGGGGATATGATGAATTAAGAAAGAATGACAAGGACACCCACAACACCCCCATTTGTCCCAAAGCAATGAAGAGCACTGAAAAGCTGCAGGCTGCCCGAGAGCAGCAAGCCCTGCCTAGGTAGGGTACCAGAGCTTGGAATCCCTGTTGTTCTCTTCCTTTAGCGCGTCTTCCTCCTCAACTTCTCGTTAACTTTTTTTTTTTTTTTTTTTTTTTTTTTTGTATTTTTTTTAGTAGAGACGGGGTTTCACCATGTTGACCAGGATGGTCTCGATCTCTTGACCTCGTGATCCACCCGCCTCAGCCTCCCAAAGTGCTGGGATTACAGGCTTGAGCCACCGCGCCCGGCTAACTTCTCGTTAACTTTAAAAAAAAAAATAATATCTACTATTTTTCTGTGGAAAAATTGTTTCTTGAAAAATTGTACTTATTTTAAAAAGTAAAGGAATCCCTGGCTTCTGCATTAAGTGCTCAGTAGACGACAAGCTCCTCAGGGGCCAGGACCCCCCTTCTTCGTCTTGTGCCCTGGTTCTCAGCACAGCAGGAGCACAGGCACAGTGCGGTACACGCGTGTTGAAAAACTGAATGGAATTGCTTCTGGCATTTGCTCAGAAGCTTCAAGTTCTCTCCACACTGGTGAGCACAGTGAGCACAGGGTTATTGCTTAAATATTAAAAAGAACACAACTAATTTTAGCCACACATTTGGGTTCTGGACTATGGTTATGCCAGCTTTATTATGGAGTTTTTCAACACTTTTTGGCCTTTTGGCTAAGATTGAGTGTATTATGTTTTTCTTGTTACAAAAAAATTCTTTGCTGGGTTATATATCCAGAACATTTTTAAGGCTTTTGAGAAGATTTAATTTGACATACAGCTGCGTGATCTGGGCAAGTCAATTAACATGACTGGATCTTATTTTCCTCATGCATTAATGTAACATCTAATTGAGCAATCCATGGATTGACACCCATTTATTGAGTCAGGATCGTAACATTCACTCTCTTAGTCAGCCTGAACAGCTATTAACAAAGTACCATAGACTTGTGGGGGGTGGCTTCTAAACAACAAATTTATGTTCCACAGTTCTGGAGGTTGGAAGTTGAGACCAGGATGCCATGATGGCGGATTTCTGGTGAGGATGCTCTTCCAGGTTACAGACTGCCAACTTCTGGCTGTTCCCTCACACGGCAGAAAAAGGAGAGAGCTCTGGGGTTGTTTTTCATGAGGGCACTATTCTTGTTCATGATGGCTCCACCCTCATGACTTAATCTCCTCCCAAAGGCCCTACATGTTAATTCCACCGTCTCAAGGATTAGGATTTCAACATAAGAATTTTGGAGGGTGGGTCACAAACTTTCAGTCCATTGCAATACGCTGGCAAATAGTTCCTTTCATCTTATCAACTGGTGCTCATGGACATGTAAAGAATAATAATGCAATTCTGACACGTACCAAAAGAGTGCTGGGAAGGAGAGCTCTGCAACCTAGAGGAGGAGTGCCCCTCTCTGCCTGGGGAGTTGAGACAGATTCCACAAAGGGGGTGCACCTGAAAAGCTAATGTCTCCAGAAGTGGTGAATGGGCTTCCTGAAACAGCTTCACACTGCTTCTTCTGAGTGTGCTGGTTAGAATGGAAGAATCTCCAATGTTCCATCCAGACATGCACATGAAAGTACTGGGATTAGGACCTAACAAATATTTGGGAGCAGCACATGTTCCTATTTCTCTGTTTTTTTTTTTTTTTTTTTTTTTTTTTTGTTGTTGTTGTTGTTGTTGTTGTTGTTTGTTTGTTTGTTTTCCTTTCAGATGCTTGGCTCTCTCCCATTTCAAGACATATCTATTTTGACTGCATAGTTTACATTTGCTGTGGTGAGCAGACTGCTCATTAATATTTTATTTTTATTAAGGAACATAATTTCTGTCCTCACCATCCTCATATACAGATTTCTGCTTTTTTTCCACTTTTTTTTTTTTAAGTCCTTGGAAAAGCTTTGTTTTCTAGAACTCTCTTGAGCAAGAGAAAATGTCTTTTCTCAGCAAAATCAAAGGTGGGTTATCTTGGAAATGTTTAGACCTTTCCATATCTTTGATTTCCTGAATTTCTAGTGAGATTCCCTTATCTTCTGATGAAAATATTTGCTGGTAGTCGTTTGTAATGCAAACAGCTTCCCTAACTATCTCTCTAGAGAGGGGAAGATAATCTGTTTCTAAAGAAACCATATGACATTGAGGACTTCTGTGACTGTTATGATTTTAGGAAAATTTAATTTCACCTTTTTTAAAGAAAAGAATTAGGTATAAAGCTTAATTTTTCCAATTTTTCAGACTCTGAGAACTTGTTAAAGAGGAGGCTCCCTAAGATCTAGAATTTCCGAAATGAATGTCCCTAACCTTGAACCACTTTTCTGTGTTCTCAAAATCGCTGCAATAGACCCCTGAAAGCCTTGAACTTTTTGTACTTGAAAACAGCAAGTTTTTAGAACCTCAACTTCTCTATCTACCAAATTAAAACATTAATTCCCATCTCATGATGACATTGCTTCAGTTTTATTCTCTCAATATTATTTTGAATATTCGAGAGTGGATGGGTGGGAATACCATAAGCATGGGCTTATTATTTGTGTCTGTAACATGACACATGCAATGGTGGATAGCTTGTGTCATTATCAAAGAAAGCAAGAAAGCTACTGCGTTGTGTGCTTTCCTATTTGGTATAAAGATGCTGTGGACTTCGTCTGCCAAGTTCTGCTCCCATTTTGGGAGAAAGAGTGGGTTGGAAAACCATAGAAATAGGTTTGATGAGAGACAAACATTCTCAGTGTCCCCAAGAATCATCATTGGTCATCCCCAAAGTGGGGCAAAGACTGTTTTTGTCTATTTTATGGCATTGCTCTGCCTCCCTCACTGCCTCTCCCTGAAAAATATGAAGCACATGTTGCTGAAGAGACAATGCTGCCAACATTCCGTAGTCCCAAGAACACTGAGAATGTTGAAATATTTGAGTTTGATTTTCCCCTCTGCATGTTTGTCCATGGATTTAAAAAATGTCCTTAGTTACTGAAATAGGTTTCATCTGATAACTCTTAAACCTGCTAAGGTACTATTGTTCTGTCAACTTACTTTCACACATGTGGAAACTATTTCTTTCACATACTCCTTCTATTGCTAAACTAAGGCAAAATACAAATGAATTAGAATGATACATTCTTAAGAAATGTTTCACTATTTTATTTGCTTACTCAGAATAAGGTACAATCATTAACATAAACAAAAATCTTCCTGCTCAGCAAATTTGCTTTTGTTTTCCTCCTTGTAATGGGAGTAATAACTACCTGGTTATGCTTTAATAGCACAATATACTCTCATTCACTGTCCCCATAAAATCTGCAGGCAGAGCGACAGCTAGAGTAGGATATGTTCCCGCTCTGGGTTAAGAAATGGAATCCTGACGTTGAATCTTGGTGGAAGTGGAGCTGTGAAATTATAAGGCAAATTGACTACAGGCATTTATGCTGAGAATAGGGTGCTAGACACCCATGTGCTGCACACCTCCTGGGGCCTGTCTCATTCAGCACACTCCACTGCTCTCACTTGGCTTAATTTCTGAACATTATTTGTGTTGATTGTTAGTGTCAAGCAATGAAATATTGCAAGAGTTATGATTGAGTGAAACAGTGTTTCTAGAGCTTACCCAAATGAGAGAAAACACTCTTGGATACCAATGGGGTTAATTTTGCAGTGATTTCAGCAGTTTTCATTGTCTCTTTTTTTTTATTATGATTTTACTTTAAGTTCTGGAATACATGTGCAGAACATACAGGTTTGTTACATAGGTATACACATGCCATGGTGGTTGGCTGCACCCATCAATCCCTCATCTACATTAGGTATTTCTCCTAATGCTATCCTTCCCCTAGCCCCTCACTCCCACAACAGGCCCTGGTGTGTGATGTTCCCTTCCCTGTGTCCATGTGTTCTCATTGTTCAACTCTCACTTACGAGTGAGAACATGTGGTGTTTGATTTTCTGTTCCTGTGTTAGTTTGTTGAGAATGATGGTTTCCAGCTTCATCCATGTCCCTGCAAAGGACATGAACTCATCCTGTTTTTGTGGCTGCATAGTATTCCATGGTGTATATGTGCCACATTTTCTGTATCCAGTTTATCATTGATGGAGTCTTTGTGTGTGTGTGTGTGTGTGTGTGTGTGTGTGTGTGTGTATGTGTTTTGAGATGGAGTATCACCCAGGCTGGAGTGCAGTGGTGTGAGGGGTTGTTTTTTTTTTTTTGTAAATTTGTATAAGTTCTTTGTAGACTCAGGCTATTAGCCCTTTGTCAGATGGATAGATTGCAAAATTTTTCTCCCATTCTGTGATAATAGTTTCTTTTGCTGTGTAGAAGCTCTTTAGTTTAATTAGATCCTGTTTGTCAATTTTGGCTTTTGTTGCCATTGCTTTTGGTGTTTTAGTCATGAAGTCTTTGCCCATGCCTATGTCCTGATTGATATTGCCTAGGTTTTCTTCTAGGGTTTTTAAGGTTTTAGGTCTTACATTTAAGCCCTTAATCCAACCTGAGTTAATTTTTTGTATAAGGTGTAAGGAAGGGGTCCAATTTCAGTTTTCTGCCTATGGCTAGCCAGTTTCCCCAACACCCTTTATTAAAAAGCGAATCCGAGCCGGGCGCGGTGGCTCAAGCCTGTAATCCCAGCACTTTGGGAGGCCGAGGCGGGTGGATCACGAGGTCAAGAGATCAAGACCATCCTGGTCAACATGGTGAAACCCCGTCTCTACTAAAAATACAAAAAATTAGCTGCGCACGGTGGTGCGTGCCTGTAATCCCAGCTACTCAGGAGGCTGAGGCAGGAGAATTACCTGAACCCAGGAAGCGGAGGTTGCGGTGAGCCGAGATTGCGCCATTGCACTCCAGCCTGGGTAACAAGAGCGAAACTCCGTCTCAAAAAAAAAAAAAAAAAAAAAAAAAAGCGAATCCTTTCCCTATTGCTTGTTTTTGTAAGATTTGTCAAAGATCAGATTGTCGTAGATGTATGGTCTTATTTCTGAGGCCTCTGTTCTGTTCTATTGGTGTATATATCTGTTTTGGTACCAGTATCATGCTGCTTTGATTACTGTAACATTGTAGTGTAGTTTGAAGTCAGGTAGCATGATGCTTACAGCTTTGTTCTTTTTGCTTAGGACTATCTTGGCTAAATGGCCTCTTTTTTGGTTCCATATGAAATTTAAAGTAGTTTTTTTCCAATTCTGTGAAGAAGGTCAATGGTAGTTTGATGGGGATAACACTATCAAATGGCAGTATGGCCATTTTCATGATATTAATTCTTCCTATCCATAAGCATACAATGTTTTTCCATTTGTTTGTGTCTTCTCTTGTTTCCTTGAGCAGTGGTTTGTAGTTCTCCTTGAAGATGTCCTTCACATCCTTTGTAAGTTGTATTCCTAGGTATTTTATTCTCTTTCTAGCAGTTGTGAATGGGAGTTCACTCATGATTTGGCTCTCTGTTTGCCTGTTACTGGTATATAGGAATGCTTGTGATTTTTGCATATTGATTTTGTATCCCGAGACTTTTCTGAAGTTGCTTAAAGTCTCGGGATACAAAATCAATATGCAAAATCACAAAATCAAAAGCTTAAAAGAGATCTTGGGCTGATGCTGGGATTTTCTAAATATACAATCCTCTCATTTGCAACAAGAGACAATTTAACTTGCTCTCTTCCGATTTGAATAGGTTTTATTTCTTTCTCTTGCCTGATCGCCCTGGGTAGGACTTCCAGTACTATGTTGAATAGGAGTGGTGAGAGAAGGCATCCTTATCTTGTGCCGGTTTTCAAAGGAAATGCTTCCAGCTTTTGCCCATTCAGTATGATATTGGCTGTGGCTTTGTCGTAAATAGCTCTTACTATTTTGAGATACGTTCCATCAATATCTAGTTTATTGAGTTTCTAGGATGAAGGAGTGTTGAACATTATCAAGGCCTTTTCTGCATCTACTGAGGTAATCATGTGGTTTTCTCATTGGTTCTGTTTATATGATGGATTATGTTTATTGATTTGCATATGTTGAACCAGTCTTGCATCCGAATGATGAAGCCAACTTGATCATGGTGGATAAGCTTTTTGATGTGCTGCTGGATTAGGTTTGCCAGTATTTTACTGAGGATTTTTGCATCAATGTTCATCAGAGATATTGACCTGAAATTTTCTTTTTTTTGTGTGTGTCTCTGCCAGGTTTTGGTATCAGAGTGATGCTAGCCTCATAAAATGAGTTAGGGAGGATTCCCTCTTTTCTATTGTTAGGAATAGTATCTGAAGAAATGGTACCAGCTCCTCTTTGTACCTCTTGTAGAATTCGGCTGTGAATCCATCTGGTGGTCCTGAACTTTTTTGGTTGGTAGGCTATTAATTACTGCCTCAATTTCAGAACTTGTTATTGGTCTAGTCAGGGATTCAAATTCTTCCTGCTTTAGACTTGGGAGGGTAAATATGTCCAGTAATTTATCCATTTCTTCTAGATTTTCTAGTTTATTTGTGTAGAGGTGTTTATAGTATTCTCTGATGGTAGTTTGTATTTCTGTGAGATCAGTGATGATATCACATTTCTCATTTTTTAATGCGTCTATTTTATTCTTGTCTCTTTTCTTCTTTGTTAGTCTGGCTAGTAGTCTATCTATTTCATTAATCTTTAAAAAAAACAGCTCCTGGATTTGTTGATTTGTTGAGGGGTTTTTTTGTGTCTCTATCTCCTTCAGTTCTGCTCTGACCTTAGTTTCTTGTCTTCTGCTAGTTTTTGAATTTATTTGCTCTTGCCTCTCTACTTCTTCTAATTGTGATGTTAGGGTGTCAATTTTAGATCTTTCCCACTTTCTCTTGTGGGCAGTTAGTGCTATAAATTTCCCTATAAACACTGTTTTAGCTGTGTTCCAGAGATTCTGGTATGTTGTGTCTTTGTTCTCATTGGTTTCAAAGAACTTCTTTATTTCTGCCTTACTTTCGTTATTTACCCAGTAGTCATTCAGAAGCAGGTTGTTCAGTTTCCATATAGTTGTGCAGTTTTGAGTGAGTTTCTTAATTCTGAGTTCTAATTTGATTGCACTGTGGTCTGAGATATTGTCTGTTATGATTTCGTTCTTCTGTATTTGCTAAGGAGTGTTTTACTCTCAATTATGTTGTCAATTTTAGAATAAGTGCTATGTGGTGCTAGGAAGAATGTATACTCTTGTTGATTTGGGGTGGAGAGTTCTGTAGATGTCTGTTAGGTCTGCTTGGTCCAGAGCTGAGTTCAAGTCCTGAATATCTTTGTTAATTTTCTGTCTCATCGATCTAATATTGACAGTGGGGTGCTAAACTCTCCCACTATTATTGTGTTGGAGTCTAAGTCTCTTTGTAGATCATTAAGAACTTACTTTATTAATGTGGGAGCTCCTGTATTGGGTGCATATACATTTAGAATAATTAGCTCTTCTTGTTGCATTGATCCCTTTACCATTATGTAATGACCTTCTTTGTCTCTTTTGATCTTTGTTGGTTTAAAGTCTGTTTTATCAGAGACTAGGATTGCAACTCCTGCTGTTATTTGTTTTCCATTTGCTTGGTAAATATTCCTCCATCACTTTATTTTGAACCTATGAGTGTCTTTGCAGATGAGATGGGTCCCCTGAATACAGCACACCAATGGGTCTTGACCCTTTATCCAATTTGCCAGTCTGTGCTTTTTAATCAGGGCATTTAGCCCATTTACATTTAAGATTAATATTGTTATGTGTGAATTTGATCCTACCATTGTGATGCTAGCTTGTTATTTTGCCCATTAGTTGATGCAGTTTTTTCCTAGCATTGATGGTCTTTACACTTTGGTATGTTTTTGCTGTGGCTGGCACTTGTTGTTCCTTTCCATGTTTAGTGCTTCTTTCAAGAGCCCTTGTAAGGCAGGCCTAGTGGTGACAAAATCTCAGCATTTGCTTGTCTGTAAATGATTTTATTTCTCCTTCACTTATGAAGCTTAGTTTGGCTCGATATGAAATTCTGGGTTGAAAATTATTTTCTTTAAGAATGTTGAATATTGGCCCCCACTCTCTTCTTGTCATTGCAGTATTCTCTGTATTTCCTGAATTTGAATGTTGGCCTGTCTTGCTAGGCTGTGGAAGTTCTCCTGGATAATATCCTGAAGAGTGTTTTCCAACTTGGTTCCATTCTCCCTGTCACTTTCAGGTACACCAATCAAACATAGATTTGGTCTTTTCACATAGTCCCATATTTCTTGTAGGCTTTGTTCATTTCTTTTCATTCTTCTTTTTGTAATCTTTTCTTCATGCTTTATTTCACTAAGTTGATCTTCAGTCTCTGAAATCCTTTCTTCCGCTTGATTGATTTGGCTATTGATACTTGTGTATGCCTCACGAAGTTCTCATGCTATGTTTTTCAGCTCCATCAGGTAATTTATGTTCTTCTCTACTGGTTATTCTATTTAGCAATTTGTCTAATTTTTTTTAAGGTTATTAGCTTCCTTGCATTGGGTTAGAACATGCTCCTTTAGCTTGGAGGAGTTTGTTATTACTCACCTTCTTTATCTACTTCTGTCAGTTCATCAAACTCATTCTCTATCCAGTTGTATTCCCTTGCTGGCAAGGAGTTGTGATCCTCTGAAGAAGAAGAGGCATTGTGGTTTTTTTGAATTTTCAGATATTTTGCACTGGGGTTTCTTCATCTTCATAGATTTATCTACCTTTGGTCTTTGATGTTGGTGACTTTTGGATGGGGTTTCTGTGTGGGTGTCCTTTCTGTTGATGTTGTTCCTTTTTGTTTGTTAGTTTTCCTTCTAATAGGCACTACTGCTGCAGGTCTGCTGAAGTTTGCTGTAGGTCCACTCTAGACCCTGTTTGCCTGGGTATCACCAGTGGAGGCTGCAGAAGAGCAAAGGTTGCTGGCTGTTTCTTCTTCTGTAAGCTTCATCCCAGATGGGCACCTGCCAGATGCCAGCCTGAGCTCTTCTGTATGAAGTGTCTGTTGACCTCTGCTGGGAGGTGTCTCCCAGTCAGGAGGCACGGGAGTCAGAGACCTAATTGAGAAGACAGTCTGTCCCTTGGCAGAGCTCATGCTTGGAGATCCACTGCTCTCTTCAAAACTAGCAGGCAGGAACATTTAAGTCTGCTGAAACTGCACCCACAGCTGCCCCTTCCCCCAGGTGTTGTGTCCCAGGGAGATGGGAGTTTTATCTGTAAGCCCCTGACTCGGGCTGCTGCCTTTTTTTCAGAGATACCCTGCCCAGAGAGGAGGAATCTAGAGAGGCAGTCTGGCTACAGTGGCTTTGCTGAGCTGTGGTGGGCTCTGCCCAGTTTGAACTTCCTGGCAGTTTTCTTTACACTGTAAGGGGAAAACCACTTACTCAAGCCTCAGTAGTGATGGACACCCCTCCCCCCACAAAGCTGGAGCATCCCTGGTTGACTTTAGACTGCTGTGCAGGCAGCGAGAATTTCAAGCCAGTGGATCTTAGCTTGCTGGGCTCTGTGGGGGTGTGATCCACTAAGCTAGACCACTTGGCTCCCTGGTTTCAGCCCTCTTTCCAGGGGAGTGAATGGTTCTGTCTTACTGGCATTCCAGGTGCCACTGGGGTAGGAAAAAAAACTTCAGCTAGCTCAGTGTCTGCTCAAATGGCTCAGTTTTTGTGCTTGAACCCTGGACCTTGGTGGCATAGGCATCTAAGGGAATCTCCTGGTCTGCGAGTTGTGAAGACAATGGGAAAAGCATGGTATCTGGGCCAGAGTGCTCTGTTCCTCATGGCACAGTCCTTCCCTTTGCTAGAGGAGGAAGTTCCCTGACTCTTGCAATTCCTGGTTGAGGCAATGCCCCACCTTGCTTCAACTCGCTCTCTGTGGGCTCCATCTACTGTCTAACCAGTCTCAATGAGATGAGCCAGGTATCTCAGTTGGAAATGCAGAAATCACCCGCCTCCTGTGTTGATCTTGATGGGAGCTGCAGACTGGAGCTGTTCCTATTTGGTCATCTTGCCAGCCATTCCTGTTGTCTGTTTTTTTAAGAGAATCATTTTACACTTTGTTGTTATGAATAGAATGGGGTGCAAAGTCATTGAATTATGGGAGGCATCTCTTTATGTGCCTGCTCTAAAATGGGAGTTTTTATGACCCAAGTATAGATTTATGAATAGGTCTTTGAATGATAGTTGAATAAACAGCACTTTTATAGTCTACTTTTTAAACTAGAAGATCATGTCTCAATAGCAAATTTGAGCTACGATCTGGTTTATTTAATTAATATCACATGACTATTTGAATGTATAATTTCTCCTTTCATACAGATACTCTTTAGCATAAGGGCAGTTTGCAAGGCAAATTTGCTGATGCTTAAAGACCCAAACAAATGTGATAAGTCATAAGAGGTGATAAGAACAGTACATTTTGGCCGGGCGCGGTGGCTCAAGCCTGTAATCCCAGCACTTTGGGAGGCCGAGGCGGGTGGATCACGAGGTCAAGAGATCGAGACCATTCTGGTCAACATAGTGAAACCCCGTCTCTACTAAAAATACAAAAAAATTAGCTGGGCATGGTGGCGTGTGCCTGTAATCCCAGCTACTCAGGAGGCTGAGGCAGGAGAATTGCCTGAACCCAGGAGGCGGAGGTTGCGGTGAGCCGAGATCGCGCCATTGCACTCCAGCCTGGGTAACAAGAGCGAAACTCCGTCTCAAAAAAAAAAAAAAAAAAAAAAAAAAAGAACAGTACATTTTGTTAATAGATACTAGAGTTACTAGAAGTTGGAGCTAGAACTGTTAGCCAGAAGGCCTGCCTCAAATCCCAGCTCCCCCCCTTACAAGAGAATAATTTGGCCAAGTGAGACATCTGCCTCATTTTTGTTTAATAACCTTTCCCCCTGCTGATGCTTCCTCTGCCCACTGAGGCTCTGGCACCACACCCCCAATCTCCCTCTCCCCACTGCCCCCATGGGGTGCCCTCTTCCTCCCACTCTTGATCTGACAGCCTGCATCAGGCCTCCCCACTAACCCCATGCTAGGCCCTCCTGATTTGCTACAGCTCAAATACACCTCACCATGCCCCTGTGAATGACTAACCCTAACCTTGCTTGTTGCACCTGATAACTCTAAGATGGAATTGTTCCAGAAGGGGAAGAAATAGCACAAACTCAATTTTTGGGTTTTCTTAAGGCATTTTGCTGGTGCTATTTCTGGCATCTACCAGTAATAAGATTTTACCTAAGTTGATTGATCAGAACAATTCCATACACCCAGACATGTGGATAAGCTGCAGGCTGCTCACAGGCATGAATTCTTAGTGGTAGTCTGTTTTTCCTGTTCATTAGCACAACAGGGAACCAAGCAGTGGGTAATTGGATGGGTCCTCCCTCTAATAAGCATCAGGTTAGTGGTAATGACTAAGAGGGCTACTTAACTAACAGTTTCAGATCTTGTTCTAAAGTTCTTTGTATCTAACTGGACTTCCATTTCAAATTCATTCAGGTGTGAGATTGGAATTTGGCTTCTTATGAGCTTATCTGCTGTTCCATCTACCTTAGCCTTTTCTTTGGTTCCAGGGTATGGTGCCAAAAAATATATTTCTGCACAAGAGATGCTAGTATGATAAGGGACATATGTGGACTTTTGTACACATTGCTCTGATTTTCTTCTGTTGACTAGAAAAACCACACAGTACCCACAGGCCCTTGAACATATGACTACAATAATATATAACTTCAGCTGCTTTACTTTGAAGAGCCAGTCAGGAGCAGCAGGGTAAGTGATTTTTCCCCCCTAGGTAATCACAATAGATGTGTATAAGCTTTGAAATTTCTTATAAACGAACTTTGCTGAAACTGGTTTTTTGATGTAAAGCAGCATTTGCTATGCAAGTTCTACTGGTATTACTCTTTCCATAGTCTATCTTAGTTGACTTTCAGAATAAAGACATCTAAGATACCTCTGAATTCCCTAGAAAACTTGTGCTGCCTATTCTTTTCCAACAGTGTAGTCCTATCCTGGCTGTAGTCCATCAGAGGGTAGAAAAACAGCTTACAATTCCATTAGAAAGATCTTATGTAATAAAAATAAAAATTAGAAGCCCAGTTGGAAGTGATACCAGGGCATGGGAGCTTTGGAAACAGAATTGGAGGTTTGGAGCTTGTCTTTGCCTACATGTGGGTAACAAGGTATGAATGTTTGGAGGTTTCTTAACTGACTTAGGCCACCTAAGGGTATTAGAGTAGACAAGCAGTTTCTAAAAGGTGCTTTGTAGGTCATGAGGGCCCTGCTGGTCTCTCATAGCTGCCTCAGAGGCTCATTCATGATGGAAGGTTTGGGAAACTGGGGGATTGTCACTAAGAGGAATACAAACGGGACTTTGGTCCAATAATCTCCATTGTCTTTAAAGCAGAACAGCAGGAGCAACTCTGTTTCCTATATATTTCACATTTTTTAATTCTCGAAGGACATTTTTTAAACAAAGACCTCTGCTAAAACAAAACAAAACGAAACCAAATCAAATCAAAGCTACAAGTCTCCTGAAGGTCCCTCTAGTGCTACATTTTTAGTAGTTTCTTATGATATTTATATATCCCACATGCTGGTTCATTTTGTCATTTGAGAAGAGACCAATCTGTGTCCATCTGGGATAGAAATTTATTCTGTACTTTGATGGAAGCAGTGTAGTCCTGCAAGATGTGAGTCTATGTCCCTCAGTATTCGCACAGGTATGAAGATGAGAAGAGATGGAGGCAGCAAAGGAAATGTGGTTTTGCATGTCACTAGCTCAACTCCCCTCTGCATGTTCTTTTAAGCAAGGGAGGTGCCCCGTTGTCTCTGTGGGACAAGGGCAGTGCACTGGGTCCCCACATTTTCCTGGGGCTTTTGTGAGAAGCAGTAGGCAGCAACAATGAAGAGAAACTTAGCAGGAGGCCCAGATGCTGCTTTTTCTAGTTTCAGAGCTATCTGATCAGGACAAAAAGGAAAAAGCTTCTCCACATCAAGATGGCCAGCAACCTAGTTATTTACCCAGTTAGTCTTGGGGAACTCCACAACTCTTCTAATAGCTGGGACTATGTAAACTTTCTCAAGGAAACATGTGCTGTGGGTTCGTGGTAGATGAGATTCAGTAGGCTCCTTCTCTTAAGACGACTTTCCGGATAGATGTCTATGGGGTACAGAGGCAGGAAGCAAGAATAGGAGAGGAACAAATCAAATGTTCAACATTCTAAAACTCTTTAATAATTTATCTAAAATTAGTGGATACTGAATCTATTAGAGGCATGGAATCTTCTACTTTTTGTATAACACTCAGTCTTCAAATAATTTCTGATTGAACACTAGATTAAGAGGAAAAAATAACTCTGCAAATGAAATAACTTGTATTTTTGTTACACAAAGGATTATTCTAAAAAATAATAAGCTGTTCCTCTAAGCTCTCTTAGAACACATGGAAAAATTCAGAATAGTGTAAGAGCCATTGTTACTGTTTGAGATGGAAAAAAAAAAAAAGCAAAAAAAGCAAAACACAAAACAAAACAACAACAACAAAAGAGCCGCTTATGTGCACTTCTTTCTTTGGAGATTGTGATGACCTGAGTAGAGGATTTAGCGTTGTGCTGCTCAGACAACTGTCCAGATAAAATAATGCCAGATCCATGGTTTACAGACTTGTTAAATTCATGGAGTATTAAATTAAAATTGAAATAAAATGGAAAATATGGCTCCCAGTTGTTTGATCAAACACCAGTCTAGGTGTTGCTTTGAAAGTAGTTTTTAGATATGATTAACATTTTAATAAGTAGACTTTGAGTAAAGCAGATTACTCTCCATAATGTGGGTAGGCTCATCCCATCCATTAAAGATCTGAAAAGACTGAGGTCCCCTGAAGAGGAAGGAATTTTACCTCAGAACTGCTTTCAGACCCAAGACTGTAGCATAACTCTTGGAGTTTCCACCCATCCAGCCTGTCCTGCAGGTTTCAGACTTGCCAGCCCCCAGGGCTGGTTTAGGGAACTAAACCAATCTTTCTCTCTACACTTATATACATACTTTCAGTTTTGTTTCTCTGGAGAACCCTAACAGATCAATACAATATCGTGGTTTTAATTTCATCAAGTAAGGACTTAAAACTAAACAAATAAACAAAAATGAAAATCTACCATCTATTGTCATCACTTCATGAAAGAAAGAACAATTTACTAGGGTGGGCATGGTGGCTCACCCCTGTTAATCCCAACAATTTGGGAAGCCAAGGCAGGCAGATTACCTGAGGTCAGGACTTTGAGACCAGCCTGATCAACATGGAGAAACCCTGTCTCTGTTAAAAATACAAAATTAGCTGGGCATGGTGGCACATACCTGTAACCCCAGCTACTCGGGAGGCTGAGGCAAGACAATTGCTTGAACCCGGGAGGCGGACGTTGCAGTGAGCCAAGATTGTACCACTGCAGTCCAGCTGGGGCAACAAGAGTGAAACTCTGTCTCAAACAAACAAACAAAATAAACCGAAAGAACAATTTACTATCCCCATAGGAAAGATGTAATCTCAGAAGAGAGAACAATTCTACTGATGAATAAATTATATCCTATTAACTAGCTTACTATATTGGCTTTCCATGTCTTATTTCCCATACATAGGAGCTAGCCTTTAAGAACTGTGCTGCTGGAGGTGACCAAACTTCTGATTGTGTGGGAGAACCATCCCACTATTACTCCTAAGAGAACATTCTCTCCCAATAGTTTCCCCTGACATGAGAATGTGAGAGAGTAAAAAGATGTCAAAATATATAGACCTCTTTTTCTTTCTACAACATAGATGCTCTTAAACAGTATGCAGAGGATTGTGTAGCTGCTTATAATAGGAGCCAGGCTGAGTCAGCCCTCTTTTCTCTTTTGTCACAGGTGATCACAGAAATAGCTTGCTGTAACAGCACCTCACAGTTTCCACTTAAACCACATTTTTTTTTTTATTTTTTTTTATTTTTTGTTGTTGCCCTTTCAGCTCAGCTCTGCTGTTCATACTGGGGTTTGGGAGATTTTCCACTGTAGGTTTCTTAATATTCATTATACTTAGAGCTGGAAGGTCCTTTAAAGATCAAAAAGTTCAATTTCATTTTTTACAGATGAGAAAATAGGCTAAGAGAGGTAAAGAGGTGCTTAGTTGTGGCAAAAGAAGATTAGAAGTTCCTGCATGTCAGTTTAGTAATCACCTTGCTCATTACAACCTCTCTTCTGCCTTCATCACTTTTCAGTTCAGTTGCTTCTTTCCTCTAGAATGGCCCTTCTCTATTCACACTGCCTTTTCTCTGCTTTGAAGTTACAGATCTGAAACTCTGTGTTAGCTATGCTATGGTTTTCTTCTACGTTCTGTACACTGTACTGACCATCCTCTTATAAACCTCTTCTCATCTAGGTGAAAGATTTCTTGACTTCTTTCTGGTGAAGCTTGATACCAACTGACCTATAAGGGATTGACCTTCACAACAGAGTCTTAGTCTACCCTTGCCATCGCAACAAATGCTGAGAGAACAAATAAAATTATTGTTTGAAAAAAAAAAAACAAGTCAAGACTATAGTATTCGTATTTTTCCCACATGCCCAACTTTTCAAATTTCTCATTTATCCCACACTTGAAATTTCATCTATCAGCATTTTTGTAAATTTTCTTTCTGAGCCATAAATTTATCTCAGTTTCAGATTCTTATCTATTTTCAGTAGATTTACGTTCAGTTTAGTTTACTCTCATTTCAAAAATACTCCCTTTTCTTTACAGCAACAAAATCCAAATGCAAATTCAGACAACCTCAACCAGTGGTGAGTCATGGTCCAACATTTCCACCTCTTCTCAACAGTCATGGTGCCTCATTTTCACTCTTCCAAACACCTCTTCTTTACAGCAACAAAATCTGAATGCAAATTCAGGCAACCTCAACCAATGGTGAGTCATGGTTCCTCATTTTCACCTCTTCTAAACCCCTCCTCTGATGGTTAGGACTCTTCTCACTCAAGTGGTAGCTATTCAGCACTTCACCATTTCCCTTAAGTCTCTGCCCCATTATCTTTTCCTTTTTCCTCATAGAAAATAGTGTCGGGAAAACTGGCTAGCCATGTGCAGAAAGCAGAAACTGGACCCCTTCCTGACACCTTACACTTAATCCAGATGGATTAAAGACTTAAACATCAGACCTAACACCATACAACCCTAGAAGAAAATCTAGGCAAAACCATTCAGGACATAGGCGTAGGCAAGGACTTCATGACCAAAACACCAAAAGCATTGGCAACAAAAGCCAAAATAGACAAATGGGACCTAATCAAACTCCATAGCTTCTGCACAGCAAAAGAAACAGTCATTAGAGTGAATTGGCAACCGACAGATGGGAAAAAATTTTTGCAGTCTACCCATCTGACAAGGGGCTGATATGCAGAATTTACAAAGAACTAAAACAGGTCTACAAGAAAAAACAAACAAGCCCATTCAAAAGTGGGCAAAGGATATGAACAGACACTTTACAAAAGAAGACATACATGAGGCCAACAAACATATGAAAAAATGCTCATCATTGGTCATTAGAGAAATGCAAATCAAAACTACATTGAGATACCATCTCACACATTAGAATGGCGATCATTAAAAACTCTGGAGACAACAGATGCTGGAGAGGATGTGGAGAAATAGGAACACTTTTACACTGTTGGTGGGAGTGTAAATTAGTTCAACCATTGTGGAAGACAGTGTGGCGATTCCTTAAGGACCTAGAAATAGAAATTCCATTTGACCCAGCAATCCCATTACTGGGTATATATCCAAAGGATTATAAATCATTCTACTATAAGGACACATGCACACGAATGTTCATAGCAGCACTGTTTACAATAGCAAAGACCTGGAACCAACCCAAATGCCCATCAATGATAGACTGGACAGGAAAAATGTGGTACATATACACCATGCAATATTATGCAGTCATCAAAAACAATAAGTTCGTGTCCTTTGTAGGGACATGGATGAACCTGGAAACCATCATTCTCAGCAAACTGACACAAGAGCAGAAAATCAAACACCGCATGTTCTCACTCATAGGCGGGTGTTGAACAATGAGAACACATGGACACAGGGAGGGGAGCACTACACACTGGGGTCTGTTGGGGGAAAGTAGGGGAGGGACTGGGTGGTGGGGAGGTCGGGAGAGATAGCATGGGGAGAAATGTCAGATGCAGGTGAAGGGGAGGAAGGCAGCAAATTACACTGCCATGTGTGTACCTATGCAACAATCTTGCATGTTCTTCACATGTACCCCAAAACATAAAATGCAATTTAAAAAAAAGAAAATAGAGTTAGCTGTTTAAGTACTTTCTCAACTTACTCTCCAACAACTCTTGTCTCAGATACGTTCATCTATAGTTTTATCTTTTCTCTAGTGTCAAAACCTGAGGTAACCCTAAACCTCTTCAAAGACAAGTCATTCTTGGTATGATACTCTGTTCTGTCTCTTCAAACTGGATTCCTTTGATAATTGCTACCTCTCTATTGTTAGCCTTTTCACTGGATCTGTCCTCTTAGTATTTGTTCATGTTTAAGTACTACTGAACTTTAAATAAATAACCTCGGACTCAACATCTTCTTTGCCTCAACTTCACTTCATAAACTTTTTAAAGAGATCATACTGCAAATGTACTACCCTACCTGTCTTTTTTTTTTTTTTTTTTTTTGAGACGGAGTTTCGCTCTTGTTACCCAGGCTGGAGTGCAATGGCGTGATCTCGGCTCACCGCAACCTCCACCTCCTGGGTTCAGGCAATTCTCCTGCCTCAGCCTCCTGAGTAGTTGGGATTATAGGCACGCGCCACCATGCCCAGCTAATTTTTTGCATTTTTAGTAGAGACGGGGTTTCACCATGTTGACCAGGTTGGTCTCGATCTCTCGACCTTGTGATCCACCCGCCTCGGCCTCCCAAAGTGCTGGGATTACAGGCTTGAGCCACCGCGCCCGGCCAACCCTACCTGTCTTAATCTATTTTATGTTGCTATAACAGAATACTACAGAATGGATAATTAATAACAAACATTTATTTGGCTTACAGTCCTGGAGGCTGGGAAGTCCAAGGGCATGGTGCTTAGCATCTGGCAGGATTTCATGTTGTGTGATAACATGGTGGAAAGCGCAAGAGAGGACATGAGCAAGCAAGCAACGGGGCAGAACATGCTTTTATAACAAATGTACTCTCATGATAACTAATGCACTCCCTCCATAACACTAATTCATCCGTGAGGGCAGAGCCTTCAGGACTTAATCACCTCTTAGTAGAACCCACCTCTCAATGCTGTTGCTTTTGGGATTAAGTTTCCAACACATGAACTTTAGGGAATACATTCAAATCGTGGTTCTACCTTGCATCCATCTCCTGTGATCTACTTTTGCTTTCACAGGTCCATTAAAACTGTACTCCATGAATTTCTGGTGGCTATACAATAAACATTATTCAATCCTTATTTTTTTAATCTCTTGGCAGAATACTTTCCAGTTGACCAACAGAATCTTGTTGGCTTTTATATCCCTTGGACCCAAAGACTTACAGGGCTTGGTGGAGTTTGTGGCACATAACTCATCTGAAATTTGAGAAAGGTTTAAAATGGAAAATAAGTAGATGCCAAATGGTGAAGGCTTTAAATGTTAAACTGTGGGGACTGGCTTTTATTTTTTAGGCAGTGATAATCTTGAAAGGTCTCTTAGCAGGAAAGTAGCATTACCGTATCTTTTGGGAAGTAAATTCTAGGGCAGTTTATGGTTTGGAGCAGTTTTTTTTTTTTTTTTTCTTTTCTTTTGAGACAAGGTCTTGCTCTGTCACTCAGGCTGGAATGCAGTGGTGCAATCACAACTCACTGCAGCCTTGACCTCCTGGGCTCAAGCAATCCTCCCACCTCAGTCTCTGGCCCACCAAGTAGCTGGGACTACAGGCCTGTGCTACCATGCCAGGCTAATTTTTAAATTTTTTGTACAGAGTCTTGCTACATTGCCCAGGCCGGTCTCAAACTCTTGGGCTTAAGCAATCTACCAGCCTCGGTCTCCCAAAGTGCTGGGAATATAGGCATGAGCCACCGTGCCTGTCCCAAAGCACATTCTTTTTTTTTTTTTTTTTTTTTTTTTTTTTTTTTTTTTTTTTTTTTTTTGAGACAGAGTTTTGCTCTTGTTACCCAGGCTGGAGTGCAATGGCGCAATCTCGGCTCACCGCAACCTCCGCCTCCTGGGCTCAGGCAATTCTCCTGCCTCAGCCTCCTAAATAGCTGGGATTACAGGCACGCGCCATCAAGCCCAGCTAGTTTTTTGTATTTTTAATAGAGACGGGGTTTCACCATGTTGACCAAGATGGTCTCGATCTCTCGACCTCGTGATCCACCCGCCTCGGCCTCCCAAAGTGCTGGGATTACAGGCTTGAGCCACCACGCCCGGCCCCAAAGCACATTCTTAACAGAAAAACAGACATGTGCATTACCAAGAGGCTTAATTTCTCTTCAGAATCTTCCCAACAGATTTGGTTGACTCAACAGGCAGTCCATGTGGCTGAGGGATAGTTTAGATATGTATTGACTCTTAGAAGTTCACTTTTGGAAACCAATTTCATAAGATCTCAGAGTAGAACACAGGACATAGACCCAGTGGAAGAGGTTAGGTTTAACAGGAGCTCTGAGTTGCAAGCTAGAGAGAGCAACTGGTTGACTTAGGCTATAAAGGAATTTATACAATGGGGAGAGATCACCCAGAAGGCTGGGAAACCAGGCAGGAACAAAGGTGATGTAAGCAACTACTAGGGTCACAGTCCAATGTATACAACGCATTGGCTATTCAAACACCAGATGTCAGGAGCTTACCTGTTGTACTTACTGGATATAGGATAATGATTGTTGTTCCTACTGGATATGGGATGATGACTGTTGTCCCTATTGAGAGTTAGCCATTGATGCCCTCAACACAGACCTTCCCTTATCTAGTATCTTTGCTTCACCAGTCAGGGCGAGGTACCTCATATACACAGGTGTTTGAAGTTTTTGCTTCTAGAGGTGAAGGTGACTTGTGCCATCCAAACACTAGAAGGGGATTCAGATGTAGAAGAACAGCAAAAACCCACAAAACCGAAAAAAAAAAAAATGGAAAATAAAACCCAAAGACGTAAACTTGCAAGGATCCAACACATCACTTACGTCAGATTCTAAAAGCAAAACCTTTCAAACAGCATTTTATGAATTAGAGTATTATTATATAAATTATATAAAACAGGCCTTGCTCTGCCTGCAGCTCCCCTTCCTATTCTATCCATTACCCATGTAAGACTTGTCAGCCTCTAAGACCTGCAAAGAATTTCTGGTCTTTATAATGACATTAAAAATTAGGGGAGGGCAAACCGTTTTAAAAATAGTTTGAAAATTCCCAAGAAGGTTGGGAAACTGAGTATGAACAAAGCCTAATGAAGTCAGGCTTAGAAAAGTTACAATGAATTTCTCTTAATGTCACTTAGTTTAAGCTAAACGGGATAACTTCATTTGTGGTCTGGTACTCTTTCCAAATAAGACTCTTGGTCTCCATTTCCTCTCTGGAGAATCAAAGCAATATGACTATTAGACTTTGAAGAGAATTTCAAATAAAACTGAGATTTTTCTAGTACTCCATGAAATGTTTCAATGCTCAAGCAGTTCTTATTTTGTAATCTGCCTCTGATCTTTTGTATAATCATCTTTGTTTCCTAAACTGCTTGTTGGCATTAAAGCATCATATAAATCACTTTAAAAATCATTTGTGAAAAAAGCTGGTAATATTCAGATTCATAATACTAAAAATGACCTTGAATACTCTGTTGTATTCCTATTTTAATAATTTTTAAAGCCAATTAAAAATATTCATATAAGCCCCAAACTAAAAGCAACTCAAATGTCCATTAACAGGTGAATAATCAAATTATAATATATTTATACAAAGAAGCACTAGTCAGAAAAAAAAAAAAGCAAATAAACTGTTACTGATCTTTGAACTAACATGGATGAATTTTAAGAACAAAGCCTGGAACAAATGTGCATATGTTGTATGACTACATTTATATAAAGTTTTTAATGCAGGCAAATGCAAAGTACAGTCATAAAAATGAATCACGCTGGGTGCAGTGGCTCATGCCTGTAATCCCAGCATTCTGGGAGGCCAAGGCAGGCAGATGAGCTGAGGTCAGGAGTTTGATACCAGCCTGGCCAACATGGCAAAACCCCATATCTACTAAAAATGCAGAAATTAGCCAGGCATGGTGGTATGCACCTGTTACCCCAGCTACTTGGGAGGCTGATGCAGGAGAATCGCTTGAACCTGGGAGGTGGAGGCTGCAGTGAGTGGAAATTGCGCCAATGCACTTCAGCATGGGCAACAACACAACAAAATCAGAACCATCAGTGGAAAGGAAATGGTTAATGAACTGACTGTGAAGGGAACCAAAGGGAGTGATGGCTCTACAGTTGCATACATTTGTTAAAACTCAATACAGTTAAACACCTGTGCTTATTACTGGGTATGAACTACAATCCAATTAAAAAAATTGCATACACATCTAGTAAGTCCAGGCATCTTATTTCCTGCATCTGTATTGGGAAAGAGAGAATATTAAGTATCAGAGATAAGGTAAGATTATAACAAGAAATTAAGAAATTGTCAGAGAAGATCATTCTAAGTATAGACTTACTGAACCTGCAAAGCAAAACCCTTCATGTCGACCCACCATTTTTTTAAAAAAATGCTACTTTTAAAAACATCCACTCAAGCTAGCAGATAACAAAATACTTATTTTATTGTTGTAAAATTAAAAATAGTAGACAAGCATATATAGTTACAGTTCTAAAGCAGAGCAATACAAATATATAAATTATTGCAGTTTTCAAAGAAAATATAACAGCCAAATAATTGTCTAAATACTTTTTTTGAAACAAACTTGGTGTTACCACAGCAGCTTCATTTTTTTCTAATGTGTTAATACAATTTTGTAAATTTCTAACACCAGAGAGATTAAGTTCAATGACTATAGTATATACTACTGTTTTAAAGCAAGATTTACACACACACACACACACACACACACACACGCGAAATGGCATTTAACAAAAGTCACTACTGAATACTTTCTAAACTGCCTCTTTTGGAGGTAGTAGGGTGAAAGAAACACATTCTAGATGTGTTTGAAAGAAACAAGGTACACACACTTACTAAAATTCCCCTTTGCTTTAGGTGTAGTTGGAGGGAAGTTCAACTAATCTTTAAACCTTTTTGGGGAGGGCAATACTTATCTTCATGATTTTTTGTTTACTTTGGTAAACCTAAAATTGTGAAATAATTAAATATTATTAAAATGTATTAGTAATGTGGACTCAAACTAAAAATAACAGGGAAAGTGTATGTTACAAACTAGGTATTTTGGAGACTTGCTATAATATGGTTCATATCAATGGTACCATAGCTGGAAGTTACTTAATAGGCTAGACTGCATCATAACAAGGTCAATTATGAAAGGATGAAGTGAAATAAAAATACTGAGATGCAAGCATTAGCCCTCCTCCAAGTTATTTTTATTTTGTGTGTGGGCTCTATTATTCTGGTTACTAAACTCTACCCTACCCCATGACCACAAAATTTTACCCGGTAAGAATAAACGGTGTTGAGAGTTTTATCTCTTACTAATTTTCACCACAAATTTCCTCAAATAATTACTCTTACCAATCTAATGTTAACAATACAATCATACACTGAAACAACATAATTATCTTTACTTTACATCTGAACAAAAAGTAATAAAATGTTTGTGCAGAGTATTAAACTTCTTAATAAGTACTTGGTAACAACATTTGTCAGTAAATGAACTGGCATAAGTCAGAAAAAGTGACAATACAAGAATTTTACATGGTACCTTTTAAAATTTTCACGTACATGTAACCCACCTTTTGGTCAGTAACCTGAACCACCCAAGAAGCTACACAAATAATTTACTCTTTAAAAAATTCCTACTTAAGTTTACAGCATTTATATTTTACATTTCATAATTTAATAATGAAAGCAGATTCTTCCAAAACAAAACAAAACCCAAGTGGAAACATAAAACAAATATATCTAAAAGTTTACTTTAAGAAAATGAACAAAAATGGACCAACAAGCCTTATCAGTGCAAACACTAAGGTAAAAAACATATAAACAACTAAAGAAAACAAAAAATCATTTTCAGTTGTAAAGAATATGGTAAAATAAAAAAACCGAAAAAAATCTCTAGATGCCTGTCAAGATATATTTGACTATATATTTTGACTATATTTCTGAAATCGCTTTCCAACATGAACTGATATTGAAAAAATAATCCTTAAATGTATATAAAAACGGGCACTTTGTGGTAAAATGAACATGTATTTTGAAAAACAAAGAGTGTGTCTTTGTTCCAACATTGTGCATAGGAAACAATGTAACAGAAAAAAACACTATTCTGCTGCCGGAATCATCTATTACTGGAGTCTCAAGTGCATGCCTTTCAAAAAAGACTAATTTAGATATTAATATGAGGATCAAAGGATAAGATGGTAATTCCAAAGTAAACATAATTGATTTTTAGCTTAATTGTACGGTTGAACAGATTTAAAACTTTAAAGAGAACAACCCTGTGTGGTGATCAAAAACACTTTTCTTATTTTTTAAACTCAATTTGACTTGTCTAATTATAAAATTGAACATGAAAAAGATTAGTCTTACCTCACTCCCCTTAATCATATAAGCTCTGAAATTTTAGTAATGGACAACTGGCAGTCTGTTTTGCCACTTTTTAAACAGTAGTACATGAGATTTGGTTCAAAACGTCCTCAAAAATTACTAACTGTAGAGAACAGCCAAGCACAGAAACCAGTATTTGTGATGTTGCATGTTCTGATGGAACTCAACTCTGTACCTGATACTTATATTTGCTTACATAATAATTGCATATTTGATTAAGAAAACAAACACAGGACTAAATTCTAAGTTTACCAAATATTTGGATAAACTGCTGTGCAAAATACTTCAACAGGAATGTTTTACTAGAAACTCATCCAAATAAAGTAGTGTGAGTACCAGCACCGCAAAATTTTAAGAGCACCTCTCCTTTGAAGAGCTTAAGTAGAAATATCTAAATGGAATAAATCAGAGTCCTCACTTAAGACCTCAGTACATGCACACTCTCACCCAATTGTTCCATCCTCATTAGTAAAGCTACATATTTGTCAGAAAACTCCTTTCTTTGGATAACACTGTTGTATTCAAGATTGCAACTTATGGCTCATATTCTGGAAATATGCTACTACTGATATTAAAGGCAACATATCCCAAACTTTTATGACTGCCCCTAACTCATCTAAACACAAACCCAAATGTGTGCAAACACACTGGCTGGCTTGCAATTACATTTTCTTATCATTCTTACTGAATTATGCCAAAAAAGAGTAAGTCAAAATTTGAAAATGTGGGAACAATTAAGCACTAAGATACTGGCATAATCAGGAAATGTTATTTACCCAACTTGTAAGTTCAAATATTTTGATATTGCACACATTTAATTTAAAGCTCATCAAAACTAAGGCAATGTATATCCATACTCCCTGGATTTTAAATTCATTTTTCATGATTCAAAGAATGAGAAACTGAAAGCATCTTTCCAAAAATTCCCTCCAAAAAGTAATGTTATACTTAAAAAGAAAAACAAAATCAATGAATATCAATTAATACTCTCAAGCCAATTTAATACTTTAGCATTACAAAAAGTTGTTTTCAACTAAACTGAAGTGTTTCTTTGCTTAGCTAAATACTTTTTGTGTTCAAGAATAAAATCTAACCCAAGCCATGGTAGGCTGCCAAATTTAAGGCAAATGTCATTTATAGCTTTATGCATGAAGCTGCCAAGTTACTGGGCTTTTCTGTAGATACTTTCAAGCAAAGGATCTACCTCATAAATACATTCTAAACACAAGTTAAAAATAGAATTTAGAGCCCATTTTAATTCTGCATTGTAACGTTTGTACTCTAATACATTACTAAAACTTATCTAGCCATTTGAGACAATCTGCTAGATAAAAACTCTTTGGAAACATCATAGGTAACTTGCGAGAACATTCTCTTAATACATAGGCTCAAGTTTTTTTTTAATTAGGAGTTTTGCTTTTCTTCTGTCAAGCAATTCTTCTATTTCTCTTTAGATTCTAAACTTTAGGAAAGTACCTCACAATGCTTTCCTTGAACACTAATTTCAATGATGGTGATAATACAATTTAGACAGTTTAAGTATTCTTGAAACTTTACCCAAAATGGTACACAAAATAGCCTCACTTTTCAAAGACAGAACAATTTCACAGCATATTCAATTTGAAGATAGACATTGTATTTGAATTGCAAATGAGGCTTGACTTACTCTGTCCAAATTCTAATGCATCAGTCACTGGTGTGAAGCTAATAATTAAAGAAGTAGAGGAGGCTTTCATTTCTATGGAGACAAGTTGACAAAAAAGCCAGATTAGTCTTTTCTTCCTGAACTCACTCAGAATTGCTTTTGTTACAAAACAAAATATGTATTTTATTTACTTGAATACTTGCTTTAAAAAGTTATTAATACCTTTTTTTATAAGTTATTAGAAGTTAAAACAACTCAACTAAATTGATTTCTAATCCAAAATACATTTATCTTTGGAAAGCAAGGTACAGTTGTAAAAACATTGTATTAAGAGAATAAAATGCAGTGACCTGAAATATGGGTGAACATATTCACACATAATAGTGTAAATAAATACACAGAGCCACTTGAATACACATTTATAAAGAGAATGGCAAAGTACCTAAAATAGCATTTTTACATATAAAATTTTTATATTAAAATATTGCTCATAATAAAGAGGTGATATGAATTCCATTTCCCTCTTAAAAATCATCTTTAGACTAAGGAATTTGTTAATCTGTTGTTTTGACAGGTGAATTACATATAATAAAATGACACTGTAACAGTCTATTTAAGTAGTCACATGTAATAAAATTTGTTTAGTAATTACAGGAAAAAGAGTCCCCAAATGAGCCAAAATGATTAGCCCTAGAAGACTAGAGTATAATGATCTGCTTTATTTGACAAAGATGTTAAATACTGCCTCATGTTTGGCAAATTTAATGACCATAAAAAAATGGACCACAACTTTCTTCAAACTTCTTCAAAGTTTGCATGTCTGGGAGACCAATAAAGGTTAGGGCATACGAAGCAGGTCTGTTTAGGTCAGTTGTTTATGGGTAGGTGTGACTTCATTCCTGTTCGCCCTACTTGCAGACATGGTAACTTAGAATAGTTCTTCAGAAGCTGTTCAATAGCAACGTGGCGGACATGGAGCTGTGAGGCCAAAGAATCTTTTTCTTGTACTTGATGTGTTAACTCTTCAAAAACTTCTGTAAAAGATATAAAAAGTTTCATTTTTAATATGCAGAAAGCCAATGCTATGATTTAAATTTCAAGAACTCTAACTGAAATCTATGCATTGGGCAAAGTGTCACAATGAAACTGATTTGACACCAAAGAAATAGTTGTGTTCTCTACAAAGCATGCTGGTTCTGATCATCCTAGGAATTCTGTATACTTTACACAGCCAATTGGAATTTGGCTCTCTCCCTCAAGTGAAATTTCAGTTATAGCAATGACTACAGAGATGCACCGCAAAAATGGCGGTTGTTACTATAGTTGAGCCATATTTCTCAGTTAGAATCTGTAAACAGATGTCGATAAAGCCAATGGTGCACTATCATAGGTGATTTTCTATGTCAAAATTTTCACACACAAAAAAGCATTCAGAGTGATTCTTACCCTGGATTTGCTGTAGGAGCTTTGCATTCAGTTGCTCTACCTCACCAAGAGTCATCAAATCCACTGAAACATGAAAATGTATTCACTATTATCACAACAACCTAGGAAAACACGCTGCTTACATTACCAACACAATATCCTAGTTTTAAAAATTTGCACTTAACTTCCAACACAACATTCAGCAGCACTCCAGTATTCAACCATTAGCTCTCCTAAGCGTAGACTATAAGTTTTCAAATCCTGACCACAACCCATGGTAAGAAAATTTTATCTTTATTTTTTTTTGAGACAGGGTCTTGCTCTGTCACTCAGGCGAGAATCCAGTGGTGCAATCAATGGCTCACAGTTGCCTCAACCTCCTGGGCTCAAGTGATTCCTTCCATTTCAGCCTCCCTAGGAGCTGGAACCATAGGCATGTGCCACCACACCTCGCTAACTTTTAAATTTTTTGTAGAGATAGGGTCTCACTATGTTGTCTAGGCTGGTCTTGAACTCCTGGGCTCAAGTGATCCTTCCATACTGGCCTCCCAAAGTGATGGGATTATAGGTGTGAGCCACTGTGTCTGGCCAGAAACATATATATATATATATATATATATATTTTTTTTATCACTCCCAGTATACCACCACCCTTCACTGAAACAAAAGTTCCACCAAAAAATACTTAGTAGTCGGTCCAGTGAATTCTGCTATCTCCTATTCTGTTTTAGTTTTTAAAAAAGTGTTAGTCACTACCCATTAAGCTTATTTTGATTAAGCATTACACAGTGTATAACCTGCAGTCTGAAAAATCAATTTGTCTATCTAGATATACAATCTTAAAAAGATACCAGAGGTTCCTTTTGGCTCTGAAATCATGATTTCAAGACAAAATCACCTCAGCTTCTGTAAGTTTTTGTAGAAACAGACGTAGACAGAATGAGTCACCCCTTCTAACTTTACAATAACTGCACACATTACCTTTGGCCTTTAGTAAAATGTCAGATTTTTGCTTTTGAAATGCCACCACCAGTCAATTAGTATTGTAGGGATTAGCAACGTGACAATGTGTATTAGCCAACAGACAAAGCTGTACTTCTACACTATACGAGTCCTAGATGTTCCAATTCACAGTTTGTTGATTCTGTTTAGCGTAATCATTTTAAATGGCACAACAAATATGGAAACTGCCTAACTTCAATGCTTAGAACATAGGAGAATTCCAGTGAATGAAAGTTTTAAGATATCTCATTTTTGCTAAGGTGAACCTGTTATTTAAATACAATGTTTACCAAATCTACAATTCCACAGCAAAATTCTTGAGCCATTATACATTTATACAAATGTAAAAAAACCCCAAACCTCCCAACTTTTACTTTTCTCCCTATTTTACTTACATTCCTCTCTGCTGTAATGTGGATGCTGGGTCTGGACATCAGCCTCTGGAATAGAGATTGTCTCTTCTTTGTTCTGTGCCTGGTTGCGACTATGAGGCCACAATACACTGTTATGACATAAAGTGGCATCTGAATCTTGTAACATAGCAAGTCCAAAGTCTGTATTTTCCCTCTGCTCCAAAATTCTTTGTGTACAGTTAGAGACGCCACCTGCACTTCCATCTATCCATTTTGCAGAATATTTTGGTACTTGGGAGTCAAACTGTGGAAGTAATTTTTCTTCTGGCTTATGCCTGAAATTAAACAGATGATGCTGGGGGTTTTTAGAACATTCAGAATCTGAATCCAGATCCTTATTTTGTGCATACTGTACAATCCAGTTTATCTTCTTACTCAAAATGGTTTTGACTTCTTCATAAGTACTTTTTGAAAGCTTAGATTGAGGACAACCCTGGTTTGCAATTAAATGGTATTTTTCAAAGCAGTCTTTATGGCCCCTTAATGATTTGGTGTGCAAGAGATTAGACTTTGGTACTCCTATGGAAGAAAAAGAAACAGAAGACTTGAAGAATTGTGTTTTCTTCTTGAAATCACTTTAAGAATATACAAATCTTAGTAAAATCAGCATCCTTGACAGTCTGTGAATTAGAAGAAAAATGCTAAAAAAATATCATTAATATACAATGTGGCCTAATAATTTCTGCTTCAATTTATTATATTCAGTACTATTAAATTCTTATGAATAGCAGAACCTTTCTAAGAACTTAATTATTCAATTTTAATCTTAGTCCAGAGATGTTACTACACAATATAAAAAAAATACTACTGAACCCAGCAATTTACCTTTACAGATTCTTGGCCTTTACATTATAGTGCTTTCTTCATTAAACCTTCTGAAGTACACACTTGTAAAAATGTCTACAATATTATAAGGTTCAATAACAGAAAGGCTCAACAAGGTTTTTTTTCCCTCCAAAACACAGTAAATCATGTTCCTAAATTATGAGTTATGTTTACTGGAGAAAAATAAACCAGAACCAGAAAATTACAAATTATCGAAAGTCAAACATTCAATAAACTATTTAGATTTCTTAAGAAAAAGCATCTAACATTTTTTATGTTTCCATTTTATACTTACTAAAACCTTGTAATTTTATCTCCTAGAAAAAATGCATTATACACAATCATTTTTCATATAGCAGTAAATTCTGTCAAGATCCAATAGCCAGTAATTCCTTAACTCACAAATATTCATTATATACCATAAATAACAAATATTAACATTACTTTCATATCTACCAACTTAGAAGAGTGTAAGTATGCAGACGCAACCTCAATTATTTTTTAAAAATACAGAATACATTTTCAAATATAAAATACATTTCAAAATATAGAATATATTCACATTTTTATAAGTTCGAACCATATTATTAAAGTCAAACGCTGCTACCTTTATATTGAAGGTGAATCAGGAATATGGACCTGAAAATTTATGTCTGCCAAAACTAAACAGTTTAAATCTGCTTAGCTTTTTAAATGGAGTAAGTGGAGAGCCACTCAGGAGCTAGTTTAAAAAAAAGTTTTAGCTGATTCATCAGAAAAAAATACATTCTGTAATTCATCCTTTGCTTTTGAAAACTGAACTCACAGTGATTTTATTACGTGAACTCCAAAGTCTGCTAAAAGAAAGATAATGAAGCATTTGCTCTTTAATGGTATGAAATCAAGTATTAACATACTTGTGAATATAATTAAAAAAAAATAACATCAGCCAATGGTGGGACTTGGTGAGACTGTCAAAACCAAGTGTTAAATTGGTTATCAGTTCCCTCAACAGTTACTGTAAGCTATGTGAACACACCTCTAAAACACATTAATATTATAAACACATGTAAACAACTGCTCTTACGAGGTAAACTCAAATATCTGAGCCTCGATTCTTCCAATTAGCACAAAATTGCTAGAAGCTTAAACAGAATTTAATACACGTTTTATTTATCACTTTGTTCCTTGTACTGCAATTGTGAGCATGTATACATTTCTACCAGTTATTATCTGATTAGGTCAAATTTCCAGCAACATTAGAATATGTACAGGGTAATTCTCCAAGTTTTACTTGCTAATAGAGTATACATCTTCAAAACTGGGTAAATTGCCATAAAAAGGAAACTCGCCCTGTTTTATTAAAAGTTTTATTATTACACATTTTAGGTAATAAGACGAAAACAGTAGTTATCGCAAATTATACACCAAAGGAAAAATGGTTGCATCTGCTATTTGATTCCAATGCTTACTTTTCTGGGAAACACCAGTACGCAGAGAAAATCTGAAACTTGCCTGTTACTAATTGTAACATTTATTAAAGAGCTCCCCTATTCTCTGCAAATTCTTTTTGGTCTTGTTGCCAACAGATGGTTAGCTAATACCTCAAAACAGTAAATGGTCTCATTCTCAGTCCACTGCCTCAGCTCTATTTAACAATGATTTAGTTGAATATAAATATAGTAGTTTATAAGTTTCTCCTCCAATTTATATGAAATTCTTCAGCATATAAAAAAGGTTGTGAACCAGGCTATAGAAAGTAATTAATATTTGTTGTTAAATTTTGTAGCCTTTTTAACATTTATACAGAAACTCCAGAAATTATATTAAAACAAGATGAAAAAGTAATTACGTTAAATAGCTAATTCTCTGATGTACTCTAGAGGTTCAACAACAGGTGAGTATAATAGATATCTATCCGAACAATAACGTGGACTTGTAAAGTTTTTTAGCCACTGTTTCTTCTTAATGTTTCATGTAATATAATTTCCACTTAGATGTACCTACTGGCTCCCCAAACTCACCTTACTGAACATTAACTCCTCTTCCTCTCTCACGACACAACTCAAAGCTGATCCTCTTACCAAGTATGCATCACCAACTACTCAAGGAAGAAACCTGAGTGTGCTCCTTTAAAGTTTTTCACTCCCTGCAATCCTGGATGTTTTGCTGACCATCTTAACAGATTTCTCCCCCATAAAATCTAGCACCTACAAGATCTTAAATCCTTCTGCTTCACTCCAGTACCACTCCCACTACAAATGTGGGTCATCATTATCATCCCCTCCTGTCTAGTTCTCATTTCCCTTAAGAAGCCTTGCCTAACCCAAACATCTGAGTTTATTACACCAGATTTTATAATTGCCTCTTTCCTGGCCTGTATTTCTGGCAAAATGTACTTTTTGTGAAAAATACAGACCGTATCTATCTTACTCATATATATTTTCAATGTCAAAATGCCTGGCACATAGTGGGTACTCAAAAGCAGTTAAATGCATAAAAGAAAATTAAAATTATATTTTAAAATAGCAAAAACAAACCAATTATCACTCAAGGTCCCTTACAAGGTCTCTCTCCTAGCAAGGGAACCAGAATGTGCAGTTCTGCCAGGCTGGGTAATTAAAGGCATCTTTCAGTGAAGTTACTCCTATATTTAGTCAAATGGGCTATTAGTATAAAGAACTTATCAGTGGCACTGATACAGAAATGGCATTCCTGTGGCATCAGTCTGCCAAAGAAAATCATGAATTTCTACTTGATTATACATATTTTTAAAATAGAAATTTACAAACAGAACATATACTAGAAGACTGTTTTATGTTAACTGTAGCTCATCATTTAGATACGTACCTCTAATTTCTTTAGTTATGTCAGTTATACTAAAATTTAAAAACTTGACTAGTTTTTAAAGTTCAATTGGAAACATCTGTTTTATAAGCATATTAAAAAATATCCCGTGTGGCAGTAACAGAGGAAACAAAAACTTCAAAGAATATAATATACTGATTACCTCATATACTTGAAAAAAATTACTTTTTAATCTAGAAAATAATGTGAATAGTTCACCTAATGTGCATTGGTAACACACATATCATTTTATAAACTCCTGAAGTGATTTTTTTTTTTTTTACCTCACCAGTTCAAATTATTATAGCAGAAACAACCACTGCTATTATCAAGAGATCCCAGTGAGTTTCCCAACTGACTTTTCAATTTTAATTGCATTTACAAGTGTAAACAACTCTGAGCACTAATTTGTTTCCTAAGCAGCTTTTGAAAGGGAATGAATCTAAATGCAATACAATCATTTGATACTTCCGAGGAAGTGAGTTATAAGAATTTCCAAAGCAGTTCAACCAAGACTGTACTATAATTTCCTTGCTAATAGCAAATCTGAAGGCCAACACATTAAGACATTTCAAAGATATCCATGTCACTTTTTTTTTGGTCATAAAGTCATTATTAACGAACCAAGACCTTAACTGGCAATCAAAAGTCTTAATCTTATTATTATTTTTTAAGCATGGGTTTCTCAACAGATGCTGGAAAGGATGTAAAGAAATAGGAACACTTTTACACTGTTGGTGGGTTGAACTAATGTTCAACCATTGTGGAAGACAGTGTGGCAATTCCTTGAGGATCTAGAACCAGAAATACCATTTGACCCTGCAATCCCATTACTGGGCATATACCCAAAGGATTACAAATCATTCTACTATAAAGACACATGCATACATATGTTTATTGCAGCACTATTCACAACAGCAAAGACTTGGAACAAACAAAATGTCCATGAATGGTAGACTGAAATAAAGAAAACGACACATATATACACCATGGAATACTATGCCACCATAAAAAAGGATGAGTTCATGTCTTTTGCAGGGATATGGATGAAACTAGAAACCATCATTCTCAGCAAACTAACACAGGAACAGAAAACCAAACTGCGTATTTTCACTCATAAGTGGGAGTTGAACAATAAGGACACAGGGACACAGGGAGGGGAACATCATACATAAGGGCCTGTCGGGGAGTGGGAGGTTAGGGGAGGGAAAACATTAGGAGAAATATTTAATGTAGATGATGGGGTGATGGGTGCAGCCAACCACCATGACACGTGTATACCTATGTAACAAACCTGCACATTCTGCACATGTATCCCAGAACTTAAAAGAAAAAAAAAAAGTATGGGTTTCTTCTGGTTAGAGGCTATTTAGAAATTTATACAGGCTGCATTTCTGTAGGAATAGCAGTATTTTTAAATACTACTATTAAGCTGTTCCCATTCAATAATTTTATTTTTGTTTTATCTTTTTCATTTTATCTCTGAGTTTTTATACTATTTATCCATACTATCATGACCCTCCCTCTAACCCCTCTGGCATTGCTCTCCCCACCTTTAACCTTTAAGTTACTCTTTAAAATAAATTTGCCTTAGGAAAATCTGGTTAACTAACTCCATCCTAAACATGCAAAGGCTATTCAAATGTTTAGATCAGGCTTCCCCAAACTACAGCCGGCCCGCGGGCCCCTGAGGCCATTTATTCGGCCCCCGCCGCACTTCAGGAAGGGGCACCTCTTTCGTTGGTGGTCAGTGAGAGGAGCACAGTATGTGGCAGCCCTCCAATGGTCTGAGGGACAGTGAACTGGTCCCCTGTGTAAAAAGTTTGGGGACGCCTGGTTTAGATGTTTAGCTCTAGGTATCACCATTACTTTTTTTTTTTTTTTTTTTTAAGACAGAGTCTTGCTTTGTTGCCCAGGCTGGAGTGCAGTGGTACAATTTCAGCTCACTGAAACCTCTGCCTCCAGGGTTCACGCAATTATCCTGCCTCAGCCTCCTGAGTAGCTGGGACTATAGGCACTCACCACCACACGCAGTTAATTTTTGTGTTTTTAGTAGAGATGGAGTTTCATTATGTTAGTTAGGCTGGTCTCAAACTCCTGAACTCAAGTGATCTACCTGCCTCAGCTTTGCAAAGTGCTAGGATTACCGGTGTGAGCTACTATGCCTGGCCCACTGTTACCCTTTTAAAAGAATGATTAAATGATTGTATTTAATTTGCTGACTGTAGGAAATTTTTTTTCCTAACAAAAATGATATTCCAGACGGCACTAAAAAAACCCCACAAATACCAAAATACTTAAAAGTTCTACCACATGTCCCATCATCCTCTGCTTTTATCCCTAGCCTCTTGAAGAAGACCTGATTTATGATTTGGTAGTAATGAGTAAGCTAGGCAATCTTTTCTAGATGATTCACTAGCTGGTCCTGTCAAACAGCACTGTCTTTCAGCTGTCTACACTGATACTGCATGGCTTTATACTTCACACATTCTTGAACCATGTCATCTGACTCCCTTACACATTTCGTGGTCAATCTAACAGCCTATATTTTGAATTTGATTACATATTCTATTTACCATTCAAACAACCGGCTTCACATAATTGGGTGCTCCACAGGGAGAGCAAATACAACACAACTATCAGTAGATGTGATGTTGTAATATGCAGTATCATGTCAGTAGGAGACTGGAAAGCACTAAGAAAGCAAGCACTCCAACTTTTACCTCAAACTTTGAGCAGAATTAGGGAACTGGGAGTATGGATTTGCTAAATGGTGGGTTTATGTGTTCTTAATGTTTAAATAAGGCAAGAAAAATTAATTTAAGTTTCTGGTTAACATGCTGTGAAAAAATTTTAAGCAGATTTCCTTAAAACATGGTAAAACTCATTTGTGCAATACTACATGCAGTTTTGCTTCAAAGTATTTTTTGGCCAGATGTGGTGACTCATGCCCATAATCCCAGCAGTTTGAGAGGCCAAGACAGGTGGACTGCTTGACTCCAGAAGTTTGAGAGCAGTCTGGGCAACACTGTGAAACCCGATCTCTACAAAAAAAATACAAAAATTAGTCCAGCATGGTGCATGCACTGTTAAGTCCCAGCTACTTGGGAGGCTGATGTGGAAGAATGGGCCTGGGAGGCGGAGGTTGCAGTAAGCCATGATTGTGCCACTATACTCTCTGTAGCCTGGGCAACAGAGTGAGACCCTGTCTCATAAAAAAAAGAGAAAAACTTTTTACGGAGGCTCACATTTTACCCAGCCTAAATAATTTTCCAAGATTAGAGGTATTTTCTTTTTGTGATGATCTTACCTTGGGTGCTGAGAAACGGAGTATAGGTACTTGATTATGTATTTGTTGTCTGTATTAAGTAACAGTAATCTTGTACTTCTTTAAGCAAGGGTTCACTGTAAAAATGGGAGGGTAGCCAAATTCTATCTTATTAGGAAAAAAAATAGATTAAAATGTTACCTATTTTTGAGGAGCAGACAATCATTCCTGATGCAAAGATTAAAGGAAAAGCCCTGTGGGTAGAGGTGGCACTCCCACAGACTGAAAGCTGGATCTATACTGTAAATTTTGTTTAGCCCGCAAATATTTTAAAGAGAAAAATTAAAAACAAAATGAGAGGATCTGGCAGGAACTAACTGCTGAACAGGGTATATACTCTTCAATTCCAAATAGTTCTTCTTATTTCCTTAATGAAAGCGCATGTACCGTACTTGTGACCCTGCAGGCTCCAATTCCATGTCAGGTCACCTTCACTGTACAGAGACTAGCCTGGATTGCTGCAGTGTAAATACTATTTGCCCCAATGATGGTTTGGTGCTCAATTTGACTACACAACTATGTATTTGATGAGCAAGCAGTAGCCAAGCCATAATTCAAGAAGAGTTATTACCATTATATCTATTGCCAAGTACTGCCACTTAGTGGGAGGATGCTCAGTTTGTCTATCCTGACATGTGACCGAGGTAGAAGATAAGACTGAAAGTTGAAAGGCAAGGATGAATAGCTGGAGTACCTCCTTCCTTCCTAAACCCACAACCGCACAGCCACCTGCTTCTTAAATTTTTTTATCAGCTGTCCTAGGTACTTAGAAAGTATTGTGATAAAGAGTACCTCATTTCCTTGCCCTCATGCCTTTAGCTAACTCAGGAGCCACTTAAATGATTTAAACAGTCTGCCATATTCAAGTACCTAACATATCATTTAAAAATAAAAGGTTGGGCCGGGCGCGGTGGCTCAAGCCTGTAATCCCAGCACTTTGGGAGGCCGAGGTGGGTGGATCACGAGGTCGAGAGATCGAGACCATCCTGGTCAATGTGGTGAAACCCCGTCTCTACTAAAAATACAAAAAATTAGCTGGGCATGGTGGCGCGTGCCTGTAGTCCCAGCTACTCAGGAGGCTGAGGCAGGAGAATTGCCTGAACCCAGGAGGCGGAGGTTGCGGTGAGCCGAGATTGTGCCATTGCACTCCAGCCTGGGTAGCAAGAGCGACACTCTGTCTCAAAAAAAAAAAAAAAATAAAAAATAAATAAATAAAAGGTAACTGCTTATCTCTGCATTGGTAGCAGACAAAATATTGGCAACTATATGAAGACAATTAATATACAGATGGGTTCAGAAATTTGCTTTCCCATATTTTGAGAATTATTGCCCTAAACAAAGATTTATTAATGGTGGTCTTTAGATGGAAGATTTCAGTTTAGAGATGTGCATGCCACTTAAAAGTTCCTGTGTGTGCTAAGGATTAAAGCAGTTATTTAAAGCAGCTTAATCTAATAAATGAATTGTAAGGGCAAATTTCAATGAGCTAAGAGTTCAGAGAGACAGTAATAAACCTTACCCTCAACCAAGGATGCTACAGCAGAGCTGAGATCTTTTACTGATAGAAGGTAAACATTGCAAATGACTTGTCAAAAAGAAAACCTCTCAGTGAATTTTGCTTTTTTATTCTAACAGTTGGAAAGTTGGGAAAACATACCTACAGAACAACTGTTTATTACTAAACAGGCATAAAACTAATCCAAACTCAATTCTACTCCTTAATGTAGTTACGTACTTTTTTTTTTTTTTTTTTTTAAACACCAGTGCCCAACAGAACTTTCTGTGATGATGGACAAGTTGTATATCAGAGCTATACAATAAGGTAGCCACTAGCCACAAATGGCTGTTTAGCATTTGAAAAGTAGCTAGGGTCACTGAAGAACTAAAGTTTTAATTTTAATTAAAATGAACACAATGTGGCTAGGCTACTGAATTGGACAAGGCGGCTTGTCCATAGGTAACTAAGTAAAAGGGTACTTGGAAAGAGAACATGGGTAGTAACTACCACTGTTTGTTTTGAAATCATACTGAGATGTGTGTGTGTGTGTGTGTGTGTGTGTGTGTGTGTGTGTGTATGTATATATATATATATATATATATAGTTTTTTAAGATGTGTTTTACTCTTGTTGCACAGTGCAGTGGTTTGATCTTGGCTCACTGCAACCTCTGCCTCCCAGGTTCAAGCGATTATCTTGTCTCAGTCTCCCAAGTAGCTGGGATTACAGGTGAATACTACCATGCCTGGCTAATTTTTGTATTTTTAGTAGAGACAGGGTTTCACGTTTTTGGCCAGGTACACATCAGCCAGTGTACTGATATATCAACATGGGATATTACACTCACCACAGCACAATATAGAAAGCTAAATTTGTTTTTCTGGTAAAATAAATCAAGTTTTTGCTATAAGGTTTAAATGGTACAATCAATTAACATTATGTTATAAAAAGTTTCAAGCCAATAATCTAATGGACCCAAGTAAACCTCTACTTGTTCCATATTCCCCTGAAGGCTTTATGTGAAGGTACTGGTATTATTCTAAAAAAAATTTGTGCATGAAACTCTCATCAGATACCTAAAAAGCTATGTAAATTATAATTGAATTACTAGTTTTAAATATCCACTTACATGGGGCATATGGAGACACCAATGTACAGCAAAATAAAATCACAACAGAAGTTTCCTAATGATAGACAAGGTTAAAAAGATGTTGCTTGAAAGATAACCTTAAAAGTGCCTTTATCATAATAACCAGATGAATGAGGGCACATTATGACGAAGCAAATTTAGGGTCTGAAAGCAAGAAATGTGATAACTCTGTCTCTTTACCCTTCGTCTCCTGAATTGTCACCTGCTCAACTTAAGTTCTGAGAAAGTGATCTATTTTCTTGAAAAATAAAATGAAAAGCTCATCTGTAACTATGGAACATAAGTTTTGCAACTCAACTTCTCTGCATATATTTGAATCAATGTTTCTGAAATTATAGTTAATTATTTCTTAAATAAATGCTTTATAACAGCATCTAACGGAATATACTAGCTAGTGAATTTGAGGCATTCAGAATTCAATTACTACAGAAGGTAGTAAATGGTAAAAGTTAAGGCTGATTTGAGAAACGATCACTGCAACTCAACCAACCATTTGATAAGACTACAGCTAAAAAAAAAAAAAATGCAGTAATTGATGAATCATATTGCAAAATGCTAAAACAGAAGTAAGAATTTAACAGTTCAGCCGGGTGCGATGGCTCATGCCTGTAATCAATCCCAGCACTTTGGGAGGCCGAGGTGGGCCTATCACCTCAGTTCAGGAGTTCAAGACCAGCCTGACCAATATGGTGAAACCATGTCTAAAAAAAAAAAAAAGCAATTACAGTTCAAACCAATGTGAACTACAAATATGTAGTATTATGCCAATATATGTTTTAGTCAATCTGTATTTTAATCACATACCTACAAGCATTTATCTTTCTGATTTTTTTTTTTTTTTGAGACAGAGTCTTGCTCTTTTGCCTAAGCTGGAGTACAGTGGCACAGTAACAGCTTATTGTAGCCTCAATCTCCTGGGCTCAAAGGCTCAACCAATCCTCCCATCTCAGCCTCCTGAGTCCCTGGAACTACAGAGGTATGTGCCACCCTGCCTGTATAATTTTTTCATACATATAGTAGAGAGAGAGTTTTACTATGTTGTCCAGGCTGGTCTTAAACTTGTGAGCTCTAGCTACCCTTCTACCTTGGCGTCCCAAAGTGCTGGGATTACAAGCATGAGGCACTGTTCCTAGCCAAGCATTTCTTTTGATGATGCTATTATACACAGAGACAAGAATAAGAAAGCTATTGTTGGATGCTAACATACTGACTTATACCTAGGAGCCTGAATTCCATCTCAAGTTGGGGTTAATATCCTTAAACACTGGGACTATTTGTCTTAACTATATCATAGCAATTCTAGAGTTAAAAAACAAACAAACAAACAAAATACTTTGATCTAAATAAAGGGGTTGAAGAACTAAGGTACAATACATTTTTTTCCATAATGTAAAATAGTTTTTAACATAATGGAATACATGGCATCAATTAAGTAGTGGAGAAAAGACATTAAAACAAATGACAGGACTGCAAATTGGGGCATCCATTTGACCCATAGTCTACCTTTAAGAATTTAAGCTACCTACAATGGGAATTTAATCAGACAAGCAAAAAAGATGAATGTATAAAAAGAATTTAGTACTGGAAATTGGACACAAGCTAAATATTCATCAATGGAAAACTGGTTAAACAAATTATGGTACAATGGGATGCAAAAAAATGATGTAGATAAAACTTTACCTTTTTTTTTTTTTTTTTGAGACGGAGTTTCGCTCTTGTTACCCAGGCTGGAGTGCAATGGCGCGATCTCGGCTCACCGCAACCTCTGCCTCCTGGGTTCAGGCAATTCTCCTGCCTCAGCCTCCTGAGTAGCTGGGATTACAGGCATGAGCCACCGTGCCCAGCTAATTTTTTGTATTTTTAGTAGAGACGGGGTTTCACCATGTTGACCAGGATGGTCTCGATCTCTTGACCTCGTGATCCACCCGCCTCGGCCTCCCAAAGTGCTAGGATTACAGGCGTGAGCCACCGCGCCCAGCAAAACTTTACCTCTTAACAGAAAAAAAGATGTTCCTAATATATTATATGAAAGGCCTAATTATTAAATGGTATATACAGCCTCATTTCACTTTTTTTTTTTTTTTTTTTGAGACGGAGTTTCGCTCTTGTTGCCCAGGCTGGAGTGCAATGGCGCGATCTCGGCTCACCGCAACCTCCGCCTCCTGGGTTCAGGCAATTCTCCTGCCTCAGTCTCCTGAGTAGCTGAGATTACAGGCACACGCCACCATGCCCAGCTAATTTTTATTATTTTTAGTAGAGACGGGGTTTCACCATGTTGACCAGGATGGTCTCAATCTCTTGACCTTGTGATCCACCCGCCTCGGCCTCCCAAAGTGCTGGGATTACAGGCTTGAGCCACCGCGCCCGGCCTCTCATTTCACTTTTTAAACACAAATGTTTAAACACAAAAATGTTTTCAAAACATTGTTACCCTCTCCCTCCATGCTGTACTGCAGAAAACTTAGAACCCCACAAATATTAAGAGAGTATGAGTAAATAGGCAGAATTATGAATGTCTTTTTGCTTTCTGTATTTGGTTTTCTTATATTAAGCATAGTTTGTTTTTTAATAAAACAGGAAACTTTATTTTGAGAAAAACAAAATATTTTATCCTTTTAAGTAGTGAAAACTTAAAACACTGAAAAAATGTCTGAAGAAATGCTTTTTAGTTTAAGAAAGAACACGGTGTTCTTTGGTCTAAGACAAATTAGACTTCAGGTATTGTATGTTACATTCCAATGAACTAAGTTAAACAAAACGATTAAGACACTAAAATGGTAAAAGATATGCATTCCTAAAACATCCTAAAATTCTGAATTTTATTTTGGTTGTAAGAATCCTCTTAGGTTAAGAATGTATCTAGCAAAGAAAAGTAAATGAAAGCTAAATGAAAAGTAAATGAACACTAAAATGAAAGCAGCCCACCTCCCCACAAAATCACAACCACAATAGTTTTATCTGGCAATCCTTGTTGGAGAGCCAAAGACTACAAAGGGAGTGGAGGAAATATGTTGATAATTGAACAAAATCCCTACCATTGAATTGAATGGATTTGCTGGGCACCTACCAAATGAAGAAATGAGGAAAGCTAGAGCAGAAAAACCTATTGAAAATCTCATCGCTGAAAGGTTAACTCAGGACAAATTTGAACGTCCTCAATGTATACAGAACACTCAATTATTCTATTAATGAAGCTGTTCAACATACAAACCAATCATAGCAATACCCTCAATATAGTATTTCATCTTTTCAGTTAAGATGAAAACAAAACTCTTCTAAATTTCTATTTAAATGAATACTAACATTTGAATCACACACTGTTTACCTGTATTTACACAGGGTTCCTATATTCATCATCTTTTCTCATCCTCACAGCATCCCTGTGACACAGGCAATGATGTTATTTATTATCCCCTCTCATTTATTATTACAGGTACTCCAAAAGACAGGCAGCTGCAAACAGGAGGAAGGAAAGTAAATGATGTTTAGGACAGAGGGCACTAGATAAGCAAAGGCATAGAAGTGACACAGACAGAAAAGGAGAGACTGAAGGCAGGAGAGCATGACTGGCTGTAAAGTGTCTCTGGAGGGTAATGAAAGATGAAGGTGGACAGTTAAGTAGGTTCCTGGTCATGAGAAGAATGACATGCCATGTTAGAGAGTTAATAATTAACCTGCAGAAAATCGCAGACAATGATTTAAGAGTTTTATGTCAACGAAATGGCATGATCAAATTTGTACTTTAAAGATCTTTATGGTGGTACTGAATGAGAAGTGTTGGAAGTGAGGAGTAGGGATGGGGGAGAGGATCGAACCTATGAAACCAATTAAGTGGTTCTTGAGATAATACCGGTAAGAAGAAATAATGGCTTGGACTACGGTGAAGCAGAGAGAATGATAAGTAGGGAACAAACTGGAGAATACGATTCAGAGACAGACTACATGGAGCGGGTGGACAGGAGGGAGTTGCTGAGGGTTGACAGAGCTGTTGCTAGCCCTGAGTTCAATTTGCCTTTGCAAATTGGAAAACCATCCCTGATAGGGCACACAGCAAGAAAAGCAGACATCAGGATAGATATGAGCCCCAACTCATCAATACACCTACAGAACTCTCCATGGTTCCTGAAGAACCTGGTCCTTAGATCACCAGCATAAGAGTCAGCCAAAATTCTTATTAAAATTCAAATTCCTAGTTTCAACCCTAGATGTCTAATGAATAAAAATCTCTGGGAGGTCAGGCCTGGTGTTCCACATGAATCAGGGATGAAGGAAATATAAAATGCATGTGTATATGGAAGAAGATTAATTTAGCTCAAGAAACTTCAGCTCAACACCTGAAAAGTATCTACATGGAGAGGCCTAGCAGGTAGGATATATGAGTCTGGTGCTCAGAATAAAGATTTGGCCTCACAATTTAAGTTTGTGGAGTTCCAGCTTAACTTTATCAGCTTACAGAAGTACAGTTGAAGCCATGGTATAAAAACAACACATAAAAAAAGAGGCCAGGATTGAGGGAGTTGAGTATTTCCACAAACAGAGAAATGTTAAATGTCAGAAAATTTGAAAATTACAATAAGATGAACCTGTTTATTGCCCAGATAGCTCTAGGCTTCATCTGGGAAAAAAAAAAAAAAAAAAAAAAAAAAAAGAGTAAAAAGAAAAAAAAGAAGAAGGGGAGATAGAAAAGACAGAAGCTATAAGAGTGTGGAACTAAATTGTTCCATATTCAGTCTCAATGGAGAATTCTGAGATTTTACTTCCCAGAATATCTATGACTGATATTTATCCAATACATTTTGTTAATAAATAACCTGGTAACCTAAAACTGAATTTTCTGGAGAACTTTCTAATATGTAGGAATTATATTTTATCTATACTGTATTTATTCTAGTGTATAGTAGAAATAAAATTGATATGGTTTGGATTTGTGTTCCCACCCAAATATCATGCCAAATTATAATATGCAATGTTGGAGGGGGGCCCTGGTAGGTGACTGGATCATGGGAGCAAACTCTCCCTTGCTGTTCTCATGATAGTGAGTCTCACAAAATCTGGTTGTTCAAAAGTATGTAACACCTTCCACTTCTCTATTCCTCCTCCTCCGCACATGTAATACGTGTCTGCTTCTCCTTCATCTTCTGTCATGATTCTAAGTCTTCTGAAGCCTCCCCAGCCTGTGGAACAGTGATCCAGTCTCAGGTAGTTCTTTATAGCAATGCAAGAACAAACTAATATAGAAAATCAGTACTGGGAGTGGGGCATTGCTATAAAGACACCTGAAAATGTGGAAGTGGCTTTGGAACTGGATAATGGGCAGAAGCTGGAACAGTTTGGAGGGCTCAGAAGACGACAGGAAGATAAGGGAATGTTTGGAACTTCCTAGACGCTTGTTAAATTGTTGTGATCAAAATGCTGACAGTGATATGGACAATGAAGTCCAGATGTAGGTGGTCTCAGATGGAGATGGTAACTTTATTGGGAACTGGAGTAAAGGTCACTCTTTTTTCTTTCTTTCTATTTCACTGCCAGCTGACATCTGCATGGTTCTTCTGGGTAAGAACCAGCAACAAGACTGTCTTGCGTGTGTCGTTTTTCTTCCTAGTTCCTCCCATCTCTCTGATTAACATCAATCCAATAAAGATTTCTCAAAACTAGATTATGTTGGCAGTTAGATTATAATCTATATGGAAATGGCATCACTCTACTCTCCTAGGTCATCAGAAAGGAGTATTTCTGGACAGTCCATAGAATGTATATTCATTAAATATCATGAGTAGAAATTATTTAAAAATTAAGCATGTCTTAGGATCCAAAATTTAGTCCTTGCTTGAATATTCACATTTATGTAATTCATTTCCAATCTTGCCTAAGTTACTTAATGGCTCCTAAATTCCTAACAGTCTATATCATTTTCTTTGGAAGCAGAAATTTAGGCACTTAGTTTTTTGGAATCAGAGACCCTGGGTCTCCAAGCTTTTTGATTTTTGGAACAGTTACCCAGACTTTCTGCTCACTTTCCTTATTCATCAAACTGGGATAACACAGCACCTACTTCATACAGCTGTATTAAGAATACAATTAAAAACTGCATGCAAAGTGTACAATATCTGGTAAATAATATCCAACTAATATTTAGATAAGAGACTTACCTAAAAGTGTAAATTCCCTAAATATTTACTAAGCATCAGGTGGACTAGTTTCTTTCAACTATTTTTGTCTTCTTTCTTCACAGACCATACTATTTGCATGTAATAAGAAAAATTACTCTTTTAGTGTCTTATTATACTTCATAAAGGCAAATAATCCTTTCTGGACAGCTGATGTCTCTTTATCAGTTCTCCAGTAACCGTTATAAGTTATTTCAACATGAAAACTCTATCTTTGAGAATAATTTTGATCCAAGTAGTGAAGACTTTCAATCTAGATTTATGTTGTTTTCATATACCTCATAAAACATTTATTTTCATCTTTGTCACATTACTGGGATAAATGAACCATGGTTTTGAACCAGAATGTCATTTGTATGTATTCAATGTATCATTTAAATTTATAACTATGATTTTTTTTTTTTTTTTTTTTTTTTGAGACGGAGTTTCACTCTTGTTACCCAGGCTGGAGTGCAATGGCGCGATCTCGGCTCACCGCAACCTCCGCCTCCTGGGATCAGGCAATTCTCCTGCCTCAGCCTCCTGAGTAGCTGGGATTACAGGCACGTGCCACCATGCCCAGCTAATTTTTTGTATTTTTAGTAGAGACAGGGTTTCACCATGTTGACCAGGATGGTCTCGATCTCTCGACCTTGTGATCCACCCGCCTCGGCCTCCCAAAGTGCTGGGATTACAAGCTTGAGCCACCGCGCCCGGCCGATATTCTTATTAATAGGATATTCTGGGTTATATACTCTGCTTGTTTTCAACTTTAAATCACTGATTTAAAGAACGTATTTTTATTGATTGCTGATTTTAAAAGCACTCAAGACCATCATAATGAACATATGCTCACCTGCTGCAGAGGATAAAGCTTCACAACCAAATATGACCTAAACTTTAAATGCATCCTAGATTTTAGAATTAGAAAGCCTAACAAAGTTAGGTGGGAGAAAAAAAATGAGGCTACCATCATTAGGACAGGGATAAAAGTCTGAAACCTGCTCCTCATATATGGGTTGTTAGTTAAATCACAAGTCTACCAAATATTGTTAGCCTAGTTTCAATTCTTTTTCTTTAAAAATATTCTATTATTTAAACGTCACCAATTAAGCCTACTTTCTACTCTTACCCATCCCTACTCCTGTTCAAATAAAGTATTACTACCAGAGCCATTTTTAAAGTGTTCAAACTAAGTGACATTAAAAGGCAGTTAAGGAAAAATATTAACCCTGACCCTTTATTTTCAAGTTGCTATGGTCTGAAGGTGTCCCTCAAAGCTCATGTTTTGGAAACAATCCTTAAAGCAACAGTATTGGGAGATGGCGTCTAATAGGTGATTAGGTCATGAAGGCTCTGACCAAATGAATGAAGTAATGGCATTATTGTAGGAGTGAGTTAATTATCTTGAGATAACTTTTTATAAGAAACCACTTTTTTGTTATAAAAGTGAGTTTAGCTCTCTCTCTTGACTTCCTGCCTTCTGCCATGGTGTGATGCAGCACGAAGGCCCTCACCCAAATACAGGGCTAAGAAATAAATCTCTGTTCTTTATAAATTACCCAGTCTCAGATATTCTGTTATAGCAGCTCAAAATGGACTAAGATAAGTATATTAAAGATCACCAAGCTAAAGTTCAGAATTCCAGTAATATATAGGCTTTGTATTTCAAAGCGCAACTTTTAGTTAATATATGATGTTTGCCATTACAGGATGGGAAATGAAAGAGGCTAATGCCAGATTTAAGTAGTTCTTTATAGCTTCCTGATCCCAAGAGGTGGGCCCCTTTAATTAAGCATAAAAATTTTACTGTGTCAGAAGCAGGACACAGAGGGACAGTTTATGTCCTCTTCAAGTCATAAATAACCAGTTCTAACTTCCAAACCAAATCAAGAATTTCATATTGAGATTCAAATTGGTCCCTGACTACTGACCACAAACAGCATGTGGTAAAGACACAGAGAATCAAGGAACAATAAAATTAAAAGTAGGCACCTACGACTTAACCAAGATTACAGATTTTTTTCTTGCTGGAGAGATTACTAAGGAGCTGAATTTGGGTTTCCTTCTAGAAAGCAGAAAGGTTCCTAGAAAGAACTAACTGAGAGAAAGTAGTCCAAGAGGAACTACACAGAAAACAGCCAGATACATACTCACTCATCAACTAGCAAGGTCAACTTACACTGAAAACTTTGTTTGGCACAGGCTGAATATCTCTTACCTGAAATACTTGAGACCAGAACTGCTTCAAATTTCAGATTTTGGAATATTTGTATTATACTTACTGGTTGAGCATTCCAAACCAAAAAATCTGAAATCCGAAATGCTCCAACGAACCTCTCCTTTGAGCATCATGTAGATCAGGCATCCCCAAACTACGGCCTGCGCATGCGGCCCCCTGAGGCCATTTATCCGGCCCCTCGCCGCACTTCAGGAAGGGGCACCTCTTTCATTGGTGGTCAGTGAGAGGAGTACACTATGTGGCGGCCCTCCAATGGTCTGAGGGACAGTGAACTGGCCCCCTGTGTAAAAAGTTTGGGGACACATGATGTACATATTCAAAAAGTTTTAGATTTTGGAGCAGTTTGGGTTTTGAATGCTCAACCTGTATAACAGAAATTGGTCCAATTTTATAAAAACGTTTTAGCCAGGTATCAGGTGATACACATCTGTAATCTCAGCTTCCTGGGAGACTGAGGTGGGAGAACTGCTTGAGGCCAGACTAAGCAACATAGTGAAACCCTTATTTAAAAAAAGAAAAAAAAAAGCTAAACTATTCTCAGCTAAGCTAGCTTTTAAAAAAAAGTTTTCTTTATGGAAAAGAAAGCAAGTCAATTATAAGAAGAGAGAAATGCTCTAAGAATTATTTGCACACTATTCTAGCACAAGATGAAAACGGACAGTGTGAACCAACAGTATTGGAGCCCTGGATCTTTTCTTGCTCAAGTCTCAGTTTGGGCTTTGTTACCTTACAGTTGAGTTTCATTACTGGCTCATATCCAGCCTGGCCTACCTTCCTCTTTGCATTCCTTAGGGAATGGTAATGAGTTGGTAATGAAATACCTTTAGAGATTTCAGCACATTGAACTAAGATGCATATTAGAGTATTTGGTCATTAATATGTATGAAAAAGTTTATAGTGTCTTAGGGTCAAGGGCAGGCTGTAAGTATTTGGGAAGTTTATATATCTGTCTCCTAATCTGAGAAGTATACAATTTATTTTAATGGTATATATGTCCATTCTTGCATTGCTATAAAGAAATACCTGAGACTGGGTAATGTATAAAGTAAAGAGGTTTAACTGGCTCACAATTCCACAGGCTGTACAGGAAGCATGGTGGCATCAGCTTCCAGGGAGGCCTCAGGGAACTCATGGTAGAAGGCAAAGGGGGAGCCGACATTTCACAGGCTAGAGTAGGAGGAAGAGAGTGAGGGGGAGGTACTACACACTTGTAAACAACCAGATCTCATGATAACTCACTCACTCACCGTCATGAGAACAGAACTGAGGGGATGGTGCTAACCCATTCATGTGAACTCCACCTCCATCGTCCGTTCACCTAATACCAGTCTCTGCCTAGAACACTGGGGATTACATTTCAACATGAGATGAGAGCTGGGTGGCAACACAGATTCAAACCATATCAAATGGTGAATTATAGGTTAAAAAAAAAATCAACCTTGTGAACATTTAAAAATATCTGAGTCCTGAAAGTGTGTTTCTTGGGTCCTCAAAGCATAACACCTGTGGCTTGGAAGTATATAAAATTTAGGCTCCTCTTTCCTTTTCATTATTGTAAAGTCATAGAAAAAGCCAACTTAGAGCCATGCCCAGAATACAAAATCTGTTCAACAAGATTAGATTTGTCTTTTGTTACTTCTTTCTTCCTTTGTCTTCATTTTATAAACATATGCATGCACACAGCTTTTAAACAAGAGGCTATTGATTAGGAAACCAGTGTTGATTTGATGTAAGCAACGATCCTAAAAGTAGAAAATATTGTTTTTGTTTACTACAAATGTATGGACTCAAAACCAGCTGAACTGTTATCATTTCCCAAGAAAATTTATTTTTACTCAGCCTCTTTTCAGAGAAGACTGCTTAGAGTGAAGTTAGCAATTAGTAAGCTAAGAAATCAGACAAGAGCTATACTACCAAGCTACAAAAAATTACACTAAGCCACTAAAGTTAAATGTCATTAAAAAGTCCCTTTTACGGCCGGGCGCGGTGGCTCAAGCCTGTAATCCCAGCACTTTGGGAGGCCGAGACGGGTGGATCACGAGGTCAAGAGATCGAGACCATCCTAGTCAACATGGTGAAACCCCGTCTCTACTAAAAATACTAAAAATTAGCTGGGCATGGTGGCGTGTGCCTGTAATCCCAGCTACTCAGGAGGCTGAGGCAGGAGAATTGCCTGAACCCAGGAGGCGGAGGCTGCGGTGAGCCGAGATCGCGCCATTGCACTCCAGCCTGGGCAACAAGAGCGAAACTCCGTCTCAAAAAAAAAAAAAAAAAAGTCCCTTTTACATTCTAGTCTATTGACAGGCATTGTGTTGGGAACTTGGTAGAGAAAAGAACATTCCAAAAACATTTTAAAAGGTTTATGGACAAAAATATATCTTGTAATTTTTCCAGTATGTAATTATCATCACGTTTTCCCCCACTGATTTCTAAAGACCTGTATACTGATATTAAAAACTAAAATTTTGTGCCATTCAAGATGTTCATTTCCCTTTTCTACAATCTTATTATAAACAAAACTTTTGTGATACATTAGCTCATCACTGTAGTAAAAATGAAACTGTGTATTTGTGAGAGCTAAGAACTGACACTAGATAGAGATTATATGACTCTACTTTTTCTTATAAAGATTAAATTGATATTTTAATCTATAAAACCTTGACAATACATAGGTTATTAAATGAAATAGTTCTAATTCAAATTGAGAATTGCCTTTTTACATTGAAGGCAACTATGATTTCAAAAACAAAGGACTTATTCCATGTTCATATACTGAGATATTATCAGAGCTAAAATGTTAAGAGATAGTACCTGAGGAAATGTTTGTATATTCTCTTTATAATGACTAAGAACCAGTTAAAAGGCTTATTTTAAAAAGTTAGAAAAGCAATTAAGAAATTTTAGGGTTCAGTGGAAAAATTCTACCATGGCATGAACTCCATTAATGATGATTTGCCAGGAAACACTGGTTAGAAAAAGCTAGCTGAGAGAACGGCAAGGATAACCAATTAGAATTAGAACATCAGCCCTACTGATATAAAATAACTATTGACAGTAGATCAATGGTATTAAGATCACATATACTTGAATTAGACTGCCAGGCTTTAAACCCAGGACTGTCAATGATGAGCTATGTGATTTTAAACTCTATTTCTTAGGTTTCCAATGTTGGTTCTATCACATTTAAAATAGATAATGATGGTAGTCATTCCAAAGCTATCTTGAGTTAAATAAGATAATCCACATAAGGGATTTAGCACAGTGCCGGGCACATTAACAACAGCTTGCTATCACCACTACAGCAACCCTAGGCAGTCCAACTATCTGGCTCTGCTTCCTTAAATGTAAAATACAGAGTTTGGACTAGATAATTTCTAATGTTTTTACCCATCTAAAATTAAAATTCTACAATGTATCAACAATATAGAAACCAACTATTTCCAAAGACTATTTCCAAAGAACATAAAGTTAGATTTTCACTCTAGCATGATTAATATAAGTACTGGAAAAGAAACATTTTAAAGTTATCCTTTTATTTTTATTTTTTAGAGATGGGCTCTTGATTAATATAAGTACTGCAAAAGAAATATTGTAAAGTTATCCTTTTATTTTTATTTTTTATTTTTTAGAGACGGGGTCTTGCTATGTTGCCTAAACTGGACTTGAACTCCTAGGCTCAAGCAATCCTCTCACCTGAACCTCTGGAGTAGCTGAAACTGTAGGGAATACATACACTACTGTTCCTGTTATGTCATCTTTTGAAATTAGTTATAATCACTACATTTATTAAAGCCAAAGTTATAGACATCCTATGTAATCCACAGGAAATCCATAATTTTCCATCACATACTGTTTGGTGACTACGAATTCTGAATAACAAGTCCTAACAGGAATTTCAAGGTATATAATCCCCTCAGTATATATTTTTTAAACTCTAAGAACATTTCATACCCCAAACTTAGTAAACAGAAAACAAAGCTCATAAAAATTTTAATATATAATTCAGAAAAAGGGAAATAACTGTTTTGAAACTGTCCAAAATCTAGAGGTTTAATAAAGTCTCTCTACCGATACAACTCAAAATTCAAATTACAGGCCATTTTTTTTTTGCAGGGATATATATATATATATATATTAATATGACTCAAATAGCTAAACAAAAAATAAATAAATAAATTTTAATATGACAGCACTGACTGCACCAACCCAAGTAAATACTTCCAAAAAGGTTTGATTTTTTTCCTTTTGGATTTGGAGAACTTTTCTTCATATATTTTAGGGACACTATTAAAAAAATACTAAAAATCTTTTCAGTTTTTAAAACTTTCTAACAGTGTGTGTGATCACTGAAAGGAAGTTAATCTAAAAATTTTTAAATATTTTACCAGCTAAGATGGTACTGCTCAGAAAAGAGTTCAGGCTCATCTCGCTCGAATACTTGCTAACAGGCTCGAAAGAATAAACAAATTGTTGTTACTTCTTAATATGAAAAACACACGTCTGCTAAAATCTGACAGTTCAATAAGCTCCCAAACCAGAAAACACATTTCCCAGTCAACACTCATACTTATTTCCGTATTAGGGAAAATCGGGTTGTTTCAGGGGTCTTTAAAAAACGAAGATTTCTCTTAAATTCATAACTGTTAACTGCGCCTTCATTTCCAGAAACCTTACCTTTAACAAATCTCTACACTATTCATACTTAGCACAATTTCAAGTCATTCAAGATACTTTTATTTTACCTTATAACCAGTTCAGCATAAAGTAGCTGTGTTAAATTCATGCCATAAAATCAAAACTATACTAAGTCCTTACCCTCAATATTTAGCTCAAAACAAATGTGGCAGAAGGAGAGTGTTTCTTTGTCTGTTCCCAGTTTACAAACACTGCAAATGTTGTCATCATTCAAATCAATGTTTACAAACTGCTCCTCTTCGTTCATAGTTCCCCTATTAAGAAACAGAAAGGGATAGTTACACCATTTCAAGAACCGGCCTTTAGGGTAGTTCCCTTTACTGGGAACTTCTAGGAAACAAGGATGCTGTTCAGCTCATCTAAAGAAAAGCCCCATCAAACAAGCATCGCCATTATGCACTTCAACACTGCACTCTGTGGGAAGACACACAGCTAGTAACACTTAAAGCCAGGCCACAGGTGACACTATGCCCGTGTCTTTTTTGTTCGATAGTTGAAGCGGTTTGTGGGCATTCTAGTCCTCCTCCTTCGTCCCCCAACATCGAATAATCAGAGAGCTTAGCAGCGAGGCCTTTTCAAGCTACCAGGTTCTGTCAACCTAGTTAACGCTGTGAGAAACAGGAAAAACGACCTGCACGGGACACCGCCAACTTCACTGGGGGAACCTTAGATGCGTCTCGCGAACTCGGAGTTGCGAAGCTTCGCATCCGACCGAGGTCGGCAGCAAAAAATGCACGTGGGTACCGAACACCCGAGGAGGGCGTCCCCGTCCGGGGCAACTACACCGAAGGCCGAGCGGCGGCTTCACGGTCCGGGCACCGCCAGAGGGGCCCAAGCCGGAGCTGGAGGAGCCGCGGACTGGAGCCCGGCGGGCGGGAGCGCCTCGTCCCTTCGCTCTGGGATTCCTCCCTAAAGAAGGAAAGCGTCCGAAGGCCACGGCGGCCGGTCCGCCCAGCCTCAGCATTTCGGGGAGCCGGGTCCTCGTTTGGCCTCCAGCGTTGGGGGCGCGCTGCTGCCCCCAGGGAGTAGAGGACCCGCATCCGTCTCTCCGTCGGTCCGTCCGTCGGGGCGCCTGGCGCGCAGCAGCGCGAGGGGCCACGGGGCTCGGAACTCGAAGGAAACGGGACGATGGAACAGCGCGTCTGGGCTCAGGATGGACGGGAGAAGGGGTGCGGGGTCTTTACCGTCCGGCTTCGCGGGCCACCACTGCCGTTCCGCACGGCTCGGGTTCCTCCAACTATTGTTTCCGGCCGCAGCGGAGACGGCTGTAGCGGAGGCCGCCGCCGCGCGCCTAGCCCCGCCCTCTCCCGCCGGCGCCATCCGGTGAAGGCTGTGGGGAGGGGGTTGCGGCCGTGCGCACACCCGCGCTCTCGCAGGGCTGCTATGGGCCCGCTCCTTCGCTCTTTCACCTTCGCCGCACCTTCGACTCGAGCCCTCCTGTGACCCCGTGTGTCCTGGCCGGAGTTTCTTACGGTTCTCTGGAACGTAGCTCCTCACATCCCCCTCCTCGAGGTGAGTAGATAGACGAGTCCGTGCCGCCTCTCCCTTCAGCGTAGTGCAAACTACTGCCCCGGGGCGGGGGCCGCGGCGGCGCGGGCAGGAAGGCTGCGGGTGGACGGGAGAAACGGAGGTGCGTGGGTGGCTCTTCAACTTCGGGAGAAAGAAGCAGAATACTCTCAGTGAACTTGTGGTTAAGTGCCAGCTGAAATAGGTAATGAGGAAAAGTTCATATTCAGGTGTCGTGATAGAGGCGTAATTTCAAATACAGAAGCTTTTTAAATAGATTTGTTGTGGGGTACCCCTTCCCCAATATGGTACATCCCTCAACGCCCACGGGGAAAATCCCGGAGCCCCACCTCTTATTTTTGGGTCCTGCTTGGTTTTCAAAACACTTTGCTTGACTTTTATTTAAGGTATTTTTTTATTTTAGGGTGTGGTTTCTGCAGTATTTTCATTTACATTTTCTGTCGTAATCCTCACAGTAACCTACAGAGGAGAAACAGAAACTATTCTCTCATTTTGCAGCCTAGGAGTGATTGACCCAAGTTACCACAGTTGGTTAGGGACCGGCTGGGATTTGAACCCAAGGCTACTGACCTAAGATCAAAGTTGTTTTCCACAGCGTCATATGCACATGTTCCGGTTGCACTCAAATAGAAAGAGGGCTGGCCTGTCAATCTACATGTAGGCATTCTTGAACTGATGGCAGGAATGGACTCCATAAATCTTGGAAACTTCTGGGCCAAATTAGCTCTCTATGCCATCTGTGCCTCAGAGGAGCGATCTGTGTCCTTGCTACCTAAATTGTAGTAGATGAACCAGCAACATTGACGTTATCCATTTTCCTATTAGAGATGTAGACTCTGAGGTCCCACCCAAGATTTTCTAAATTAACACCTGCGCTTTAACAAGACCCCCAGGAGAGTCCTATGTTCATCGAAGTTTGGGATGCACTGATTGAAATAGAAAAGCCTGTGCTTTTCCTCTTCGAATTTCTCATTCTAGGTAACTACAACTAAAATATCTTGCATCTTGGATTCTACCCATCTTTTCAATAAAAAGGATTCTTTAAAAAAGGACTCTTAAAACGATTCATTAAAGTGTTCTAAAATCACTAAATTTTAAAAATTCAAACAAGTTCTTTTCAATTCTCAGAATTGTCTTCCTTTCTATGGCATTTCACATTGTTTACTTGCTATTCTTAAAACTCTTGTTGGATTTTTAAAAAATATCAAAGAATAATTTACAGAAATAAAATTTTCCCATTTTAAAAATGCTCTTTGACAAATACATACACTTGAGTAACCACTACCCAGTGAAAATATAGAATATTTCCACAGCCCCAACATTTCTTTCTGTTCGTTTCCTGTCAAGCTCCTCCAACATGGGACCTAATTTATATGACTGTTTTAGTTTTGTCTGTTATAGGAATTCATAGACATGGAATTAAGCAGCGTGTGTTCATTTGTGATTGGCTATTGTCATTCAGCATATTTTTTTGAGATTCACAATGGTGTGTTAAAACAGTGGTTTCTTTTTACTGCTTATCTTAGTCAGTTTATGTTCCTATAAAGGAACACCCAAAGCTGGATAATTTATATAGAAAAGAGGTATATTTGGCTCATGGTTCTGAAGGCGGTACAGGAAGCCTGGTGCCAGCATCTGCTTCTGGTGACGGCCTCTGGCTGCTTCCATTCGTGATAGGAGGTAAAGGAGAGCCAGTGTGTGCAGACATCACATGGCCAGAGAGCAAGCAAGAGAAAGAGGAGGAGATTCCAAGCTCGCTCTCTCTCTCTCTTTTTTTAAACAAACAAAACAAAATAAAACAAAACAATTAGTGTCATTGGGAATTAAGAGGGGGAATTGACTTACTCCCTAGGGAATGGCACCAAGCCATTCATCAGGGATCCATACCTAAGATCCAGCCCCACTGTTCCCAGTCCGCAGCCAGGCTTCACCTCCAACACTGGGGATCAGTGGGGCATGGTGGCTCACACCGGTAGTCTTAGCATTTTGGGAGGCTGATTTGGGCTGATCATTTGAGCCTGGGTGTTCAAGACCAGCCTGGGAAACATCGTGAAACCCATCTCTACCAAAAAAAAAAAAAAAAAAAAAACCAAACAAAAAAAACCCAGAAAAATTAGGCAGGAATGTTGTTGCATGCCACTATACCCCATCCGGGGTAACAGAGTAAGACTCTGTCTCAGAAAAAAAAAAAAAGATGGCCACATCCTAATTCTTGGGTCTTTTGAATATGTATGTAACATAGCAAAAGAGACCTTGTAGATATAATTAAGGTTATAGACTTTAAAATAGATTATTCTGGATTATTGGGGTGAGCCCAGTCTAATCACATGAGCCCTTATAACCAGAGGCTCTGTGTCCACCCAAGTCGCATGTTGAATTCTAATTCCCAATGTTGAGGGAAGAACCCTGTGGGAGGTGATTAAATCATGGGGGTGGGTTTCCTCCTTGCTGTTCTCCTGATAGTGAATTCTCATGATATATGGTTGTTTGAAAGTGTGTAGCGTATCCCTTTGTGCTCTCTCTCTCCTGTCACTGTGTGAAGATGTGCTTGCTTCCCTTTCACCTTCCACCAGTGATTGTAAGTTTCTTGTAGTCTCTCCAGCCTCCTGTATAGCCTGCAGTACTGTGTGTCGATTAAACATCTTTTCCTTATAAACTACCCACAGTAGGCCGGCCACTGTGGCTCATGCCTGTAATCCTAGCACTTTGTGAGGCAGAAGTGGGTGGATCACCTGAGGTCAGGAGTTCAAGACCAGCCTGGCCATCATGGTGAAACCCCACCTTAAAAAAAAAAAAAAAAAAGTAAACTACCCACAGTGTCAGGTAGTTTCTAGTAGCAATGCGAGAACAGACTAATACAAGTACTGAGTTGTGGGTTGTTCAGTTTTCCAACACTTTGCAGTGATAGCTGATTAATACAGTGGGATTCTGAATGGCCAAATGTAATTCATATGCTCATCTCTGAATCAGATACAATTGCTAGTACTTTAATTGGCTAGGCTGTGTTAGATTTCCAGCTCTTCCTCCATTCTCAAATAATTGAAGTTGGCTCAGGAGTGGGGGTATAGGAATTAAAATTCGATCTCAAGATATGGAAGACAAGTCTCCCTAAAGGAAAGTGGTTGGTTTTACCAGAGGAAGGGAATTGGTTTGAAACCTATTAAACAGGAAAAATCTGTTGTAATCTAATCTGGTACTCTTTCTACATCATTATTTTCTGCTAAATTTTAAGCTGATTGTATGCAGAAACTTGGCCTTACTCATCTTATATTTACTTTAACACTTACAAATTATAATATCTTGTAATTTGTGTTTGAATCAAGTAGGATTAAGTTTCACTGCAAGTAATATAAAAACCCCAAGTAACAGTTATGTAAAAAGTTGGACATGGGCAGACACTCTGGCTCATGCTTGTAATCCTAGCACTTTTGGAAGCCTGAGGCAGGAGGATCACTTGAGCCCAAGAATTCATGGGGGACATGGTGAACATGGTGAAATCCTGTCTCTACAAAAGACCCAAAAAAATTAGCTGAGTGTCGTGGCACAGGTCTATAGTATCAGCTACTCAAGAAGCTGAGGTGGGAGGATTGCTTGAGCACAGGAGGTCAAAGCTGCGGTTAGCTGAGATCATGTCATGTTTCCTGGGCAACAGAGTCTCAAAAAAAAGTTGGACTTAATTTTTTTCTCTTATGTTGAAGTCTAGAATGGAGCAGGTAGGGTGAGTGTCGTGGCTCTGATCTTCAAAGTTTTTAGGCATGCCTGTTGCTTTCTTTTTTTTTCCCCTTGAGACAGAGTTGCTCTGTCACCCAGGCTGGAGTGCAGAGGTGCAATCTTGATTCACTGCAATCTTGGTCTTCTGGACTCAAGCTGAGGTGGGGACTTGGGGACCACATTTTATTCCAGATGTCCATATGACCAGCTAAAAGTCAGGGCTTCTAAAAGAGGGAACATAGATATTGGAATTTACAGCAAGCAATCTCTGCTGCAGTGCTCAATATTTATTGAGTGAAAGAATCACATTAATTAAAATTGATTAATAAACACTGACAATTACATTTTTAATCTTAGATGCAATGCCGACTTAAAGAATATATTTGTGGTTAAAATACCTATCTAAACTATTTCTTATTTTTACTAATGGAGAAAGCAATATATCTTTGTTTTAAAATAATTTGTTTAGGCCAGGCATGGTGGCTCATGCCTGCAATCCCAGCACTTTGGGAGGCCCAGCTGGGTGGATCATTTGCGGTCAGGAGTTTGAGACCAGCCTGACTAACCTGGTGAAACCCTGTCTCTACTAAAACTACAAAAAATTAGCTGGGTGTGGTGGTGTGTACCTGTAATCCCAGCTACTTGGGATGCTGACGCACAAAAACAGTTAAACCTGGGAGGTGAAGATTGCAGTGAGCTGAGTCGTGCCTCTGAACTCCAGCCTGGGTGACAGAAAGACACTGTCTCAATAATAATAATAATAATAATTGTTTCAAATATTTTTGATTTCCACACATGTTGAACAATTTGGCAGGCTTATTTCAGTTTTATTCATCCATTTTCTAAAAGTCTAATCCTTATAAGATTCTGCACAGGGTGGCTAGTGCTGCTCTTCTGGAATCTGTAACCCTGAAGAAAATATCACTCTTAAAATTATGGCTCCTCTTAAGCTTAGACAAGCATTCCCTACAAAAGTTTGAGATACAGATATTTGCATTAAAGGGATTTATTACCTATAGTTTTAGTAATGCTGACATTATGGGTAAGCTGTCTGCTGATCCATTGTCTTGTTTTGCAAGCAGAACAAAGCAAACCTATTTCCAGTCTGTGGATAAATTCCATGTTGACATTTCTGGGAGAAGATTGGGAGTTAACTACCAAGCTATTGATTTTTTTTTCTACTGTGAGCCAAATCAAGTCTTCAGTAATGTGCACAGTCCCCGCAGTTAAATTCAAGGTGATAAAAGGAAAGTTTAGTATTGATGTCTGAAGTTAGAAAAGTCTGTTTCATAATTTACCAGAGGTTTTTTTTTTTTAAAAAAATATGTATTCCATTGTATAAGTATTAGGCTTTGGGTATAGAATATTCAAGCTAGAAATTAAAATCCAGCCGTATTTCTGAATTTACCATTGGTGTACCCACTGAATTAGATACAATTTTTAAGTTTGATGATGAGAGAATTATAGCATTGTTAAAAGGAAAACTTCAGGCAAATTAAATCTAACAGAGTTTAATTGAGCAAGGAAAAAATATGGTTCACAAATCAGGCAGCCTCCAGAATCACAGCAGATCCATAGAGACTTCACGGATGCCTCATGATCCGAGCAATTTATAGACAAAAAAAGGAAAGTGATGTACAGAAAATGGAAGTGAGGCACAGAAACAGCTGGATTGGTTACAGCTTGGCATTTGCTTTATTTGAACACAGGTGAAATATTCAGCAGCGTGCAAGTAGCTGAAGTATGCCACGGAAGCGTTCTCCTAAGGTAGGTTTTCAGTCTCATCTACCTACTATGTTGTCTTATGGTTTGTCCACTAGGACTCAAGTATGGAAGTACAGAGGCTTTCTCAGGCCATATTTAGTTCGATCTAACAGCATTAAGGGTAGTAAAAAAAAAAGTACAACTTTTTTGCTCTTCTGCTTTTTGAATTTCTACTAAACGTTATTTTTTCACAAAATTTAAAACCAATGAAAAATGAAATTCCTTCATTCAATCAATCATTGATTTATTCATTCAGTAAGTATTTATTAATGCACATTCTATGTGAGATACTGTGCCAGGTATTAGTTACACAATAGAGAGCAAAACAAAGTCCCTCCTCCTGAGAAATTTACTACTTAGTATAAGAGCAAGGCATTAAGTAATTGCATTTGGAAAGGAGATTTTAATGGCAATGAAATATATTTGCATTTCAATTGCTGTAGCACCATGAAGATGTCTAAGTACCACATTGGCAAATAACATTTTGTTTCCTGCTTCATTATTTTGCTAAATCTTATATGTTAAGCATATTAATAATTCACTATCTATAGTCTGTAATAAGGGATTCCACCATAGTTTTTTTTTTTTTTTCAAAATAGCTGGAAAATATAGGTGTCAAAACTGAAAACATTTTAGCTTTTTTGAAAGAAAGATTTCCAAAGTGTATGATGTTCTTTTTCACTATCTTGAAACATATAGAAGATAATTTATGCATTAGCAAAATGTCTGCGTTAGAGGAGGATACAAGAAAATGATTTTTCCTCATGTAATAACTGAAGGTAGGTACCCTCAGGTTGGTAGTAGCTCTGCTTCACATGGTGATTTAAGGACCCAGGTTTCTTCCATTTTGTAACTCTTCTGTCCTCTAGGACCTTGTCATCCTGTGCAAGGTCAGGACTGCATCCAGATTTTAGCCACTGGAAAAGGGGGATAGTGTGAAGGAGGCACCCCTCTCTTAAAAGGCCCAGTTCTGAAGAGGTAGGCACATGTCACATCTACTCATATTTCACATTTCATTGTTGAGAATTTAGTCACATGGTTACATCAGTCTGTGAGGGAGACGGGGAAATGTAGCCTATTTTTGTGCCTAAGAATAATGGGTGGATAATTTTTAGATTTTTTTCTGCCTCTCCCACAGCCTGAAACTCTGGCTGCCAAGTTTCTGTGTATATTTTTTTCACACTCATCCTCTCTCTGGGCAAGCCACAAAGAGCACATTCAACGCCTCCCCTTAGGGAGACAACTCAAAGTTATATGTTCAGCTGCTGCATCCCGCTCAACATCCTTAGGTACGCTGATGAGTGATGATCAGTCCTCTCTCTTACATCTGTAGATAGCTGCTAGTTATCTGGTAACCTACAAATTGAAGGTAAAATACTTTCCTCTCTTTCTGTCACCCCTTCCTCCCACCAGAATAAATGACAGACCAGAGACAGGATAACCATAATTAAAACTCTTGTTCAGAAAGGGGAAGAAGGAGAAACACAGCAGTCACTGATCCATAGCACTGATGGAAACCAGCTAGACTGGGGAGTCAAAGACCTCTGCCTTAATAGTGAAGGAACTTCCTTGATTGGGCCTTGTTTCTTCTTTATGGGAGTAAATTCTTATCCACTGCTCTCTGGCCCCCTGCTCTACTCACTGGAAGTAACTTCTTTGCCTACTATTCTTCTTGATCATATCGAAGAGGACTTTGGGGAATTTGTTACTCTTGAAGGCTTTGTATATTTTACAGCTTAGTTTGTAGGCCCGTAGAGTCACAAGGCTATTTGGTTCTTAGGCTCATAGATTCTTTAGCAACACCGTTTCCTCAATCATAGTAAATTCTAAGTTTATTTGCTTCTGAGGTGCCTGTAAGCACAACCAAAAATTTTTCTGGATGTATTCTAGATAGTACTTCAACTTTTGCTTTCTTGCTGTTTCTCTGACATGTTATTTCACATTAATAGCAGCTATCTTGAGGCTATCTGAATAATTAGGCTTTACTGGGAAGGCAGCAATCTGACCTTTTGCCATTTGGAATCCAGAATCAGTGAGCTTTTTGGGTGAGGGAGTGGCTTAATCTTTGGCCCCTTCTCCTTAAAATCATTGCCACTTTTTGAGGAGGTCTTCGCTGATCACCCTACTTAAAAATTCCACCTGAATTCACCTTACCCTGATTTTTTAAAAGCACTACTATCACTTTCATATATGTACATATATATATATATATATAAGCACATTCAATACCTTCCCCTAGGGAGACAACTCAAAGTTATATATTCAGCTGTATATATATGTGTATGAAATGATATATAACACATTTCTTATTTATTATACTGTTATTTATTATCTGTCTTCCTCCTCTGGCATGTAAATTCCATGAGGTTTGGAAGTTGCATTATATTCTGTGATGTCTCTCAGGTGTAGAGGACAGTGCCTGCCTGCTGCATGGTAGGTGCTCAACAAATATATGGTATGTGAGTGAATGAATAATTTGAGAGTCTGTTGCCTTTTCAGGATCTGCTGTTTATCATGCTATATCTGAGCTATGCAGATACTGCAGATTATAGTTACTCTTTTCTATTGCAAATAGAATTTTTACTTTGTTCATTTGGCAGTGTAGGGTAGGAAGAGTGCATCTGTTTCTTCTCTGTTCTATCCATAGAGACCTATTCTATGCCAATTGTGGAAATTCCATTATTCTTGTTGGTGATCAGTCTAAGAATGGATAAGTAAGGCATGTTGGCCAGTGAGGGATAAGCGAAATTATATTCAGCTGCTGCATCCAGCTCAACATCCATAGGTATGTTGATCAGTGATGATCAACATCATCACTGGGTAGCATGAAGAAGCTCTAGACATTTTTGTTGTTGTTGTTGTTTCACTTCCTTCCTTTTTGCTGTGGTTTTTTTCTTTTTTTTTTTCTTTTTTTTTTTTTTTTTAGGTAGAGACAGGGCTTCACTCCATTACCCAGGCTGGAGTACATTGGCACAATCATAGCTCATCATAGCCCCAGAATCCTGGGCTAAAGTGATCTTCCTGCCTCAACCTCTCGAGTAGCTGGGACCACACATGTGCATAACCACACCCATCTAATTTTTATATTTTGTGTAGAGATGGGGCTTCACCACATTGCCTCTGCTGTCTCTAATACCTGAGCTCAAGCAATTCACCCACCTCGGCTTCCTCAGTTGCTGGGATTCTGTGACTATTTTTTATTCTCATGATGCTATGATGTTGGAGCTTCAGCAGCTGTCTTACTATCATGAAGGCAGACATTGCTAACATTCTGAGATTTAATGATGGGAAAGACAGAAAGAATCTCGACTCATATGACATTATTGGATCCCTGTTATAATGTTGGAATAATTTTCTTTTTAAATGAGGTAATACATTTGTACTTTAATCCGTTTTAGTCTACTGTTGTGTCATTTGTTGATGCACCTGCAGACACCCTAACTGATACAGCAGCAATGTCTTCAGTACCTATTGAGACTAATTTGCTGCTACACTGCATGCAGCTCATTTGACCATATGTCCATTCATTCATTTATTGAGTAAATTTACTATATTCTACGTTCTGTGCAAAACCTAGATGTAAAAAGATAAAGATACGGTTTGTGCATGTCCTCCTGGATCTGACAATAGTGGAACAATTGCAAAGTCAATAAACTGGTAGTAATTGTACTAGTTGCAGCAGTTCTACTGAATTTGAATGATGGTAGCACTTGCTCTGGGATAACAGTGTGCTAGACAGATGATTTGTCTTCTAGGTATATGAAGATGGATTTCACCTATCCATCCTTCACCGTTTGAGGGAGGTTCTCTTCTATTGCCACAGAAGAAGTGGCACCAATGTAGGCAATTGTGACCATATTATTTAGTTCCTATCTATTGATTCATAGGTGGAAAAGATTATATAGAGTTATGAAAGCATGGAAGATAGTTTGCTACTTTGCTTCTTTCTTGTCCATGCCCACTTACAGGTTCTCTTAAATACTTAGATGAATAGAACTCTGACTGTGGTTAGAATGCCTATGGCTGGGCACGGTGGCTCATGCCTGTAATCCCAGCACTTTGGGAGGCCAAGGCAGGCAGATCACCTGAGGTCAGGAGTTCGACACAAGCCTGACCAATGTGGCGAAACCACATCTCTACTAAAAATACAAAAATTAGCTGGGTGTGGAATGGAGGTGCCTGTAGTCTCAGCTACTTGGGAGGCTGAAACAGGAGAATTTCTTGAACCCAGGAGACAGAGGTTGCAGTGAGCCAAGATGGTGCCACTTCACTCTAGCCTGGGTGACAGAGCAAGACTCCATCTCAAAAAAAAAAAAAAAAAAAAAAAAAAGAAAAAAAGAATGCATACATCAAATTGTAGCCATTTAAATGTGCTCCTATAGGCTCTTGGTCAATTTTGCATATATGCCTGGAAAACAAATTAGAATTGCAGATTTTTAAATATTTCAGTTTTATCCTCTGGAAAGCTATAGCTTCATGTGTTTGTGTCTTAAAAAAAATAACCCTACAGCTTTATCAATCCAAGCCAGCTATCTAGTCATTGATATATTGAACAATTTTATTTGCAAAGCTGTTCAATATCTGCAAATGGTAATGTTAGTGGTCAAATGAATATGTGGGCTTTATACCTCAAACTCAGTAAGAGAAGTTGTATATTCTCCACTTTTTTTTTTTTTTGGCAAATTTGAATTCAAGTGACAAACACATGCATCCTCAGGATGAAAAAGTGTGTTATATAATACTAGATTCACTGGACTACTTTTCATATTAGGCTCATTGAAAGTTTATCTAGAGAAGGCCAGGTGTGGTAGCTCATGCCTGTAATCCCAGCACTTTGGGAGTCCTATTTGGGCAGATCACTTGGGGTTAGGGGCGTGAAATCAGCCTGGCCAACATGGTGAAACTCCGTCTCTACTTAAAAAAAAAACTAGCTGGGCGTGGTGGGACATGCCTGTAGTCCCAGCTACTTGGGAGACTGAGGCAGGAGAATTCTTTGAACCTGGGAGGCGGAGATGGCAGTGGGCTGAGATTGGGGCATATAATTGGCTATAATTTATAAGAATGTTGTCATCTAGTGTGTCACTTAAGGTCTTAGGCTGTGAATCTAACTATATTTAATGAAATGGCTTACTGTACAAAAAGGTTCTCAGAGAACAAAGTACATACGCACTGTTCTGTCCCATTGCTGTGATTTTTTTGTAATACTTTACACACTCTGAAATCCAATTAACGTTAAAGGATTAAGTGTGAGATTTTGGTTTATGCAATTTCTGTATTTCATACTACTCCCTCTTAATAAACAGTTTTCACTGATGAGATGAAGGGCTAGTATAAAAATGTCTTTAAATGAGTAAACTTTCTTTGGTAAGATTAAATCATACAAATTATTTTTAAAACCTGATACATACAGTGGTTAGCCCAGTTTTCTAATTTTCTGGATGTAGAACAAAAGGTTTAACATACATTCCTTGGGCTGTTAGTGCTATTGAAATCTTTTGTCCCATTTAAGTCCTAAACACTTTTGGTTGGTTGAATAGGATGTGAATTTTATTGGTTCTCATACCATGCGTTTTGGCTTAATTTCAGGTTTATATATATATATGTGTGTGTGTGTGTGTGTGTATTAAGTAAAAATAAAATTTCAGTTACTTTTTGAAAGCACCTGAAATCTTGGATTGGAATAGGTTGTCTATTTCAAGTCAAAGCTATGGTTTTCCCTTTCTGCTTTACCCTTCTTCAAATGCTGTCTTTTTTTTTTTTTTTTTTTTTTTTTTTTTTTTTTTTGAGACAGAGTTTCACTCTTGTTACCCAGGCTGGAGTGCAATGGTGCGATCTTGGCTCACTGCAACCTCCGCCTCCTGGGTTCAGGCAATTCTCCCGCCTCAGCCTCCTGAGTAGCTGGGATTACAGGCACGTACCACCATGCCCAGCTAATTTTTTGTATTTTTAGTAGAGACGGGGTTTCACCATGTTGACCAGGATGGTCTCGATCTCTTGACCTTGTGATCCACCCGCCTCGGCCTCCCAGAGTGCTGTGATTACAGGCTTGAGCCATCGCGCCCAGCCTCAAATGCTGTCTTAATGTAATTCTTTCCTGAGCTTTCCCCGTTTCCTTAATAATGTATAGGATGGCAATAAAAATAGTTTTAAATCCCATCCCTCTATGAGAGGCTAACTCCCTAAGTATAAGCTCCTTTTGTTTGTACTTGTAATTGCTCATTCAACTTTGGTATTGCCCCGTACATTGTAAGCTTCCTGAAGGCCAATAATGCCTCTGCCTCTTCCATTGTTGCTTCCCCAGTAACTTCTGTATATTTCATAAACAAATAATGAAAATGAGCGTTTTTTCATATGTTTGTTGGCCTCCTGTATGTCTTCTTTTGTAAAGTGTCTGTTCATATCCTTTGCCCATTTTTGAATGGGCTTGTTTGTTTTTTTTTTTCTTGTAGATCTGTTTTAGTTCTTCGTAAATTCTGGATATCAGCCCCTTGTCAGATGGGTAGACTGCAAAAATTTTTTTCCCATTCTGTTGGTTGCCGATTCACTCTACTGACTGTTTCTTTTGCCGTGCAGAAGCTGTGGAGTTTGATTAGGTTCCATTTGTCTATTTTGGCTTTTGTTGCCATTGCTTTTGGCGTTTTGGTCGTGAAGTCCTTGCCTACGACAAACATATGAAAAAATGCTCATCATCACTGGTCATTAGAGAAATGCAAATCAAAACCACATTGAGATACCATCTCACACCAGTTAGAATGGCGATCATTAAAAAATCTGGAAACAACAGATGCTGGAGAGGATGTGGAACACTTTTACACTGTCGGTGGGAATGTAAATTAATTCAACCATTGTGGAAGACAGTGTGGCGATTCCTCAATGACCTAAAAATAGAAATCCCATTTGACCCAGCAATCCCATTACTGGGTATATATCCAAAGGATTATAAATCATTCTACTATAAGGACACATGCACACGAATGTTCATTGCAGCACTGTTTACAATAGCAAAGACCTGGAACCAACCCAAATGCCCAACGATGATAGACTGGAAAGGGAAAATGTGGTACATATACACCATGGAATATTACGCAGCCATCAAAAATGATGAGTTCATGTCCTTTGTAGGGACATGGATGAACCTGGAAACCATCATTCTCAGCAAACTGACACAAGAGCAGAAAATCAAACACCGCATGTTCTCACTCATAGGCGGGTGTTGAACAATGAGAACACATGGACACAGGGAGGGGAGCACTACACGCTGGGGTCCGCTGGGGGGAAATGGGGGAGGGACGGGGGGTGGGGAGGTGGGAAGAGATAGCATGGGGAGAAATGACAGATAGAGGTGAGGGGACGGAAGGCAGCAAACCACACTGCCATGTGTGTACCTATGCAACAATCTTCCATGTTCTTCACATGTACCCCAAAACCTAAAATGCAGTTAAAAAAAAAACTACCTTGAAAAAATTAAAAAAAAAACCAAATCATGAAAATGATATATTCGATCTAAAGGGAAAAAAAGTGTTTATCTAGAGAGAAAGTTTATGTAGAAAGAAAAAGTAGGGGCCGGGCGCGGTGGCTCAAGCCTGTAATCCCAGCACTTTGGGAGGCCAAGGCGGGTGGATCACGAGGTTGAGAGATCGAGACCATCCTGGTCAACATGGTAAAACCCCATCTCCACTAAAAATACAAAACATTAGCTGGGCATGGTGGCACGTGCCTGTAATCCCAGCTACTCAGGAGGCTGAGGCAGGAGAATTGCCTGAACCCAGGAGGCGGAGGTTGCGGTGAGCTGAGATCGCGCCATTGCACTCCAGCCTGGGTAACAAGAGCAAAACTCCGTATCAAAAAAAAAAAAAAAAGAAAAAGTAGTACACTCTTTTCCTACAGACAGAACAGGTAGATTAATTTATATGCATGTGGAAGCTGTTCAGGAACTACTCTTAGTTTGCTTTATGTATTTAAAGTTTGTCTTAAGTATCTTTAAGTCTAAGTATTCCTATTTTTTTCCTCTGTTCTAGATTGATTTTGGAATTTCCAATTTTTATTCTTGTGTACTTTATGATTACCAGGTTCTTTCATGGTATTTGACAGTTCGCATTGTTTGTTTTGATTTGTGATATATGATGGATAAGTATAGTTAACAGATACAGAAGGGAAATTGTCACACGTAATCCATGTAAACCTATACTTTTAAAAAGAGGAACTAATAATATATATATCTGTGATGAAATAAAAAAATAGATTCTCATATCTAGAAATAGAAAAAGGTTATTAAAATTGAGAGGAAATAAAGCTAGCAACCCTGCCTATACTAAAGAATACTTTGACTTTCATAGTAGTGCCTTTTGTCAACTAAAGAAAGAAACTGGGGCAAAATTAATGTAAGTTGAGAATTTATTTGGGTCAAATTTTGGGACTGCAACCAAGGAAACATAGATTCGAGTTGGCAGGAATATATGCTTTGATTAGCAGCAGTTACAAATGGGCTTTTAAAGGGGAAAAAAAAGGGCAGTTCTTACACTGGATCGTTAAAATAACATAAGTGATCAATATGTTCTTTGTATCACAAATTCCAGGAACATTAAAATAATGGGCAATGGTCATATTATGCAAACTGTGGTAACAGTTTAGGTAATTTGTCAGCTAGTCTGGAAACTATAAGGAAGAAAAGAAAGAATAAAATGCCTTTAAACAATTGCCCCTGGGCATGGGTGCAGGGGGCATGACTGAAGTTTTATACTTAAGTCTCAATGGGTCTGATGCATTTTGCATACCTCACATAGCTCAGCCATCTCTGAGCTGCTTTTCTTCTCATTTCCCCTGTTTGGTTGAGATCTTCCTCTTCTGAAAGCATTGATAATCAACATTAAATGTAGGTTTTTCTCACATTGCTGGGAAGGCTCATTCCCAGGTAATTTCTCTCTACATTGGAGGGAAGAAGAGAGGCACTACAGCTTAAGAATTTAGTGAGGTCTTAGGCTAAATTAACTGGCAACGCAAAGGGACAGAGGAATTGGATCTCAGTTAGGATTTCATTCACTTATAAAGGAAGTGTGGCATGTTGAATCATTTCTATGCATCTAGCTGTCATGAATTTAGTGTGTTGAACACTTTAGATATCTAGAAATGCAAAGCATAATCAAGAATAAAAAATACGACACAAATAAGGACAATTACTAATTAAACCATTTGAAATCCAAATGTGAAAAATATTCCTATAACTGAATGTAACCAATCAAATATATCATATAAGGCAAGCGTCCCCAAACTTTTTACACAGGGGGCCAGTTCACTGTCCCTCAGACCGTTGGAGGGTCGCCACATACTGTACTCCTCTCACTGAACACCAATGAAAGAGGTGCCCCTTCCTGAAGTGCGGCGGGGGGCGGGGGGGCTGGATAAATGGCCTCAGGGGGCCGCAGTTTGGGGACTCCTGATATAAGTAGTCTGTCTTTACAACCATGGGTGGTCTTGCAGTCATTTAGCCTTTTGGATGATCTTCTTAAACTGAGTTTCAATTTCTTCTCCTGTTCTGAAGAACCGGGTGACTGGCTGCAGGTCAGTTTCGGTTGGAGATCTCTGGTGATGGAAGATGTCTACTCATGCAGGGCTGCCTTTTTAAAATGAGAAATGTAAATCCATGAGTCACAGTCTTTGAGTTTAGCTGCACAAGTGTTGGTAAGCAATATTTGATATAGCTTCTTCCAACATGGATAGAGAGAGTCTAAAAAATCTCCAAGTTGGAAGCCATGGTATTCAGTATCTTCAATTCCCAAGAGCTTCCTGTTAAAAGAATCCTCAATTAATTTAGAATTTTTAGTGAAATGCTTTTTAATGCCTTGGTAATAATGAAGAATATCACCTTTAAGGATTGCTGGTTTGCAGACTCCTTCATCCCGGCACATGGGCCTTTCTGGTATTATTTCAAAGGGAAAAAGCTGATGTTTTCCAAGCGGGGGTAGAATGTAAGTTAAGCAATACCAGTGGAAGAGCCTTAGGCCAGGAGGGTTAAAAGTTTCTGTAAGCTTTGTCAATTTATTTTCTTATTATCCCATTTGTGTGTTCTACCAGTCTGGAATAAAGAGGGTAATATGTCCAATGGAAATGCTGAAGAATTAACCATATGTTACAAATGGACTGAGTAATCTGTCTAGTGAAATGGGTTCCTTGGTCACTGGGAAGACTGAAAGGAACTTTTCAAGAAGGAATAAGACAACTGTGTTAACCATTTTAATGGCTATGGTTAAAGATGCAATTGACAAGAAAATTTGGTCATTTTCTTTTTTTGTTGCCTACAATTCAACATACTAATCATAATTATGACTGATAACATACACCAAGACATACTAGATTTTTAGTAATCTCGTACAATTTTAGGACACTTCAGCACATTTATACATATGTAACTTAAAGCTAAATACCATTTCTTATTTGACATTTCTGTATGATTTTACCTACTGAATAAGCCTGGTCTCTCCCTTTGGAACTTCCAGGGGTCCCAAAGTTAGTTCTAGATAAAAAGACTTAATTTAGAATTTGAAATTTGATTTTGAGAAGTTTATTAAATATCAAAGTTTTAAGACACTGGACCAAAATAGAATCATTTATTTATCCAAAGCGATGATTAAAATATTTCAAATAGCAAACAAAACAAAACAAAAGTCCCTTATCTGTGTTAGAGGAGATTCAGTTTTCTAAACAATCAAGACTTAATAAAGACAGGATGAGACCAATATAATCTCTCACTTCCTCTCCCCTATTTTTTCTTCTGCAGTTTACTTGAAAGGTGAAATTCTTTTAATACTTCTTCTTAATACTATACAAAAATCTCATTCAAAAGAGAAAACCGAATTCTACCTTTGTGTTTTTAATGGTGAAAGCAATTTTAATAAAACCTTATAAACAGATCCATCCAATCTCAATCAGTTTTGACCACACAAGATAAGATTTCTATAAAACTTTTTAAACCTCTTATAGTTTAATTCTTTCTTTCCCAAACTTTCTATGTCCATTTGCTTTTCTATATTTCTTTAAAGTAACCATTAAATAAACTCCAAGCTAAGCAAAATTACTTTTCCTTTAACAAAAACCATATTCTCCTGCCTTTCTTATGACCTTCTTTACCAAAAACACATCCTTCTTTTCTTAAGTACTCTGTATACCAAAGTATTTCTTTTGTATCTAGTAGTTTTAATTACATATTAACTATAAGTTTAACTATTAGTAATTCTAATATTCATTGAAAAATCTAGTAAGAAATTTTAATCATGTATCATGTGCAGAAGCTAGGACAAAGGATATAGCTGTGAAGACAATGCCTGGAGAATCTTGCCCTGCTCCAGCATGGTTATAAGACATAACTGGGCCAGGGAGGACACATTGGGTTTGGTTGGCTCTGACATGCATCTGGTGGCCTAAGTGCTGTCAACATACACGTGTTTTCAGGTGTCACTATAGCCACCTGTCTAGATTTCAGAATTGAAAGGCTCAAAACCAAAGACATAGGCTCACAAACAATTAAGCAGTTATAAAAAAAAATCATGGAAGCAACCATTTTAGGATGTTTAAAACATATATTGAAGACAGTATAAATCTGTCTTACCTGTAGACTCAGGAAAAAAATATCTAAAATTAAATTTCATCAATCTTGAAGACATTTCTAGTCTGTTTTGCCAACAATTTAAAAACAAGTTTTGTTTACAGAGATTATTAAAGTCTTATGAATTTGAAAAGTGATTAGTCTTATTTGCATAATTTATGAACGCTATTTCTTTATAAATCAATTTGGTACCATGTAGACAACATGCAAACACAGACATGTGCACATGTACACATAAAAATACAGATACACACAATTGAAAGTCTATTAACTTTAATTTTAAAATTCCAGCCATGAGACTGGTAAAATTCACTAGTTTAAAAGGACAGTTGGATTAAACTATACCTCTGTAAATGGAGCAAGTTAAAGCTTATCTGTCCCCAAGGTAGCAAGTTTATATCTCAAAGCCCAGGGAGATAATTTAAGCTTTATTATTATCATCTAAGGAGTTTGGATATATTACTAAGAGGAAGATTAAAAATGGATACCAAGGTAATACAAAATCATAAACATTCACCACAAGACTTTATAAGGAGGCCAATTTTATTTAGATAGGTAGTTCTAATTTAGTCTCCATTTTCTACCTGGACCACTGAGCTCCGGGAGGAGCCCATTAACAAACAGACCTGACAAAAAATTTCCAGTTTTCAGGAGGGCAGAGCATCAAGGTCTTTAAAAATCAAGGATCTCATCTTTACACCAAATCCTGGGGCCCCTTAAAGAGGGAAATGCCTTAGGATGGGCTACGCAGTGTTTCCACAGTGCTACGCACTACAAAGACATTCCCCTGGTGCTGGGGGACAGGTGGGTGACCCAATGCCATCAGCTCCCTCTGTGATCAGCCCATTTCTCAAGAGAGTTTTATCCCTTGGTGATGAGTTTTTCTGTATCCTCCAAGTGTTCAAACTGCATCTTTCTAATCTAATGACAAAGAAATGAGTGGCCCTCTGCAGTAATATTCATTGCAACTGCGTCACCCACTTCTAAAACTGCAGTTCTTGTCAGTGACTTGCCAGCTACATAGAGGTCACAGAAAGGTGATAGTTTCCTCTGATAGTACAAGGTAATCCCTATTACCCCAAAAGCCAAAAAAAAAAAAAAAAAAAAAAGGTCAGGTAACTCAATGCAAAAGAGAACAAATCTTTAGACCTGAGATGAACTTTCATATGACTCTTGGAACTCCACGATGAAGACAGAAACCCTTCAAGTGAGGGGTGTGCATGGCACCTTTTTCTGTGTTTCTCAAGGGGTTTCAGGGATGTTAGAAGTCTCTTCTAGATTTCTTCATGTGGCACCAAAGATGGTAAAGGGAAGAAGGAGCAGAGTAGTAGGAAATGGAAGAACAAGTTTTAGAGGAGCCAATTTAGGGAGATTTTAAGCTTTCTAAAAGACTAATGAAGTTTTATATTTTTCTCAGCAAAAATCATGTCAATAAAAAAGGAGGCAAACAGAGGGAGCAAGCATACAATTAAAAAGGAGTTTTGGTTGACTAGAAAAGTTCTTGGAAATGGTTCTAAATGGGAGCAGAAATGCCTTGCTTTTAAAAAATTTATATATATATATAATTTTATAATATATATTACAAATGTTTTATATATATTTATGTATATATATACGTAAATATATATAAATATATAAAGCTTGAATATCAGCTTTTAATTAAACTGTCCTCTGACCATAGAGATTTTAAAAACAAAAACCTTCAAATCCCTTATTATCAGATTTCATCCAGGACAAACAGAAAATAGGCCTCTCATTCAGTTTGCTTAGTTGTAAAATGTGATTTATTTTTCAATTGTGTGTGCAAATATATTAATTTAGGAATTTTAAATCACCTTCGTTTTGGCCATTGTCATGGCCATTTGGGGGTCATCTTGAGTCATGTGGGTCTATTTACATTGATATTTGAAGATGGAGCTTTGTAGGAATTAGATGAAAACTCAGCTAGTGTTTCCAAGAAGGATTGTCCCTTCAGGGAAAGCTCAGTTTTGATCAGCAGTTTTCCATAATTTTGGAAATTCATTTTCAAATGTGATGAAAGCCAGGACAGTATATCAGGTTGAAGTGTGCTGTTTCGTGAGCGTCACTTCTCAAAGAGTCACCAGTGAGTCATGACTTGCTTTTTATGTGTCTTGTAATCTCTGATCATCTTATGGTGGCAGAGTATTTAAGATGCCAGGCAATCAGCCCTTGCATGTACCTTCTGGGTGAGCTGAACGTCATCGCAAGTGTTCTTCTTGCAGGAAGGACCTATGATACTATGATACATCTTGAACAAATGTTCTGAATCTTCATAAAGTCTTTAGTAACCTACAGCACCCAACTGAGTTTGGAGGTAGCAAGTTTCTCTAAAATTTCAGGGTGAGAGAGCTCAACCTCATGTACCGTTTGGCTTTAAACTAGCAGGAATTGGTCACAAATAAAATGACAGTTGTGAATCACAAACAGTAAGAAGCAGCTACAATTTTAAAAGAATGTAATTTGTATAATTTCAGGCCAAAAGAAAGTGAAACCAGCAGCGCTAGACTGCCAGTGCCATAACCTGAACCTCTGGCCATGAGGCAGAGTCAGAGAAGGTAGAAATTCTCTGCAGAGTGGTGTGCAGCACCGTGACCTGAACCTCCTACCATGGATCGGAGGCAGAGAAGGTAGTTCTCTGCAGAGGTTTTTACCTGAAGCTCCCATTCAGAGACAGAGACCAAAGCCCTTAGTGCTAAAAAAAAAAAAAAAAAAAAAAAAAAAAAAAAAAAAGGTTTTGAAAAACAACCCAAATAAAGCCTAGACCTCAACTGTAAAGAAAGAGGTTCAGATTCAGTAGCACTCACCCTTTTGTACCCAGGGAGAGATATGCAGAAAGAGAAACCCAGTGGGTTGTGCTGGTGCTGAGTCCAGAGAGATCACTGTGTGGTCCAGGCTGCAAGGAGATTGCTCTAAATCCTGACAGCTCCACCAGATATGTTGACCTAAAGAAAGAAACTGGGGCAAAATTAAGTAGAGAATTTATTTGGGCCAAATTTGGGAACTGTAACCCAGGAGTTACAGATTCAAGCTGCCCTGATGGTATACTTTCATTAGCAGCAGTTGCAAGTGGATTTCAAAGGAAAAAAGGAGTGGTTCTCACATTGATTCATTAAAATAACAGTGTTAAGACTTACATTGTTATTCCAAGCTAGTGACTGGCTATATCACAAATTCTAGAACAATAAAAATAATGAGTGAGTGTGCAACTTGTGATAACATTTTAAGTAATTTATCAGCTAGTCTAGAAACTACAGAGAAGGAAAGAAAGAAAAAAATACCTTTAAATAATTGCCCCTGGGAATGGGTGTACCGGGAGGGAGTGTGCTGAAGTTTCATACTCCTGTCTCTCTGGGCCTGATAAATTTTATATACCTCACATAGCACAGACTGCTCAGAGCTACTTTTCTTTCCCACTTTCTTCTAAGGAGATCATAAGTATTTCATGTATTACCTCCTTATGTCCATGACATTCTTACTATCGTACAGGAGCAGATGCCATATCTGCTTTATATTGTGGTATTGAAGGTTCATCTCCCTGGTGGCAGAGATGAACATGACTCTGAGAGCAATGCCTTTCCCATCAATCATGAAAGACATATTTATTCACCACCATTCTGTATTAGAGATCCTACTGTGTACTGAATTACTGCAATACCCACAAGGGAGTCTGAAAATTCTGACCCACAGGACCTCTACAGGGCACACTTGGCATCAGAGTTCATTAGAAAAATATAAGGCAAGACGTGCAGCTTGCCAGAATGACAGTATCAGGGATCCCTCTTTAATAAGACTTCTTGCTGAAGTCCTCACACCAGTGAAGAAGCAAATCTGTGGCTTTTAAATTGACATTTAAGGTGCAAGGAGATGAGACATGTACACGTGGTCCATCTTGGCTTGGAAGCATCATGTCTCAAATAAAAGCCTGTATTTCTTACAATGTTTGAGGCATCAATTCCAGAGTCCCTGCAGTGAGGCTGTCCGGCTATGAGAGTCATCACACTCAGGGAGCCCAAAGCTTTCGTTTCCTACTAGGTATTTATAGTTTATATTTAGTTTCTCTCCTGTCAGATGCAATTTGTCATTTTGTTATCATAAGAAATATTGCCTAGTAGCAATATTTCCATCCTACCCTTTTCAAATCTCCAGGGAAACAGTGCTACAAAGTTAACCCAAGGTCAAGTTGGTTCATATAGGATAAAAGATTGTGTTAATGCTTTAACCACAGGTATGCAGTCTTTTTTATACTATTAGGACTAGGTCACAAGTTTAGCAGATCTTATTAGTTACTGATTAACTGACACATTTTCTTTAGTCCTTGATGAAATGAAGTCAGTTACATTTAATTTTTTTAAATTAAAAAATTAACTTTTTTATAGATTAATTTTTTGTCTTATAAATAAAATCTTGTTGTACTATATTTTGTATTTACAACTGTAGGTAGAGATAGAATTAGCTCCTGGGACTTGTCTAATAGAACAGATCAAATGTAGGGGGAGAAGACAGTCCCACTGTTAGGAATTCCTAGTGAGTTAAAATGTAATCCAGAGTGAAACAACCTCCAATGTATAATCTTGACTCTCCATTTACATCTAAAAAGGCACAAATGAGGACAGATCTTTCCAGGCATACAGAAAATAAGGGCATAGCCCAACAGTATTTCTCCCAGTTTAACATTTTTCTATCATAATGCCTTGTGACTTAATATCTGAATTTCATAAAGTGTACAAATTTCTTAGTTGATGCATATTTAGGATGCATTTACATTTGTGCCTATAAAATACGATATGGTATGTATTTTTAAGTTATAATTTTCATGTGATAAGATGCATAAATTTTAAGTATACTGTTCAGTAACAAAATGAATATACCGTAACATTATAATAGCAACATAAGCCACACCACTGTCAGTAACAGTGTAAGCTACATCATTGTGATATAAAGCGTTTCTAACACCTAATAGTAAATTCCCTTACGCCCCTTCCTGGGCTCTTTTCTCCTCATCCTGAGACAACCACTCCTAATTTCTATCAGTATCAGTTAGTTTTACCTATTTTGAGCTTCATGTAAAGGGAATAATAAAGTATATAGTCTTCTTTGTGTCGCTGTCTTCTTTTGCTCAGTATGGTGTTTTTGTGATTGATCTATGTTATATACATCAGTGGTTCATTCATTGATGTATGAATATGTCACAATTTGTTAATCTCCTACCTGTCGTTGGACCATTATGCTATTTTTCAGTTTTAAGTATTATGAATATGGCTGTAATAAATATTTTTGTATAAGCTTTTTGTGGACATATTTTCCATTCTTTTGAGTAAATACCTAGAGTGGAATTGCTGGGTCATAGAGTAGGTACATGATTAACATTGTAAGACCCTTCCAAACAATTTTCCAAAGTAATTTTACCATTTTGCACTATAGCAATTTGTGCACTAATGCACACATCTTTGCTTGCATTAGGTGTTGTCAAGTTTTATTTATAGCCATTCTAGTTTGTAAAGCTTCAGAAGAAAGAAACACAGTGATAACTTGGTGACCTTGAGGTGGGAAAATATTTCTTAAACAGGACATAGAAATCACTAACCATGAAAGAAACAATTGAATTGTTGGATTATAAAATTCCAAAATTCGATTCCTTGAAACACTGTTAAATATGAAAAGCAAATCACAAACTGAAGAAAAATGTTCACAGTATGTATGCTTGACAAAGGACTTTTATTCAGTGTCTAAAAGAATTAGTCTCTCAGTAATAAACATACATGCAGTTGAATTTTAAAAATATTCAAAATACTTGAATAGACATTTAACAAAAGATATTTATAAGTACCTGACAGGCACATAAAAAGATGTGTGACATTATCAATGAAATGAACAATTAATAAAACAATTTCAGTGAAATAATGGGAAAGGTTTTAAGTAATTTCAGCCACACCATCCAAGTCACATGTTGATTTTTTTTTTTTTTTTGAGATGGAGTTTCACTTTTGTTGCCCAGGCTGGTGCCCGGCCCGCATGTTGATATTTTGAAAAATTCTTGAGGCCAGGCGCGGTGGCTCAAGCCTGTAATCACAGCACTTTGGGAGGCCGAGGCGGGTGGATCATGAGGTCAAGAGATCGTGACCATCCTGGTCAACATGGTGAAACCCCGTCTCTACTAAAAATACAAAAAATTAGCTGGGCATGGTGGCGCGTGCCTGTAATCCCAGCTACTCAGGAGGCTGAGGCAGGAGAATTGCCTGAACTCAGGAGGTGGAGGTTGCGGTGAGCTGAGATCGCGCCATTGCACTCCAGCTTGGGTAACAAGAGTGAAACTCCATCTCAAAAAAAAAAAAAATTATTGAGGCTTCAAAAAGATGTTTAATATTTTACTGTGTATCACATAACTGATTATTAGGTATGTTAATTTATTGGTTGCACCGGGCGCGGTGGCTCAAGCCTGTAATCACAGCACTTTGGGAGGCTGAGGCGGGTGGATCACGAGGTCGAGAGATCGAGACCATCCTGGTCAACATGGTGAAACGCCGTCTCTACTAAAAATACAAAAAATTAGCTGGGCATGGTGGCTCGTGCCTGTAATCCCAGCTACTCAGGAGGCTGAGGCAGGAGAATTGCCTGAACCCAGGAGGCGGAGGTTGCGGTGAGCCGAGATCGCGTCTCAAAAAAAAAAAAAATTATTGCTTGCTAAGAAGTAATGTTCTTCTTAAGCATTTTACCCCCTAACATGACAATTATTTATTTATTTATAGATGTTTTATTGAGTTTTAGTTATGTTTGAGGAAATTGGCTGTGGGTTATGGTTAACATTTCTGCATTATAATTTTTCCCATGTAAAATCATGTTAATCAGGCTCCCAGTTAGTGTTTATTTCAATAGAACTAACCAAGAACAGATTCTTGAAATTAAGACAGAGATGACTGTATTGATTGATTGAGTAATTGAATTCTACGTTTTAAAGGAAGAAAGTATTTAAAGAACTCCAATAATTTTATTTAGGTGTTAAATATTTATTAAAATAATAAACAATCTAAATTTTGTCTAGGGCCTCCCCAGAAAAAAAGAGTCTATGTACACTAAATGTCTTATATTAGCTAAAAGTAGTTGGTCAACTTTAAGAGGCTGCCAGAGGCTGGGTGTGGTTGCTCATGCCTGTAATCCCAGCACTTTGGGAGGCTGAGGTGGGCAGATCACAAATTCAGGAGATCAGTACCATCCTGACCAACATGGTGAAACCCCTGTCTCTACTAAAAATATGAAAATTAGCTGGGCATGGAGGCACATGCCTGTAGTTCCAGCTAGTCAGGAGGTCAAGGCAGGAGAATCTCTTGAACCTGGGAGGCAGAGGCCACATTGAACCAAGATTGCACCATTGCACTCCAGCCTGGCAACAGAGCAAGACTCTGTCTCAAAAATAAATAAATAAATAAATAAATAAATAAAATAAAATTAAATAAAAAGAGGCTGCCAGGATTCAGGGGGTGAGTAGGCTTCTAACTCACCTCTAGAGTAGATTTCTCAATCATGGTATTAATGACAATTTGACCCATATTAATTCCTTGTTGTGGGGTTGTCTGTGCAATGAGTGATGTTTAGCAGCATCTCTGGTTTCTACCCACTAGTTGCTAGTTGTGACACCCTCATTTGTGACAACCAAAACTATCTCCAGACATTGCTAACTGTCCTGTGGAGAGCAGATCCTCTACCCCCATACGCCATTGAGTAAAACTGCTCTAGAATTTATCTTAAGTATAGGTCCACTTTGTATTAATCTGTTCTCACACTGCTATAAAGAACTACCTGAGACTGGATAATCTATGAAGAAAGGAGGTTTAATTGATTCATGGCTCTGCAGGCTGTATTTTAAAACAAGGAGAAACAAGTGGAATTAATGTTAATACTATATTTTATTTTGCCTAATATATCCACAGTGATACCATTTGAGCTAACCAATCTACATATTATTATATCATGAGATACTTCACTTTTTTTAATTCTACGGTTTTGAACTCTCTTGTGAAGCTTACACTGTCAGCACCTCTCAACTTGAATTGGCCACATTTCAAGTCCTCAGTGGCCTCATGAGGCTATCATATTTAGGACATGGTTTTTCCCAGAGTGAATCATTGCTTAGAAGTGGTTATCTGATTCACAAGTAAAGAATGACACTACTGAAGAGGCATAGGAAAGGAAACCATTATATACTAACCATGAATTTTATACTGGGCACTATTAAAAGCACTTGAATTAATGTCTTTTTTTTTTTTTTTTTTTTTTTTTTTTTTTGAGACAGAGTCTCACTTTGTCGCCAGGCTGGAGTGCAGTGGCACAATCTCGGCTCACTGCAACCTCCGCCTCCCGGGTTCAAGCAGTTCTCCTGCCTCAGCCTCCCGAGTAGCTGGGGCTACAGGTGCACACCACCAAGCCCAGCTAATTTTTGTATTTTTAGTAGAGACCCGGTTTCACCATGTTGGCCAGGATGGTCATGATCTCTTGACCTTGTGATCTGCCCACCTTGGCCTCCCAAAGTGCTGGGATTACAGGCTTGACCACTGTGCCTGGCCCCGAATTAGTATCTTAGTTTGGTTCTCCCCCTAGCAGAGCCAGAGACAAGCATTTGGGTCAAAATAATTTATTTGGGGAATGATTCCAGGATGCTAATTTAAAGATACATTATTGAGCCAGTTATTGCTATGCAGAACTGGCTCAATTCCATGGACCCCTCAGGGAACAATATAGAATGAATTTCAGAATTGTTCCTCTGAAGAACAGAAGATTGAGGAATTTATTTACTGACCCCCATTTCTCACTGGCTGAGGGCTGTGCCCTTGGGTGTTAGGGCCCCAGTGTTTCTGGACTGTCCTATATAAGGCTGAGGCATCTTATAACTTCAGAACAAGTCCTGAGGCAGAAAAGCTGAGCTACAAGGCAAACATGTGGCATAAGGATTTTCCAGTATGCATGGGAATTGTCTGCTACCAGTTGGAACTGGAATCAGTAATGGGCCAGGCACATGGCAAAGCCTCTGCTATATGTACATTATAAAATTGTCTTTGTTTATTTGAGCTGCTGTAACAGAATACCATAAATTGGGCAGTTTATAAACAACAGAAATTCATTTTTTACAGTTCTAGAGGCTGGGAAGTCCAAGACCAAGGCACCAGCAGATTTGATATTACAGTAAAGGCCCATTTCCTGGTTCACAGAATGGTACTTTCTCGCTGTTTTCTCACATGGTGGAAGGGAAGAACTCTGGTCTCTTTAGCTTCTTAAAAAAGCACTAATCCCACTATGAGGGCTCCAACCTTATGACCCAATCACCTTCCAAAGGCCCCACTTCCTAATGCCTTCACATTGGAATTACATATTAACTTATAAATTTGAGGGGATCCCAAAGATATTTTGCAGCAATACTTGCAAAACAGATATTATTGTTTTCCAATTTAAAGAGGAAACTGAGAATAATAAAAATTCCAGTACTATTCAAGATGATATACTCTTAAGTGATAGAGTGTGCTTCTTCACAAATGTGACTTATTTCAAGGTCCACAAAGAACATATTTTTTGGGATTTTTTTTCCTTTTGGAAGAAATGTTCAGAGATCATTTTTATGTGTGTGTATTTATGATTTCAGAAATTTAGACAAATCTACAAAGTAGGTTTTGTTTGAATTATCATTAACCAGTTTTTTTTGAAGGGATACTGCCATAAGGCAGGGTCTCATAAGAATGTGATATGTTATTTCAAAAATACACATTTGCTATTGTGCTTGATCTATTTTCTGACCTTCAGAAAGAAATTTCCAATAAATTTTGTAAGCTCACTTATTTTCATCATTCACTGCTGAGTTTCTAGTGCAGAACTCATTTTCAAGTCGATATTAGTACAACAGATCCTCCCTAAATGAAAGGGACCGAACACATCACAGACTGGACAGCTCCCATTATCTGAAGTAGCCATAAGCGGCTTTAATGTTAAGGATTTAGTTTAAAGAATTGTCCTCCTAGAAGACTGGCTGCAGTTGTTTGTGAGGCAGAACAAATTATAAAATGATTATGGCTTCAGAGATGTATGTTTCTAAATGATTGCTTCACCAGTCCATAAAGTGTCTGCTTTAAAAAAACAGGTGAAATATGAGAGCCTTAAGAGATTAGATCTTTGGGATATTATTAAAAATGTCTTTGTAGGGTCTGGATACAAGGCCACCAGAGTATATAACTTACCAGGAAGCCTGACAGGAAGCCATCAGCATAAAGAAAGAAAGGCAAATTTAAAGATGAAAAAGAAAAACCTTTAGAATGAACTTAGAATATAAACCTAACTTAGAAAACAATTGGAAAAGTTCAGCCCAAACTGTTAACTGTATTTTTCTTTGTAAAGTCTTTATTTAGAACTGGGGATACTCATGGGTGTTTGCTTATGTATTTACTTGAAATTTTAAATACAGAAACATGTATTGTGTACAATTTGTGTGATTAAAAATAATCTTAAAAGAAAATGCTGGCCAGGCATGGTGGCTCACGCCTGTAATCTCAGTATTTGTGAGGCCAAGGTGGGAAGATCACTTGAGCTCAGGACTTCAAGACCAGCCTGGGGCGACATGGTGAAACCCTGTCTCTATATACAAAAATTAGCCAGGCATGGTGGTGCATGCTGTAGTCCCAGCTACTTGGGAGGCTGAGGTAGAAGGATTGCTTGAGCCTGGGAGACAGATGTTGCAGTGAGCCAAGATCACACCACTCCACTCCAGCCTAGATGACAAAGTAAGACTCTGGAGGGTGGCGGGGGCAGGGGGGTGGGGAGACAGCCATTAATAGACTGACTTTTCAGTTTTATCCTGTTATTTTGCCTCCAATACAACTTACAAGTCTAATAAAACACAGTAAGTATTCACTAGACATTCACTGAAGAGGGAATCCTCAGAAATTTTGATGTCATCAACAGTTTCATTTTGCAGTCAGAGATACATTTCAGCTTCTCCATGTTTTCTAAAATGAAAATTTTGCTGTTAAATATGATTTTATAACTGTCAGACTTCTATGCAGTAAGACATGGTACCTTGTACTAACAATAACTCAACAGAAGCTTTCTAGAAATCACAATTATGAAAAGCTACCTGAAACAGAAAATAAATATTTGACCAAACAGAGGAAACTAAGTTTTTAATGTTTTGTTGTCTTCCTTGATCTTTTCATGTAAGTATCTATTTAAAAATACTTGTTCTTGTTATGACAGTCATAACAAGACCTTTTTTTGGGGTCTTGCTTGGCCTGTTTTATTGGAATCGCCTCTCTCCCCAGCATTTGGCTGAAGGAGTGGGGTTGGATGGCCAGTGGCTGCCATGTTTTGATTAGTTGACCTCCTACTCCTAGTTCTAGCGAATTGAACAAAACAGGGAACCTTGATCCAAGCTGAGCCAATTAGCTTGTCTCTTGTGGATTTTATATAAGAAGGATAAAGATTCAGTCAGGTGATAGTGGTCTCTGGGAATATAGGCTAAGATAAGAGCAGCTATGTTGGGGGCCCATCGTGGTTTGTCCAGCACAGAGACCCAAGGGAATGCAGATGCCCAGCAGGAAGCATGCACAAGAGACAACACACTCAGTGAGAGAGAAGATGAAGAGAACTGTCAGGTTTTATTGCTTTCAGATTTAAATTTTTTGTGGGACCTGGCTCTACCACTTTCTCTTTAGTTATATGAGATAGTCTTGAATACTAATTGACTTAAGATTGGTTAAGTTTTGATTTTTACAAAAATATTTGGAGAATATAGAAGAAAATACAAACTGCCTATAAAACTGTAGACACTGATACATGTCTTTAGTGTGTGTGTGTGTTTTTTTTTATTCTATGGGAATGCTATAATCATGCTTTATGTAAAATTTCCTTTCTAGTATAATGGTTTTAACCACTATCCATATATTAAGGACTCTCAAATTGATTTTTTTTTTTTTGAGACAGAGTCTTACTTGGTCACCCATGCTGGAGTGCAGTGGTATTATATCAGCTCACTGCAACCTCTGCCTCCTGGGTTCAAGAGATTCTCCTGCCTCAGCCTTCTGAGTAGCTGGGACTAATGGCATGCACCACCATGCTGACTGATTTTTGCATGTAGAAACAGGGGTTCACCATATTGGACAGGCTAGTCTCAAATTCCTGACCTCATAATCTGCCCACCTCGGCCTCCCAAAGTTCTGGGATTACAGGCATGAGCCACCGTGCCAGGCCCTCAAATTGATTTCTTATGCCCGGATCTCTCCTGAACTTCAAATTTATATACTCAAACTCCTATTCAGAATTTTATCTTGGATATTCAATAAGTATCGCAAATCCCTAAATATTCTATGGCTCTAGGATTCAAATCTTAGAACGCTCCTTTTCAAAATGATATTGAGATGTAATTCACATAGCATACAAATCAACCATTTGAAGTGTACAATTTAAAGGCTTTTAGTGCATTTCAAAGTTATTCAGCCATTACCATAATAAATTTTAGAACATTCTCATTATTTCCTTCAAACCCATCGTGGACATTTCATATAAATGTAATCATATAAAATGTGGTCCTTTGTGTAAAGACGTTAGAGAGTTCTAATTTGTCTTATGCATTTTTTTTTTTTGCAAATTTGACTGCGTGAAAGTGTGTTATCACAATATTGACCTTGTGTGTCACATTGCACATGTACATAAAAACATTGACACTTCCTCAATAGATGAAGTGATGTCCTTTTTTGTACATCTGCATTTGTGAAAGATAAAACTTCTTGAGATCTCAACTCTCTGGGTGATTACATATATAGTGGTGACACACTGTGGTTTCTTATTGATCTCATCAAAAGACATAGGTCATCTGTCATGGTATTTCAGATGACCACAGTTATAAAACTGGATGCACACAATTACCAACTATAGTGATAGGCATTTATACATTTTCTTTTGGACCTCGTTATTTATGAATGTGGTTCATCTGCTCATAACTGTTGTAACCATGTGCCTGTTGTTAGTATATCTTAGTTCTTATGCTTATAAAAATATGCTGTTGTTGCCCATTTTATTGTATAAAGTGGCAACTTTATACAACTTTATCACATATCTTATTGTATACTATGAAGTATTCTGTCATGTTTTTATATGTTGCTCAAATAAATCTTTTACAAATATAAATAAATGTCTTTTAAAGAATTAATTTTTTTTCCAGAATTATATTTTTAGAATTTTCAAATTTTAGGATTGTGCTTTCTGGTATTGTGGTGTTTAGAATGATGTCTTTTGATATTGTGGCCCAATTCTAATCTTTGTGACTGGCTTCTTTTGGTTTAACATGTTTTGAAGGTTCATCCACATTGTAGTATATATAAGTACTTCATTCCTTTTAATTACCAAGTAATACCCTATTGTACAGCTATACCATACTTTATGCATTCACCAGTTGATGGTAATTTGGATTGTTTCCATCTTTTGGCTACTGCGAATTCTTCTTCTGTAAACATTTATGCACAAGATTTTGTGTGGACACATGTTTTCATTTCTCTTGGATATATACCTAGGAGTAAAATTGGCCAAATCATAGGATAACTCTAGGTATAGAGGAATTGCCAGACTGTTTTGCAAAGTGGCTTGGAACTCTTATTCTATTGGTGCTCATTGCATTGGTGATTTCATCTGGGCCGTGGTTTTAAATATCATCTCTATACTGAAGTCTCACAAACTTGCCTCTGAACTCCAGATCCACAGGACTCATTCATTGCCCACACACATGTCCATTACTTAATACCTGACTTTCCCCGTCACCTTATGCCCCTAACCTCAAGCCTGCCTTTTCTCTTATCTTCTAAATTAACGATGATTCTTTTCTTCCAGTTTCTCGGGACAAAAACTGCAGAGTTGCTGTTGACTCTTCTCTTTCAATCCCATCCCATATCTAATCTGTCAGCAAATCCTGTTGGCTCTACTTTCAAAATACTGTCCCCACTCCTTCTCTGCAGTATCTCATCTGCTACCACCCTGGTCCAAATCACTGTCACTTTTTTTTTTTTTTTTTTTTGAGAAGGAGTCTCACTCTGTTGCCAGGCTAGAGTGCAGTGGTGTGATCTCAGTTCATTGCAACCTCCGCCTTCTGGGTTCAAGCAATTCTCCTGCCTCAGCCTCTCGAGTAGCCGGGACTACAGGTGCATGCCACCATGCCCAGCTAATTTCTTTTGTATTTTATTAGAGATGGGGTTTCACTGCATTGCTTAGGCTGGTCTTGAACCCCTGAGCTCAGGCAGTCTGCCCACCTCAACCTCCCAAGGTGCTAGGATTACAGGCGTGAGCCATTGCACCTGGCCCACTGTCACTTCTTTATCACATTGTTCCAACAACCTCCTAACTTGCCTTCCAGCTCCAGCTTGATTACCTTTCACTCTATTGTCAACAGAGTATTCTGGATGAACTTTAACTAACTCTCTAATTGCTTTCCATTTGAGACTATGGCATTGGGGATCGTGTCTTTTGGGATTATTGTTGGCTTCCACATGCTTATGCAGGTTGAAAGTGCCAGGAAGTTAACATTCCCAGGATGAACCCTCCCTCTATTATCTTCATCCTCGGGGTGGCACAACATTGAAGTGTCTTGTAAACGCGTCCCAAAGGTCCCAGAGGGACTGAACCCCCAGTTGCCTTCTTCATTAATGCATCTTTGAATTGATTTTCTTTCCTGCTTTGCTTTCCACAACTCCCTACTGATGCTTCTGGGATCATCTCACAAATAAACTACTTATTTCTGTGTCTGCTTTTGCAGGAATCCAGCTAAGATAAAAAAATCTTTATAAAGAAATCTTGCCTATATTTCTGTTTCTTACAGTCATGAAAAAGGAAATACTAGTTCAAAGAGGGTTTTTTTTTTTTTTTTTTTTTTTTAACCGACATTTGAATACTCTGTGTCAAAACCACCGCCTGTATCTGGGGAATTCCACTTTCTGAGCTGTGGTGGGAGGGAAGAGTTTATCTCTTTCTTAAAAGATAGAAACATCATAGATCACTCTGTTAGCCTCTTGAAACTAGAGTATGAACATATGACTCAGGTTTGGCTAAGTGTATGGATCTTTCCCAGATTATGTTTGGGAGGTAGAAATGCAAAGAAGACAAGATAGGGAAGACTTTCCTCTGTTGGTGTTAGTTGTTCTAGCAAATTCCAGTTTCTGGAGACCACAGTGGTGGTGGTGACCATGGCAGTTACTAGAATCCAGTGCCTGCAGAGTGAGCAACACGAGCTGCGGTGTGAAGGGTAGCCGTTGCACAACAGAAATGTAATAGAAACCACACAGGCCATTGGAAAACTTTGTAGTAGTCTAATATTTTTAAAAAAGTAAAAAGAAACAAGTAGAATTAATTTTTTAAGGATATATGTTAATGAATTCAACCATCCCAAGTATTATTTCATATTTCAGCGTGTAATCTGTTTAATACATGACTGAGCTGTTTTATAATTATTTCCTTTGCACTTTAGTAATCTTGTGTGTATTTTGCCCTTAGAGTACATCTGAGTTTGGATTAGCCATATTTCAAATGCTCAATAGATGATTGTGGCTGGGGAGACCCCTTATCCCGCAGCGTAGGCCTGGAACTGAGAGGCAGTGGGCAGCCATGTCTTCACACAAGATCAGGTTTGTACTGTGCTGTAATTTATGCACTGTTACTTATTTCAGAGTCTCTAAATCTAGTTTTTCAATTCCCTCGTTGCATTTGTTAGCAATTTAACGTATTTTCACTTCCCCCTAAACAATCCTAGTTTCTGTTGTTTGCAACTAAGAATCCTATTTTTTTTTTTTTTTTTTTTTTTTTGAGATGGAGTTTCGCTCTTGTTACCCAGGCTGGAGTGCAATGGCACGACCTTGGCTCACCGCAACCTCCGCCTCCTGAGTTCAGGCAATTCTCCTGCCTCAGCCTCCTGAGTAGCTGGGATTACAGGCACGCACCACCATGCCCAGCTAATTTTTTGTATTTTTAGGAGAGAAGGAGTTTCACCATGTTGACCAGGATGGTATCGATCTCTTGACCTCGTGATCCACCCGCCTCGGCCTCCCAAAGTGCTGGGATTACAGGCTTGAGCCGCCGCGCCCGGCTGAATCCTATTGTTATAGAAATTTAAATGAGAAGTTTTGTAGACATAGACATTCAAAGAAATGAGGAAATCTGGGATTGTTTATCTGGCCTTGTTAGGAATTATGATAGTGTAGATTACTGTTTAGCAAATATTCATGTTCTTTTTCCTCCTCCTGTGGGTGGAGCATATTATCCTGCTTCATTGATGTTGCAGTTGACCATGTGACTTACTTTTGCTATTAAGATGTTAATGGTTATAACGTGAGCAAAGCACTGAGATGTGTTTGTGCAATGGTTTCCTGGCCTCTTGTACTTCTGCTGTCACCATGAGAAAAATATGCCCCTGCTAGCTGGTGGGTCAAGGAGAATGAAAGGGATGTGGACTAATTTGAAGACACAGTTAAACCCAAGCTAGATAGCCAACTTCTGCCAATCTGAAGTTGAAAAAACAAGCATAAGTGATTATATTAAGCCATCTAGTTATGTTATGTAGCATTATTGTTGTAATGATTGAAACAGAAATAAAGGTAGCAAAATTTATAGCTAGTAAACATGGAGTAACAATCTATGGTATGCAGAGGAGACATAGTATATTAAATTATTCACCCTGAAGTGCTAACGAAGCAAGGTTTTGAGGAGCCAGTTAGTTTCTGCTAGAGAATAGTAAAACGAGTTATATAAGACTTGTAGTAAATAGTATATTTATTGTTAAAATTTCCAAATAATTTAAAGAAATAGATTTATAATTGTACAATTTGCAATTGTACAATTTCCTGTTTAAAGTATGGATTGAAAATCAGTGACTTTTCTTTGATTAAATGAAAGAAACATCACATTTTTTTCAGTCATTGGGCTGAGAGAGCCAGAATATACACACACAAACACTGAGTCTTTGGTTTGCCAAAATTCAGTGTCAGTTGAATTTACAGCCTTGCTGTGTGTCTGATAATAAAGTTTGGGCATTGATGTTATCCTCAGCAAACTAACACAGTAACAGAAAACCAAACACCGCATGTTCTTGCTTATAAGTGGGAGCTGAACAATGAGAACACATGGATACAGGGAGGGGAACAATGCACACTGGGGCCTGTGGTAGCAGTGGGGGGAATGGGGTATGGGGAGGGAGAGCATTGGCATAAATAGCTAATGCATGTGGGGCTTAACAGCTAATGCATGTGGGTACAGCAGAGCACTGTGGCACACATTGACCTATGTAACAAACCTGCATATACTGCATATTTATCCCAGAACTCAAAATTAAATTTAAAAAAATATTCTATTACTTTTCATGTTATAAAAAATGAGTTACAAGTTATATACAATAAAATATGCCCTTTTGAATGTGTAATCCTATGAGTTTTGACAAACACTTGTCGTTGTGTAAGGATCACTACTACCATGATCAAGATATAGGATATTTTTATTACCTCTCAAAAAAAAAAAAGTTTGGGCATTGATCAAGAAGAAATAGAATGCTGAGAATGAAAGTGTTATATAGGAGCAACTTTAACTCCTCAATGAGTTTTCTTGGCAACTAAAGCAGGATTTCCCTTTCTGATGATGCTTCTTCCCCTTTGCTTGAAGACTCTTAACAAGACCTTAAACAGACACATCTAAGAGATTTACCTGACCAGAGAAAGGTAATTTGTCTTTTGTCTCATCCTTATCCTCTTCTTTGTCTCTAAGGCCTTAAATGTTGTCGGATCCCAACATGCTCTGCGAACCAATTTAAAGGCAAATTTGCGAGATGACAGAATACCCACCAAAAAATTGCAAAACTAATTTATATCAGACATGTGGGTTTGTGCGTGTATGTGTGTGTGTTTTGAAAGAGTAGGCCAAAGGGGGAACTGTTGATTTTAGATCAGGCTGAGTTCAGTATCATGGGGACAGCTCACTGAGATTCTGGATTCAATGTAGGCAAGCTGAGAGTAATTCTAATTGTTTGTTTGCTTGGTTGACTTTGTCTTGGAAACAAAGCCTCACTTTGTGTTTGAATCAGAAACAACTAGTGGCATTATTATTCTAAAAACCAACAGATGCTGGAAAAGAAGACCAAACTGAACCAATTTCTCCTTACTTAAAAGTTTTTTATAGTAGATATAGGTAGGAAAGATATAGAAAAGTGGAGAAGAAAATAAATAGGGAACGTTCAACAGTATAGGTGAATAAGATCAGGCATATAATTAATGAAGCAATATTGTTTGTTGTTCACCCAATGGAATACTCTTAAGTAAAATTTAAAATCTGGTAGGATGTTGAAGAGAAAATTTTGTTCATTCAAATATTAATTAAATGTCTAATATGTTTACACACAGTATTTTAGGTACTGGAGACATAGTGATAAACTAGGGAAATTAAAATTTTCTCACGTAACATATTCTAGTGGGGAAAGAGAATGAACAAATATATTAAAATATACGGTATTTTAGAAGATTATCTATGTAATATGAACCCCAAAGTATCTGAGACAGGTCTCAATTTAGCCAAGGTTAAGGACATACTTGTGACATAGCCTCAGGATATCCCGATGACATGTCGCCAAGGTGGTTGTGGGTACAGCTTGCTTTCATATATTTTAGGGAGAAATGTTACATCAATTAATATATGGATGATTTACATTGGTTTGACCTGGAAAGGTTGGACAACTCAAAGCTATGGCTTCCAGGTCATAGGTAGATTTAAAAATTGTTTGATTGGCAATTGGTTGAAAAAGTTATTATCAATAAAAAGGAGTGTCTGGGTTATGATAAGGGATTGTGGAGACCAAGGTTTTATAATTCAGCATGACGTCTCTGGATAGCAGGTTTTGGAGCAAATCGATGGTATATATTACTTGTCAGACTTAAGGTTTGTGTTGACGTTAATTCTGGTTGTCTCTTCCTGAATTCCGAAAGGGAGGAAGAACTAATGAGGCATGTCCAATCACTGCTTCCCATCATGGACTGAACTAGTTTTTCAGGTTAATATTGGAGTGCCTTTGGCCAAGAGGAGGAGTCTGTGTAGATGGTTGGGGGCAGGTCTTAGAATTTTATTTTTGTTTGCACTAAGAAGAAAATAAATCTATATAAATCAGGATTGCCAGAGTGTAGAAGGATACAAGTTTTAAAAATGATTGTCAGGGATGATGTCAATGAGAATGTCACATTTGAGTAATAGCCTGAAGGGAGGCATTAAAGTAGTCTTGTGCATCTCTAAGGGAAGACTGTTCTAAGTAGAAAGGACCAGGGAAAAGATTGAGACCTTGACTGGCCCCATGGGGTGGAGTGAACCAGGGTGATAACAGTAGAAGTCGTCAGAGGTATAGAGCAGAGCCAGATTGGATGATTTCCCACAAAGATGAATGATAGCAAATTGTAAGCAGTGGGAAATTAGAAAGCAACACTGAAGCTAGACATGACCAGAAGTCCTTTATCACCAAGTGGAAGTGGATTCCATTAATATCCAGGATTAGGTCCAAGCCAATTGTGAAGGCAGAAATAAGTCACATAAATAATTTTATGAACACTCATTTTGCCTCCTGCTGCTGCCGTTGTACCTGTGTGGGGAAATTTCTTCAGAACAGTTGACTGAAGAGGAAAACATTTGATTTTTTTAATAGAATGGTTCTGCATATTTGTTTACCAACCAGAAATAGATTGCTGAGGCATTACTTTTGCCCTCAGGAGGGGTCCTGAAGGACAATCAAAAATGGAAATTCTCCCAGTGAAAAGAAATTTTAACAATTTATCTTATTGTTCACTTTGTCTGTTAGTAGAAAGCCCGAGGTAGGTATCTATACTGATTGATGGGCAATGGTTAATGGTATAATCAGATTGTCAGGGTCCTAAAAGAAGCAGAATTACAAGATTGATCACAAAGAGTTTGGGGAAGACACTTATGTATGGACCCCTCTGAGCTTTCTAGTGTGACCATGAATAGCCTATGCAACTGACCAAGAAAAGGCTGCTGTAAATGAGGGTTTTAATTTTCAGGTAGACAGGATGACTCACTATTTATGTCAGTCTGCTTCTTTCCTATTTCCTGAGTACTTGATTAAAGTGGATATGGTGACAGATACTAATATGTGGACTTTTTCTAAACAATCTGAACTTGTATACTTTCCAGAAACAGCAGTCTACCCTGAACTTGTAATACAGTACCATGCCCTAGAGAGGCCAGCCAGACTTCTTCTATCAAGGAGGAGGCTATGACACTTTAGATTTTAATTTTCCTTTCTTCCTAATTTTGCTTCTTTAAATACCGTTATACGTGGAATGACCGTTTTGTATACAATTATGGTATTTCATCCAACCTTTCTCTGATCAAGGAAGTCTATTTTACAGTGAAAAAAAGTGAGATGAAGGGTTATTGACAAGTCTAAGATACCCAAAGCTCAGAAACAGCTGTGGCTGTTTGGAGTCTCACATATAGGAGGGCTTAGATACGTCTTGTGAGTAGAGGACTGTCTTGTAATACCCTTTTAGCCGATGATCAATATACAGTATGATATCTCCTGCAGACTGAATACATGCATTTGGAGACAATAGGCTGGAAATGAGAGTCTCCCTAACTAGGAGAAAGTGAAATCACTTAATCTATTTGCAAATGTTTTACTTCCCATCTCCACTCTTTCAGATTTTGAAGATTTTAGTATTGAGGAGTAGAATGTTTCACCTGGGATATCTGGCACATGATTCCTTTAAATGTGGAGCGTAGACTATAGCTTAGCCATTCAGAGTTCTTTATGCAACCAATAAATGAGCAACAGGAAGTGATGTTGTTAACTAATTGTATTGTCAAGAGTTTTACTATACCATGAGTACAGAGAGAAGCATGAATAGAGCCAAAATAATATTCTGAATTTCCTCCTAGTACAGCCATGTTCAATAGTACAATTTAACAAAAGCTAAAATATCACTTTATAAGCAGAATAATCTGTGGCTCTGGTATTATACATTAGGACCAAGATTTTGAGTCACCTATTGGTTGAAGGGCCATGACTGTCTGGAGTGCTGGTTAAAGACAAAAGCACATGGAATAAATCATGGAGAAGGGCAGTCATAAGTACCTTATTTTCTCAACTGAAAACTTTGAAGTTTATCAAAGCATCCAAGCCTCCCTTTCTTGGTCCTTCCCTCCGTCCCTCCCTCCCTTTCCTTGCAATCTCTACCTCCTAGGCTCAAGTGATCCTTCACTTCAGCCTCCTGAGTTCCCTGGGACTACAGGAGACATTCCTGGCTAATTTTTCTTTCTTTCTTTCTTTCTTTCTTTTTGTAAATACATATGAGGTTTTGCCATGTTGTCTAGTCTGGTCTCCACCTCTTGGGTTCAAGGGATCCTCCCATCTTGACCTCCCAAAGTGCTGGTATTACAGGGGTGAGCTACTGTATCTAGCCACTTCATAGGTCTTCAACTTTAACTTTTATTCTACAGTCCTATCGCTCTATAGCAAGCTCTGCTCATCTTCTGAACTTCCAACTAAAATTAGCAAATGCCCTAAGAGGAAAAGTCACCCTGGCTGTCAGGCTAACATCTCAGCAGTTCTCTCCTTTCTTGAATTTTGGCCCATCAAGAGCTTGCAAACTTGGTAGCTTTATGACACATTCAAACAGATATATATATATTTTTTCTCAGTAAGATGGTTAGTTACAACAATCTAGTCTGCATTTAGCAAACTCATAAAAGCAAGTTTCTTTTCTTCATAGCACTTGTCTCAGTTTGCAATTATAAACTCATTTCTGTGATTATTTGCTAAATATCTGTCTTTCCCACAACACGTAATAAGAGACTGTACGTGTTCTTGCTCACTGGATCATCTATGCCCTAACACAGTGCTAGGCACATAGTAGATACTTAATATTTACCGAGCCAATTAATGAATGAACCTTGGGAAAGTTGCTTATTATTAACAACAGCGGGCATCTGCTAAGTGCAGAACACTAGGGTCAAGATATGGCACTTAGAGTCTAAAAAGTTTTGCTCTTTTATCCTACCATTTAACCTTAACAACATAACAGGATAAAATGTTTTGCCCTCTGGATCAAGGCTTTTTCAGATACAGATTTTAAGTGGTTCAGAAAGGAATGAATATTTGAAGAAATAATTGTATATAGATTTAACTGTGAGGGAGGAATTGAACACAGAAATAGTTAGTGGCACAGGCCCTAAGAAATTCATAGTCACTCAGAGAATAGGCACTAATGATGTCAAAAAGTTAGCCTTGGCCAGACATGGTGGTTCACACCTTTAATCCCAGCACTTTGAGAAGCCAAGGTGGGTGGATTTTGAGTTTAGGAGTTCAAGACCAGCCTGGGTAACATGGCAAAACCTCGTCTCTACTAAAAATACAAAAAATTAGCAGATTTGTTGGCATGTACCTATAGTCCTGGCTACCTGGGTGGCTGAGGTGGGAGAAATGCTTGAGCCTGGGGAGGTCAAGGCTGCAAAAGTGGGTCATGATTGTATATCACTGCACTCCAGCTTGGGTGATGGGAATGATACTCTATGTCCAAAAAAAAAAAAAAAAAAAAAAAAAAATTAGCCTTAAGTGCCTGGAGAAAAGGCTACATGGTGTCAGTGTCTAAGCATCAACTGAATAGAATTTAAACTGAGTCAATACAGTGGGAAAATGGCCTGTGATAGACCTAAAGAGGGAATAACATAAACAAGTCAATAGTTAGAAACACAAAATATGAAACCTGTTAAGTCAGAGGCCTGGAATCTTTTGTATTCTTGAACTTTCTGCATGTGTATGTTGTTTTTAACATTTTATTTCATACTTTATAAATAGATTAACTTAATAATTTATGTTTGCTGTCTTCATAAATATTTATATCTGTGTATACATATAGATACATGTAATTTAGATTATATATAGAATGTTTTATTAATGCTTTCTTGGTTGTAAATTCTTGAAAGAATATTAATTACTCTGTCTTTATTTCTTAATTAGGCACTATGCAGCCTCCATAATAGCTGCTAGCTGTGAACAAGAATATTATAAAAGTTACTCAAGTAATTGTCTCACAGACTACAACTCTACTTAAAGTGACAAGTCATATGAGTTAAATAAAAATTATAAAAACAAAGTAGCCCCATATCATATTAAAAGTTCTTCAGCATTTCTGTTCCTGGATGATGGTAAAAGTAGCTATTCATTCAGAAACAGAAGAATATCCATCTTAGATGATCCCAAAGAAGCATCTTTTCATGCTTTTCTTTTTCTTAAGAGACTGGATCCCACTGTGTTGGCCAGGCTGGAGTGCAGTGGTGTGTGATCACAGGTCACTGCAGTCTCTGAATTCCTGGGCTAAAGTGATCCTCCTACCTCGGCTTACAGAGTAGCTGGGACTACAGGCACATGACACTATGCCCAACTAATTTTTCAGATTTCTTGTAGAGATAGAGTCTTGCTTTGTTGCCCAGGATGGGGTCTCAAACTCCTGTCCTGAAGTGATCCTCCTGCCTCAGCCTCCCAAAGTGTTAGGGTTACAAGCGTGAGCCACCAAGCCTTGCCGATGATCAATTTTAATTTGTGATTGTGTCACTTAAGAAGAAACTTTTATTCAGAGCTACTAGCTATGGTTACATTCAGTTGTTGGTAATAATATCCACACAGACTAAACAAAGTAGGGTCATATTCTTTCATGTAAGGAAAAACTGAAATAATGCTATCCTGGGCTGGTATGAAAGCTCAATGGTTAATAGAGAACCATACTCCCATCTTTGTTTAGAGCATAGCTTTGCATCTTCAGGCACACATTTGATGTCTCCTAGAACTCCAGACATTGTGAACATGTTTCAGGAAGAAAGGGGAAAAATAAATGACAAAATTTAGTCAGCCTCTTTTAAAGCAGTTTCCAAAAAGCCATCCCTGAGTTCTTTTACCTCATTGGTTTTCAGTCCCAGCAAGGCAGGATGGAAAATACAGTCATTGAGCTGCACATTATCACTGGAAAAAAAATTTGAATTCTGTTAACAAGAAAAGGCAAAACAGATTGAGTTTTGTCACAAAGATTCTAAATGTTCTAAAAAATTTCAGGGCAATAACCTGTTTTTAGAAACCTAATACATGCCAGCTGTCCACTACAACCCAGGGCACAAAGACAAACATGAGATTGGACCAGCTCTCAGGGAGCTGACTGTTTAGTGGGGGTAACTGATCATAAATAATGTATCTCAAGATATGTCTTGATAATGACGTCCCAGGACTTTTCCTTATTTCAACCAAAGAAGGGGTCCTTCTCCCACAGCCACAAAAATTTAGACTTGCAGATAATTTGAAGGATGAGAACAATGGGATTTTTAGGGCTAAAAGGAAAAAAGGGGGAACAGGGGCTCTCTGCAAGGCCAGAGTTCCTGCTAGTGTGCTTCCCACCTCACAGCTTGAATTGCTGGCACCACCCAGGAAGAGGAGGGGTGAGACTACTCCCTGCTGTAAACAACATGAACTCCTGTGGCTCCATCCCAGTGTACACTCCTCATAGTGTGCAGGTTGGTGGGAGGCTCTGCCAGGGAGGCCTTCCCACCTGGCTATCTCAATGAGAGGTTTGATGGGGTGCTGTGGGAGAGCAGAGATAAACTGAATCAAACCTGGAAGTCTTGGCTTCTGAGAAGTAATATTCTCAGAATCTAATCTTGAAGGATGAGTAAAAGCCAGGTAGTCCTGGCTTGGGGAATATCACAAGGAGAGCTAGGATAAGGAAAACACTGTTTACCAGGAATTGCAAGCAGCCAGGGATTATTAGAAGGTAAAATAGAGGGTAGTTGCAGATAACATGAATTTATATTTAAAAAAAAATATTATCTCAGCCCAAAAACTTCTTGAACTGATAAACAACTTCAGCAAAGTCTCAGGATACAAAATCAGTGTACAAAAATCACAAGCATTACAATATACCATTAATAGACAAACAGAGAGCCAAATCATGAATGAACTCCCATTCACAATTGAATTTTAAATTGAAACTATTTAAAACTTCATATGGAATAGAGAAGACCCCAATGTAGCCAAGACAATCCTAAGCAAAAGAACAAAGCTGGAGGCATCATGATATCTGACTTCAAATTATACTACAGTGCTACAGTAACCAAAACAGCATGGTACTGGTACCAAAATAGACATATAGACCAAAGGAGCAGAACAGAGAGTTCAGAAATAACATCATACCTCTACAACAATCTGATCTTTGACAAACCTGACAAAAACAAGCAATGGGGAAATGATCTTCTATTCAGCAAATGGTGCTGAGAAAACTGTCTAGCCATATGTGAAAAGTTGAAACTGGAGCCCTTCCTTAGACACTATACAAAATTTAAGATGGTTTAAAGACAAATGTAAAACCCAAAACCATAAAACCCTAGAAGAAAACCTAGGCAATACCATTCAAGACATAGACATGGGCAAAGACTTCATGACAAAAATGCCAAAGCAATTGCAGCAAAAGCCAACATTGACAAATGACACCTAATTAAACTAAAGAGCTTCTGCACAGCAAAAGAAACTATCATCAGCGTGAACAGGCAACCTACAGAGTGGGAGAACATTTTTACAGTCTACCCACCTGACAAAGGTCTAATATCCAGAATTTACAAGGAACTTAAACGTATTTACAAGAAAAAAACAACCCCATCAAAAAGTGGGCAAAGGATATGAACAAACACTTGTCAAAGAAGACATTTATGTTGCTGACTAACATATGAAAAAAACTCAATATCACTGATCAGTACAGAAATACAAATTAAAACTACAATGAGATACCATCTCATGCCAGTCAGAATGGCGATTATTAAAAAGTCAGGAAATATTAGATGCTGGCAAGGCTGTGGAGAAGCAGGAATGCTTTTACAATTTGGTGGGAATGTAAATTAAGTAAGCCATTGTAGAAGACAGCATGGCAATTTTTCAGGGATCTAGAACCAGAAATACCATTTGACTCAGCAATCCCATTACTGGGTATATACCCTAAGGAGTATAAATTGTTCTACTATAAAGACATATGCACACACATGTTTATTGCAGCACTATTTACATAGCAACAAACACCCATCAGTGATAGACTGGATAAACAAAATGTGGTACATATATACCGTGGAATACTATGCAGCCATAAAAAGAGATGAGATCATGTCCTTTGCAGGGACATGGATGAAGCTGGAAACCATCATCCTTAGCAAACTGACACAGGAACAGAAAACCAACACCACATATTCTCACTCATAAGTGGGAGGTGAACATTGAGAACACATGGACACAGAGAGGGAGCAATACATACCAGGGCCTGTTGAGGGTGGGAGGTGAAGGGAGAGAACTTAGAGTCAGCAGGTACAGCAAACCACCATGATAATACATATACTTAGGTAAAAAACCTGCACATTCTGCTCATATATCTGTTTTTTTAAAGAAATAAAAAATAAAGTAAAATAGAGGGTAGAAGTGAAGTTGTAAATAGGTTACAAAGGGCCCAGTGTGTTGGTTGAGTAACCAGGCGACGGAAAGCCTTGGAAGAGGTTTCAACCTGGTAATGCCACTGTCAAACAGAATTTAGATGTGTCATTCTGGATGTTCTGTGGAGGAAGCATCAAAGGAGGGAAAAGTTGAGAGACAGAGAGTCATCAGGAGGCTATTTCAGTAGTCAAGGTAAGAAAGAATGGAATTCTAATTAGGCAACAGTAGTACGGATGGGGAGAAAAAAAAGGGATTACAGAACCATGTAGGAGGAATAATTAGTGAATGAAAAGATGTGGGTAGAAGGAGAGGAAGGAATTTAGAATGACTACAAGATTTCTGCTTTAGGAAACTAGGTGAATGATGGCACCATTAGTTGCCATTGTAAATGTAAGAGTGGAAGGAGCAGGTGGGATGGGGATGGAGGAGTGGGAGAAATACAAGCTCAGTTGGAATATGTTGAATTTGAAGTGTCTCTGTAGAAATACTTAGTAGGCAATTAGATATAAAACTGTAAATCTTGTGATTAAGGTGTGTATTAGTCAGGGTTTGCCAGAGAAGCAGAACCAATAGGACACACACACACACACAAACACACACACACACACATATATATAAATGGAGAATTGTAATGGGAATTGGTTCAAGTGATTATAAAGACCCAGGAGTCCCACTATCTGTCATCTGCAAGCTGGGGAACCAGGGAAGCCAATAGTGTAATTCAGAGTCCAAAGGCCTGAGAGCCAGGGGAGCCTGTGATAGAAGTCTTGGTCTGAGTCTAAAGACCTGAGAACAGTAGGGTTGTGGGGAATGGTGTAAGGTCAGTCTGAGTCCCAAGGCCTGAGAACCAGGAGCACTGATGTCAAAGGGCAGGAAAAGGTGGATGTCCCAGCTCAAACAAAAAGAATGACTTTGCCCTTCGCCACTTCTTTGTTCTATTCTGGCTCTAAACAGATTGGATAATTCATATTCACATTGGTGAGGGTGGATTTTCTTTCCTTAGTTTACTGATTCAAATGTTAATCTCTTCCAGAAACTCCCTCACAGACACCCCCAGAAATAATGTTCACCAGCAATCTAGGTATCTTACGGGCCTGTCAAGTTGACACATAAAATTAACCATCACAAGTCCACCCCTTGTCAACTTGGTACCAATACCTATCTCCTTAAACCGTACTTAACCTCCAAATAAACACAAAACAGGGTAATAAGTACCTAACATGATACAAATATTTTGTTTATAACTCTCATCTCTTCCCTAAATGAGAAATAAAGTCTTTGAGCAATGTTTGCTCTTCTTTTCATATTCTATAACTTAAATATTATAATGTAAAATTAATATGAAAACACTAATATATGTCACATAATAAAGGAATAAGGGAGGAAATAAAACAATGATATTTAATGTATCTATGTCTACATACAATGTATTTCTAAAAAAATAAGGGGGGAACATCTTCATGACAGTCTTTGTTTCTATAACTGGTTATGTGGTCATAGTGGGTGTTTATAGTGGCCATATTTACTATTGATTCTTTTTTCCCTTTGCTTTCATTGAGCATGTTGACTGGTGCTTCTGCTTAGTAGTCCAGATCAATCACTCCAGCTAATACTATAGCTGGAACTAAGACTTTTAGGCCAGCAGAACATAAGGTTTTGGGAACAGGAAGAAAACATTTGCTAGTGAGTGACTATGGGTAATATTGAGTAGTGCCTCTCCCATTTCCACCTCTTGATTCCTATAAATACCGGCTATCAGAGTAACAGAACCATATGTTGTACATGCCCAATTTTATGGCTTAGTGGGTCAGATAAAACCCAGTTTATGATGGAAGTCTCAGGTTGTGAGGTAACTTGATAGCCCACAGTCAAGTGTTTGGTTTCTTCTGACTCCCAGTAGCAGTCCAAGAGCTGTCTCTCAAAAGGAGAGTAGTTATCTGCAGATGATGGCAGAGCTGAGCTCCAAAATCCTAAAAGCCTGTGCTGTAGTTCATCTATGGCAGCTTGTAAGTGTCTCCAAATAGCACTCCTATCTGTCACTGAAATTTCAGGTACCACTGGATCTGCTAGTGGCATAGCAGCCTGGACCTGTTGTGGAGCTTTCTTTTATTCCAGTGCCCACCCTAAACTAGCAGATTTTTGGGTCACCTGGTAACCGAGCTAGAGTAACACACCCAAATGAAGATACGTTGCCTCTAAAATCCAAATAGGCCTTTTAGTTATTGTACCTCTTTCTTGGTTGGGAGAGGCCAAATTCAACAACTTATCCTTCACCTTAAAAAGGATATCTTGACCCTTAGAAATTTCACTAAGATAGAGGCCTCTGAATTTTAGTTGGCTTTAGTTTTTACCTTCTGACACGCTCTTTGTTAACAATATGTCTAGAATAGTTGTGACTTTTTGCTCACTAGATCCAATCAGCATAATGTCATCAATATAATGAACCAGTGTGATATCTTGTAGAAGGGAAAGGCAGTCAAGATGCCTGTTAGCTATATTGTGGCATAGGGCTGGGGAGTTGATATAATTGTGAGGTAGGACAGAGAGGGTATATTGCTGCCCTTGCCAGCTGAAGGGAAACTACTTCTGGTGGGCCTTATAGACAGAGAAAGAGACTTGTGCCAGATCAGTAGCTGAATACCAGGTATCAGGGAATGTGTTAATTTGCTCAGTAAATGAAGCCAAATCTGTTACAGCAGCTACAGTTGGAGTCATTACATAGCTAGGCTTATGATAATCTACTGTCATTCTCCAAGATCAGTCTGTCTTGTACACAGGCCAGATAAGAGTTTTGAAGGGGGATGTGTTGAGCATCGCCACCTCTGCATCTTTAAGTCTTTGATAGTGACACTAATCTCTGCAATCCCTCCAGGAGTGCAGTATTGCTTTTGATTTACTATTTTCTTAGGTAGAGTCAGTCCTAATGTCTTCCACTCAACTTTTCCCACCATTATAGCCACCATTTTACAGATCAGGGAACTAATGTGGCAGTTGTGCCAGCTGCTAAGTATGTCTATTTCAATTATGCATTTGGGAAAATACCACAGGTTAGGTTCAGGAACCCCCTGGACCCACTGAGAGACAGACCTGAGCTAAAACCCCATTGATCACATGACCTTTATAAGCCACTACTCTGATAAAGGGCCATGGTGACATTTTTAGGTCTCCTGTAATTACTGTAATTTCAGAGCCAGTGTCTAGCAGTCCCCTAAGTGTCTAATTATTTTCTTTTTCCCTAAGTTTTAGGCCATGATCAAGATTGTGAGGGCTGGTCTTATAAATACATAGTATGGCATGAGGATTCTAGAAAGGTCCACCTGCCCAAATATATTTAATCTACTTGCCAGGGCACAAAGGATGCTTTACTAAAAATTCGTAGCTTTCAATTTCAAACATTTGTTGACCATCATTAATCCTATACTAAAGTGCCAATATCCCTGCAGGGGATCTTTTAATGTCTACATTAAGTCATTATCAAGAAAAACTTTCAACAGCATTTCCCAACAGGGGTCTGGTACAGGCTAAGGTGGGGGGATTGCTTGAGCCCAGCAGGTGAGGCTTTAGTGAGCTGAGATCGCACCACTGCACTCTAGCCTGAGTGACAGAAAGACCCTTCTCAAAACAAATAAACAACAAACAAACAAACAAAAAAAGAAAAGAGCAAAAAAGAAAAAGAAACCCAACATGGTTTCCTTTTCCAAGAACACTTCTTATCTTCCTCCCACTTTATCCATCTCTCCTTTATGCTACCTGCTGATTATATCTATTTCTATTTTTCCACTTATCTTATGGAAAAAATTCCATGAGAACATAAAACTGTGTCCTTAGAGTATGAGTTCAAGGGAGACATGAACTACTTCTAATTCATCTCTGTCTTTTGGGGTTAAAGTATACACTATAATATAGAACTGCACAAAATATGCTCCCTCTTATTTGCTATAGTTGATTGCATCTAGCTCTACATATCCCAGTTCTGCTGCTGGTGGAAGCATGAATGTGGTAGAAAACACTTAGCTTGTCTATGAGAGGTAACAGCCTTTTCTGGTTTAACAAAAATTTTCTTGTGATTAATTAGTCTTTAGATGAGTGGTAGAATGAAATATTATTTCAAAGTTCAAACTTCCTATCAAGACTGTCTCCCCATTTCTCACAAGCTCTCCCCTCTCCTCTTTCCCCCAAGATGGCATGTTTTTTCCAAGAGAAGATTGGATTAATTCAGTATACAGTAGTGTTCTTGTGTTGGGCTGCCTTCTCGACACTTTGCTGAGGAATGATTAATCTGTTCAGTGCCTGGTTGCCTTGGTTTTATGTTCACTAAGTCATAGATAATCCCACCAATCTGTTTGGGCTTCTTGCTGGGACCACCTCTTGATGTGACAGTCGTTTCAGTTTGGGATTTCTAGGGTTCTATGCACTGTGGTCTCATTCTTTCAGTACCAGATCCTACAAATTTCTCAACATCAAGTCTCTCAAGTTCCTCATCTTGGGTCACGAAAACTCCAAGATCTCTTACATACCAAATGTTGCTCGTAAGGAATATGCTGCTCACTACCGTCTGTTTGTGTCTAATCTTTCACATCCACTTCATAATGGATTCAGTGGAGAAAGGGGAACAACCCTGGTTCTGATCCTCACTCTCAAATAATCTAGAGTCTCTATCAAGGGTTCTGTCATTTTTTTTTTTTTTTAATTAGAATTTGAGTTTGGGAAACCAAGTTCCTTCTCAAAGACTCAGGCTATTTTCTCATCCTAGTGAAATTCCTTCCAGATATTTCTTTCTTTTTTGCTGAATTAGATGAATGCCACTTACATTGAATTCTAACTTTATCCTAGAGCTTTTAGTAAAACTCTGTGACTCAAGTCAAGTCATTTGGATTTAGCTCCTGACATGAAAATGAAGCTTTTATAGTTTAAAGACCACCTTTCTTTATGAAAATAGCCTGGCTTGCAAGACTAATGCCTCACTGTGGACTTAAGAACTTTTTGGGGTTTTTTTTTTTTTTTGGTAGTCAAAAGTTGAACATTAGATATATCCTTTTTTTTGCATTCTTCCTTAATGTGTAAATTCACACAACTGGCAAGAAGAAGATTGATATTTTTCTCACCAGCACCCTAATGTTGACTTGGGTTTTTCTCCTTTGTCAAACCTATTCCTTTTCTGCCTCTCCATATACTTTGTCCTTCTGCTGTAGTTGGCTCTATATGGTTATGCCATATTGACCGAGTTTCCCCAGTCATGCTGTTTGTGCTCAGTACCTGCAGAAAAGATAATTCTTTGCATTTCTTTTTCCTTTTCTATTCAGAGCTAAACAACTTCAGCTTCCTTGCAGATATGTGGGACTATATGTCTAAGTTCTGGCCAGGGAATATGTGTGGAAATGACATACCCCACTTCCAAGGCTGCTCTCTAACACTTCTTTTGTAGTCCTCCACAAGCTTTTTTTATAGTTTGTCAGTTATCCAGAGAGAGAGGATTCATTGAAGGAAGGACCCTGGCGTCCTAGGGGATGACAGGTCTACTAGATCAACTTGTCGGGTCTGTTTATTATTCACTGACCTTTAATTAAAATTTAGAATCTCTTTTAATTGTGAATATAGTCTTAACTTGAAGAGTATTTCCAGTATCTCTTACTTTGCCATGTATAGAATTAATAGATATTTTTATACTGCTTTACAGGTATCTCAAAATATTAATTATATTCATTTCTATTTTGACATTGAATATGTTATTATTAGACCTGCCACTGAATCTTGTTATTTAATGTATTAAAAACAAACAATAATTACCTTATTCCAAGTTCGAAAGATATTTTTAGTGTGGAGTACAGTGGCTTACACCTGTAATCTCAGCATTTTGGGAGACTAAGGGAGGAGGATTGCTTGAGACCAGGAGTTTGAGACTAGCCTAAGTAACACAGTGAGACACAGTCTCTACAAAAAATTTAAAAACTAGCTGGGCATGGTGGAATGTACCTGTAGTCTTAGCTACTCAGGAGGCTGAGGCAGGAGGATCACTTGAACCCAAGAGTTAGAGGTTGTGGTGAGTAATTATTGTGCTACTATGCCACAGAACAAGACCTTGTCTCTTAAAGAAAAGTATATATAAAATTTTATTTAAATATACTTGCTTTTTTTTTGTCATCTTATATATTTTATCCATGTTTTTTTTCCCCTGATTTTTGGCCCTTTGTCCTCTCTCTAGGCATATCTGATGATTTTTGATTAAGTGATGGATATTACCATGGTATTTTTGGTTAAATGCAGAAGGAAAGCCATATAAGAGTTTCTGGGCCAGAATATATACTTTAAATACATTATACTGTTTTACGCTTTTACTCTATTAGTGTTTCTCAATTTGGCTTTATTAAAAGGATTAAACCCTAGAGAAAATGAAATCATCGTGTGAGTATTTTCCATAGGTGGTCTTTAGCTGGTATCATTTTAGATGCACAGGGACACAGTCAATTCATTATACATATAGTAGTTGTCTCGTGGCATTGAGTTTAATTCTCTCTCAGAACCCTGGTTGAGAAAGGCTACTCTGGATGACAGGAAAATTTTAAGACACAGGGCAGCTTCAATAAGTCTGATCTCTGCAAAAGAGTGACAAGTCAGAAAATTATTGTCTTAAGACAGTTTAGGGGAATCAACAAAAATGGAGTTGATTTTGCCATTCTTTTTGGTGGAAAGACGGCATTTGGTTAGCCTCTGTTGGGCTATTATCAAGCCTCTAGAAAATGGTGGTCTCATCAGCTCAGAATTTTGATCTAGAATTACTGAAAAAGCAAAAATTAAAGAAAGAAAATGGGCTTTCAGCTGTAGGCACTTTGATAACCTCGAGGCTGTTTGGAATTGATGCCTTCAAGAAATACTAGGGAGATACTGTTAAATTTTTTCATAGTAATTTCTGTTATTAGTTCACAGTAAAAACTGCTTTCAAGGTTGGCCGATGGGATTGCTTACACATCATTGCCTAATCCTTGGGGGAAGTAAATGAATGTGACATTCTTCTTTGTACCTCTTCCATTAAAACACTACCTGTGAAAGAATAGAATCTGATGGGTACTGTGCAGAAACTAAAGTAGTGAATAATATTAATTACTCTCAGAGATTATTCAGCTTGGCATTATTTGCTTTTCCCCTTCTGCTGAAAACCTCTAAAAATTTTTGAGACGCTATGAATATAAAAATTATAACCTAAGGATTCCTAGCAGGTTGAGTTATTTGCTGAAACACTTACGAACAGCAGGTGTTTAGAGAATATGTGGCATCAAAAGCCATTTTCTCTCAGCTGAAGCATTCTTTTCACATGGAGGTATCAAATGCTATCAAGATTCAGATTAAAAAATGCTGAGGCAGTCTGTTATTTTTCTCTCCCATTTCTGTATTTGAGTTTGTTTCATTTTTAGGTTATTTTAGTCATTTTATCTTTTGGTATTGAACAAAATATTTATTGTTATTATTTTTGATATTCTTTGGAGTTAATCACTTGTAGACTATTTAGACATATTTATTATACAATTTTTAGTTAGTAGTTCTCTGATTACTCCCTTTCTGAAGTTATATAGGAATTAAAGGCATTTACTATTTAATTTAGCACTAAATTATATGATTTTGTCATTTTTACTATTATTTGTTTATCTTATTTCTACTCTAAATAATTTTTTAAATGTGTATGTATGGGTATAATGGTTAGTTTTATGTGTCACTTTGACTGGGCTACAAGTGCTCTGACATTCAGCCAAACATTATTCTAGGTGTGTCTTTGCAGGTGTTTCTGGGTGAGATTAACCAGATTGGTAAAGTGAGTCAAGCAGACAGTCCTCTCTAATGTAGGTGTTGCTCAGACAATCAAATGAAGACCTCAATACTCAACAAAAGGCTGAGTGAGAGGGAACTCCTACTTGACTGCTTTAAGCTGAAACATTGGCTGTCTCCAGGTCTTGAGCCTTCCAATCTTCAGACTGGAACAGGAACTATTGACTCTCCTGGGTCTCCAGATTACTGACTGAAGAACTTGGGACATAGCCTCCATAATGAAAAGAGTCAATTTTTGAGAGAGAGAGAGAGAGAGAGAGAGAGAGAGAGAGAGAGAGAGACACAGAGAAACTTTCATCCCATTGGTTCTGTTTTTCTGCTGTATTTCTGTAGAACTCTTACTAATAGAGTAGATCATGGTTATTATTATTATTATTATTATTATTATTTTTTGAGATGAATCTCGCTCTGTCACCAGGCTGGAGTGCAGTGGTGTGATCTTGGCTCACTGCAACCTCCGCCTCTTGAGTTCAAGCGATTCTCCTGCCTTAGCCTTCCAAGTAGCTGAGACTACAGGCGTGCACCATCACACCCAGCTAATTTTTGTGTTTTTAGTAGAATGGGGTTTCACCATGTCGGCCAGGATGGTCTCTATCTCTTGACCTCATGATCCACTCACCTTTTTTACATTAATTTTGTATATCCATAGTACACAGTACATCATGAGTATGTTAGAAACTTAAAATACACTTTTAGAAGCAGAGTGTTCCTTGATCAAATGATTCATTAAAGTTAATTTACTCTGACATAAAAAGTGACTAAACATTTTCTAAATCCTTGAGTGCAGGTACTATTGCACTTGTTGGTTTTGATACAGGTGGAAATAAAGGCAGTGAGAAATGCAGTATTGATCTTGATTAGATGGTATGCTGAGTCACTGTATTTGAATGATGAATTATAGCACATAATACAGCATGACTTTCACAATAAAAGATACTATTTAAATGACAGGTAAAACTCATTTACCATAAGTCCATGTATATCTTCTGAAAATTCATGATACTGTGAATGACAGAAGAAAGGTTCTATTTATCAATGCTACCATAAGATTTGTAAACCAGTTAGAGCATGTCATCTTTCCTGTGGCAATTAGTGCTTTTGATCCAAGTCAGGGCACACATTTAGAGTTGTTTTCAAAGTGTGGTGATGAATATCTTGTCTGTTTTCACCTACAACCCTTGAGATGGATATGTAGGAAGACTAATTGAGATAAAAGTTTAAATGCATTGCTGTAAAACAGAGTGAAAGCATAACTGATTCATGCTCAATTTTAACTCTGCAGCCTTGGCCTCATTGGATTGCGTAGTAACTGATTAATGGACTAAAGTTAGAAAATGTGCCAAACCATAAGCCAGAGATAAGCAAGCAGAAAACTGCAGTTATAAAGGGACATCATTCTAGTCACTTCTGAGTTTAATGGCATGAGTATTCTCACATGAACCACTGTTGCAAACTCTTACATTTATTAAGACCAAACACTTGTAAACAGTCTTTACATGAACATTATGAACACAGTTTATAAAAATAGATGTTTCTTTTCTCTTGAGATGTTTCAGCTGAGAAATCTGAGAAGGTAGAAACATTGAATTGCAAAATGCAACTCTCCTCTAAAATACCTGTAATCTAGATTTATATTGATATAATTTTTATACACATTTCAGAAAGTAATTTTTCTCTAATACTTTGCTGGATTGCCCATAGAAATATCAAAAAATACAATACATGCTAATGTTGCCCACTTGATGCTGAGCAGCATGGTAGACTTAGACTCCTGAGCTGCAACTTCTAGGTCAAAAGTTGATGCTATTTCAGGGTAGTAAGCACAGCATCCCTGTTGCCAGGAGGAAATGTATTTTCAGCTCTGCTCTTCTTAGGTAGGTTTTCTTCCTCTTCAAATATGAGGAAAATAAAATCCTCTTCATCACCTCAACACAGGGTGGACTCAAAGTGGATACCCCCCAAGGAACACAGAGGACTCAGAATAGAGACAAATGGGGATGACATTTTGCAGATATATTGGAGAACGGTGAAGACAACCACTTTAGAAGAATAACTTTTTTTTTTTTTTTTTTTTTTTTTTTGAGATAGTCTCACCCTGTCACCCAGGATGGAGTGCAGCGGCGTGGGCTCAGCGCACTTCAATCTCTGTCTTCCGGGTTTAAGCGAAACAGCTACCTGAGGAGCTGGAATTAAAGGCCCGGTTAAATTTTGTATTTTTGGTAGAGATGGGGTTTTGCCATGTTGGACAGGCTGGTCTCAAACTCCTGGCTTCAAGTGATCCACCCACCTTGGCCTGGGATTATAGGTGTGAGCTACTGTGCCCAGCCTAGAGTGACTATTAAGAGTGGATATTAAATGGAACATTGCAAAAGCTCATGAGCAGATAGTAAGAATGACAACTTTGCTAGAAGGTAGTGACCTTTGGTACATACCTGTAAAACCATGAACAGTGTGTGGCGTTAGCAGAAGAGATGCCAAAATTGGATACAGATAGAGGCAGAGGAATCATATCTGGATTAAACTGGAATAGTGATGATTTTCTGAATCATCCTTGATGAAGGATTTTCACCACTTAATGAAGAATACTGGAAATTACAGTGATAATTTACCTGTATGTATGCCATTTATTGTTTGTATTCTGTATATAATTATGATTCATTAACTGTATAGTAAAATGTATTAGGTTGATGCCAATGACTTTCAATGGCAAAAACCGCAATTACTTTTGCATCAACCTATATGTAATTTTCATTTTCCAGTGCAGATCCATTCTGTCTAAATTAATCCTTTTATTGTCACAAAGTTCTTGAGTTTAAGACTATTTCAGATGTTGTTGTTAGGTGACTGGACTGGGAGGACACTACCTGAAAACAGTCTACATCTGGGCCCAGAGGAGCAAAATCTGGAAATCAGTCCATTGTCTGCAATGCTACCTGTGCCATACTCGTTTCAGTCTAGGATACTAGACATATCCTTTTTTTTTTTTTTTTTTTTTTTTTGGGGTAAGAGGGCTTGTGGGGTCAGCGATGGGGTAGGATGGGGAAGTGAACGTGATGACAAAGAATGCCTTTAGATATTTATTTGAAACACTATGCTCTATCACTTACTAAGCATGACTAGTCTTTGTGAGAGTATGCCAGAGAAGAATTCAGACATTTATGATTCTCAGCTAAGATCATGAATTTGAAAGAGGCATGCTTTCTACCCAACTTCAGAAATGGAAGCAAATCAAGTACAAAATATTTTTTTCATCCCTTTTTATGGGCCCATCGCTGAGCTAACTGCAGGGTACACTAAATAGAGACTAACTGTACTTCTGAGTCTTTTTTTTTTTTTTTTTTTTGGGACGGAGTTTCGCTCTTGTTGCCCAGGCTGGAGTGCAATGGCGCGATCTCGGCTCACCGCAACCTCCGCCTCCTGGGTTCCGGCAATTCTCCTGCCTCAGCCTCCTGAGTAGCTGGGATTACAGGCACGCGCCACCATGCCCAGCTAATTTTTCGTATTTTTGGTAGAGACGGGGTTTCATCATGTTGACCAGGATGGTCTCAATCTCTTGACCTCGTGATCCACCCGCCTCGGCCTCCCAAAGTGCTGGGATTACAGGCTTGAGCCACCGCACCCGGCCTTCTGAGTCTTAAATAATTATTCTAATTACATAAAAATACAAAAGAAAGAATTGTCACAGTCTAAAACATTTCATGTTACCTAGAGAGGCAATAGGAGACAAATTGTAAAACATTAACTGGTTCTGGAACAAAGAGGTTGTTTAGAAGAAACGTACTTTGTGATGTTCCTTGACAGAGGAGAAAGGGGGACAGGAGAATGGGTAGACAGATAGGAGAAGCAAGTTCACAGCACTAACAAACCCATTCCTGGACTTGCGCATCATCCTTGACCTTCAGCCTAGCTTTTGCAAGCAGCAGTGACCCTGTATTTTGATTGTTAATGCCATGATATCCCTATATAGAAGAATTTTCATGACTGCTTTCTTAAAACTGTTTCTGATATTTAGTTCCTTCCTAATTTAATTTTACTCCATCCTCTTGTCTATTTGTCCTCCTTGAGAGAGAAAGAGTCTGTGAGTGAGAGGGAGAGACATGGTCTTTGGTTTCAAGATTTACACGTACAATTTTCTGAGCTAGCTTTTCTCAGGAGGAGTTATTCCTTCTGTCTGTTTTTCAACTAAGTGTCTCCAAATCTTTATGAAATATGATACTGGTTGTGGCCAAGATGCTAGTGCTCACCAGCATCTGTATTCTTTTCTTTATCATGAGGCCCCAGGTAGACCACACTTTCTAGGCTCCCTTGTAGATAGGTGTAGCCATGTGAAAGTTCTGGGAAATGGCAGGTAAGCAGAAATAATGGGACCATTTTCAGACTGACACATGGAGAACCTCCCATGTGCAATTCTCTTAAGCTGTTGGCTTATTAGAGAGAATTCTGGGACACCAAAGGAGAATGAAGGAAGGATCTCTGGTGGGAAGAACCCTAGGCACATAAACTGTGGGTATAAGACAGAACCTTCCCTTCCTCTCAGTGCCTCATATTGGACTGTGATGTGATATGAGCTACAAATAACTCTGATTACATTAGCTGAATCTCCAGTTGGTTGCTCATTGAGTCATTTAACATATATTATTGGACCACTTCTCATGTTCAATACCATAATCTTATTGATTATCCAAAGCACTGTCTATGAATTTACAGCACATGAATACATTTCTTATAGTAGAGCACAGGTATTTTGGACAAACATTTAAAAAACTTTTTACTTAGAAGAATTTTAAGATAACAGTTGTGAGAACAGCACAAAGAACACCTGTATACTCCTCACCCACATTCACCTACATTTTGTTCCATTTGCTTCCTATCTTGTTCTTTCTTCACATATACACATATTTTTCATGTTTTTCTGAATCTGATCACTGTCTAAAAACAAGGAAACTCACCTTCACAACCGCAGTACGGTTGTCAAACTAAAGAAAATTTCTTACGTCTATTCAATCCACTGTCTGTATTCTAGTTTGTGAATTGACCCCAACCTGTCCTTCATAACATTTTCTTTCTCTTTATAGAGTAGCCAGTGTAGGAGCATGCACTGATTTTAATGGTTGTATTTTTTTAGTCTTCTTTAATCTTTGTCTTTACCTTTAATTTCTGTCTTTTAAAATTGGCATTTTCAAAGAATACAGTTCTATCTTTGTAATAGAATGTTTTTCATTTTGACTTTGTCTCATTTGTCATCATTGGAGTTGGGATATGGATTCTTTTTGAAAATCTTTTCATTGAAGTACAGTAAGCAAACATTTTGAACCAAAACTTTGAATAGCTCATTGAACAAGGGTGAGAGATTGAGTTATCCAACTGTAGTTGTTTCATTGCTAGGTTGTGAGGTAGATGCAGTTTCTTCTTTTTTTAAAAAAAGTTTTTTAAAACCAGAACGTTTATTGCATGACTAATCATTGAAATTCTTTTTTTTTTTGAGACGGAGTTTCGCTCTTGTTACCCAGGCTGGAGTGCAATGGCGCGATCTCGGCTCACCGCAACCTCCGCCTCCTGGGTTCAGGCAATTCTTCTGCTTCAGCCTCCTGAGTAGCTGGGATTACAGGCATGCCCCACCATGCCCAGCTAATTTTTTGTATTTTTAGTAGAGATGGGGTTTCACCATGTTGACCAGGATGGTCTCGGTCTCTTGACCTCGTGATCCACCTGCCTCGGCCTCCCAAAGTGCTGAGATTACAGGCGTGAGCCACCGCGCCAGGCAAAGCTTTTTATTTATTTATTTTTTTGAGACAGAGTTTTCGCTCTTGTTGCCCAGGCTGGAGTGCAATGGCGCATTCTCGGCTCACTGCAACCTCTGCCTCCTGGGTTCAAGCAATTCTCCTGTCTCAGCCTCCCAAGTAGCTGGGATTACAGGCATGTGCCACCATGTCCAGCTAATTTTTTGCATTTTTATTAGAGACGGGGTTTCACCATGTTGGCCAAGATGGTCTCGATCTCTTGACCTTGTGATCTACCCTCCTCGGCCTCCCAAAGTGCTGGGATTACAGGCGTGAGCCACGGCCTCTGGCCCTTCTTTTTCATGTAAATCAAGGATTTCTTCTTGGTTTGGATCCATTGTTGGTAAACTATTATGATTTTTTTTAGGGGTATTAAAGAGCCTTGCTTTGTTATGTTACCAGAGTTGATTTTCTGGTTCCTTCTTTTTTGGGTAGGTTCTGTCAGCGGGAAGATCTAGGGCTGAAGGCTGTTCAGATTCTTTTGTCCTACAGGGTTTATGTAGTACTCTCCTCCTTTTCCTATGCATGTGGCTTTTTGTGAGCCAAACTACAATAATTGTTGTTATTCTTTTGGGTCTAGCCACCCTGCGTGTCTTCCTAGCTCCAGGCTGGTACTGGGGGTTGTCTACACAGAGTCCTTTGATGTGAACTGTCTATGGGTCGCTCATCCATGGAAACCAGCATCTGTTTTGGTGTAGGTGGCAGAGGGTGAAATGGACTCTGTGAGGGTTCTTAGCTTTGGTGGCTTCATGCTCTATTTTTGTGCTGGTTGGCCTCCTGCGGGGAAGTGGCACTTTCCAGAAAGCATTGGCTGTGGTAGTATGAAGAGGAACTAGCAGTGAGTGGGGCCCTAGAACTCACAAGATTATACGTCCTTTGTCTTCTCCTGCCGGGATGGATAGCAAAGGACCATCAGGTGGGGGTGGGGCTGGGGGTGTCTGAACTCAGATTCGCCTTGTGTGGGTCTTGCTGTGGCTCCTGTGGTGGATGGGCGTGAGATTCCCATGTCAATGGAGTTGTGTACCTAGGAGGATTGTGGCTGCTTCTGCTGAGTCATGCAGGTTGTCAGGGAAGTGGGGGAAAGCCAGCAGTCACAGGACTCACCCAGCTCCCATTCAAACTGAAAGGCCGGTCTCACTCCCACCATCACCCACCAAACAGGCTTGAGTCTGTTTCCAGGTGGTGGGTGAGCTGAGCTTGAGAACTTGCTCCAGGCTACTTACCTCCTAGCTGGGAAAGAAAAGCGCTTGGTTCTTCTCCCACTTGTGGAGTGTGCACGCTGGATTCGAGCCCTTATCTGAGTTCTGGCCAGGAGGCTTCTCAACTCATTCAATTTGTTACAAAGTTAAGTTGGAAAGTTCCTTCTGCCTGGGGTGTGTCCCCCCACACCCCTCCTCTGGCTGCCTTCCTGATGAATCCCTGTGGCCCCAGGCAGGCATGGCCTGCTTAGACACCCAGTGAGCCCCCAGGGCCTTCCTCTACGCCTGTATTTCACTTGGCTCTCTAAATTGGCTCAGCTCCAGTTAAGATCGGAAACTTACCTCACAAACATATCTTCAGTTTCTCCAGTGGGGATGTGTTCGGGAGGGGAGGGTCTCCTTTTCCCACTTTTGCAGTTGGGGCACTCACAGTATTTGAGGCATCTCCCAGGTCCTGCAGGAGCAGTCCGCTTCTTTCAGAGGGTCTGGGTGGGTCCTCTTGGGATTGCTGGTTTGTTCTTGTAGTTGATCTGGGGCCAAAATTCACAATGCAAGCCTCACCACGCTGCTCTGTCTGAGTCAGAGCTGCAGTCTAGTCCTGCCTCTCATCCCCCATGATCTCAGTTTCTTAGTAGATGCAGTTTTGAAGCAGTAACAACATTGTAGTTTCTTACAACAAGCGGAGATTATTGTACTTTTGGACAGCAGAAATTTTATGTAAAATGAGGAAATTGGTGGTTTCCAGCCTGCTTGCCTCTTGGTGGTGACTTGCAGCTTTCCTTTCAGCATTTACAATCTCTTGCTACTTTTTGCTTTCAGGCTGCCACAGATTCCCTTTTGTCTGGAGAAATGTATGTGATAACCTGGCACTCACACATTGGTGTCTAGGTAGGTATATTAACCTACCAAGAATGTATGCATTTTAGAAATGTTATCTGGAAAGACCAATCCATGACTCAGAGCTTGTTTTTCCAAACGCGGCATTTGTAGGATATGGCATCTGGACAGGGAAAATGTTTTGGGGCAGTGGAATGGTTAATTTTATGTGTCAACTTGCCTGGGTTATAGTAGTCAGTGATGTAATTGAACACCAATCTAGGTGTTACTGAGAAGGTATTTTGTACATGCAGTTAATACCCATGGTCAGTTGATTATAAGTAAAAGATATTAACTTCATAATGTGGGTGGGCCTCATCACATCAGATCATCAGATGAAGGCCTGCAGTGCAAAAAGCAGGTTTCCCTGAAAAGAAGAAAATCTGCCTGAAGACTGTAGCATCCACTCCTGCCTGCATTTCCAGCCTGCTTGTCTGTCTTTGCAAGTTTCAGACTTGCCAGCCTGCATAATTTCATGAGCCAATTCCTTAAAATACATCTTTTAATGTAAACACTCACACACACATATCCAAATGCTTCTATTTCTCTGCAGAATCCTGACTGATATGTAGTGGCACGGGCAGGCAGTTGTTTTTGTATTCCTCTAACCGTTCCTCACTGTGGTCACAACTAGCATAATGTTTTGAATATGAGAAATGTTTAAATAATATAAATAAATGGATCAGTGAGTAAGTAACTGGAGATTAACCTAATGTAAAAGTTAGTATAGAGGCTTTAAAAAAAATTTTAGCCTTGTGATTATATTTCTCCATAATATTGAAATCCTCTAAAAATAAATAGAACAGTCATGGTTTTTTAGTCTTAAGAAGTACATTCTCCAAGTTTTTTTTTTTTTTTTTATTCTCCACATAAACTAGAAGTATTGTTGCTATCTGGGACTCGAATGGTTTCCTGTTTATCATCAAGTAATGATAGAAGTTTGCTCTTAATTCTGTATTGAGTAAATATGTGTCCCATATAAAATTTTTTGCTGCCCTCTAGTGGATTTAGTTCAATAAATAAAAATTATAAAAACATATCAAATTTCATATATTAAGCAGTTAGTTTCCTATTTGGGTATGTTCCCAAAGTTCCTTTCTAAGTTTGGAAATTGGAATGCATTTTTCACATAAGAGAGATTAGTATCTCAGATTTGCTTATAAATCCCTATTATAATAAATGGTACTTAAAATATGGCACCAAAATAGTATAGAGCCTAACAAGTAGTTTCAACGATTTCATGAGGAAATGCATTGCAAGTGATCACTTGGGAATCCAGTGGCCTTCTCCCCTGCTGTGGCCTTGGTTACTGAGGAAGGCTAAGTGGAATTTCCTGGATCCCATCCCTAGGGGTGCTTTTGTGGCCTGCCATGGTGTGTGTGTGTATCTGGCAGTGGGTGGGAGGATGGTGAAGGACATAATTGAAAGCTTTCCAGGAGTAGAGTGAGGCTTGGGGGTGTAGTGAAAGGGACTAAAGCAGAGCATAGCCAGGAAAAGCAGAAGAAGCTGAGTTTGAATGAAATGAAAGATCTGGAAATAAAATGCATATGGAACTGGAGGGAAAAGAGTGATACCAAAGACAGGCAGAGAGGAGTGAAGAACAGTGGTAAAGGGTGTCCTGCACCCACTCACAAGAGCTGATTGTTAAATTTTCAAGAATTTTTTGAGGCAGTTGTTAACATAGACATTATTAAAAACCAAGTCAAGGCTGGGCAAAGTGGCTCACACCTATATTCCCAGAGCTTTGGAAGGCAAAAGTGGGATGATTGGCTGAGGACAGGAGTTGGAGACCAGTCTGGACATCATAGTAAGATCCCTGTCTCTATAAAAAATAAAAATAAAAATAAATAAATTAAATACAGGCATGATGGCCAGGCACATCATGCCTGTAATTTCAGCACTTTGGGAGGCTGAGGCAGGTGGATCATCAGGTCAAGCGATCGAGACCATCCTGGCCAACGTGGTGAAACCCTGTCTCTACTAAAAATACAAAAATTAGCTGGGTGTGGTGGCACATGCCTATAGTCCTAGCTACTCAAGAGGCTGAGGCAGGAGAATTGCTTGAACCCGGGAGACAGAGGTTGCAGTGAGCTGAGATTGCGCCACTGTACTCTAGCCTGGCGACAGAGCAAGACTAAATAAATAAATAAATAAATAAGCTGGGCATGATAGTGCATGTCTGCAGTCTCAGTACTTGGGAGGATGAGGTGGGAGGATCACCAGGAGTTCAAGGCTGCAGTGAGCTATGACTGTGCCACTGCACTCCAGCTTGGGCAAAAGAGCATGGCCCTGTCTCAAAAAAAAAATAGGTCATAGAAACTTATAATGAAATAAATTGTCTTTAAAACTAGGGTAATATGTACTCAAGACTCACCACTTCCTAATTATTTTACTATTATTTAGTAAAGTCACCTATTGAGATGATCTGCATATTTTGCACTCATACGGTGGGAATATTCCACAATGATGTGCTGCCCAGCATTTCTTCCCGGCTCTGCATTCTGAGATATCAGTAGCTTGTTGTTGGTTACAGTGTGAATACTTTTGCCAAGGAAACTGAAAACTGAAAAATGCTACAAATCAAATCAGCTGTCTTCTATCCCCAAGAGCCGATTGTTAAACAGTTGCTAGCATTCCACTGGGTAAGGATGTCTTGTCAGCAACAAAAGAAGGTTTTCTTTCTTTTTTAAAAAATAATTTCACTACCTGTGCTAGATTGGTGTTCTAGTTCATTTATTCATTAAATCAAAAATATTATCTTTTGATTCTCTACTTGTTAGGAGATAGTTTTCCATGGGTTTCTTATGTTTCTGGATACCTTATATGAAAGGCACAGACTGCCCTTTGTCCCAGAAAATCTTTTCAGTGATGTTCATACAGTGAATGGCCTTGGAAGCTAGGGATTGGGTCTCCCTTTGAAGCAAAGGGCATACATGCTTGATGCCCACTGTGTTTACAATTTTTGCAACGTAAACTCAGCATTCCTCTCCTGTATCACAGCCCACTATGTATTCAGGTATTTTTTGGTCCTTTCGTGTCACCCTGCAGACTTGGGGCTCGAGATACTGTCCCCAAAATGCCAAAATTCTGGCTATTGCTATTGTTGTGATTAATAAGCTGTTCTTCTTCTCTGACCCTGAGTCTCCTGTCTTCTACTGGCATCAATGAAACTGTAGCAGGCAAACTTACTGGCTTGTGAGTAGGGCAAAATTCAGTCCCTTCCCAGTTCTTGACAGTATTATGTGTCAGGCTGTGAGCGAGGCACTGAAATGCCGAAGTGAGTATGGCAAAAACATTCCTGTGGAACTCAATATATCTTTTAGGATTATAAACAAAAAGCATTAAAAACAACTGATGAATATTTACAATTTATATTGGGATAAGAATTGAGAAAGAGTTGAACAGTGGTGCGATAGAGTAATGGAGCAGTCTAGAGGGAAATCTACATGAGTTGTTGGGGAAGGTCTCTGACAGGTGATTAAACCAGGAGAAAGAAGTTACAGCTGAAGAGTGAAGAGAGGGAGTATGTCAAATAGTAAAGGAGGCTGGCGAGGTGCGAAGGCTCACGCCTGTAATCCCAGCACTTTGGGAGGCCAAAGGTGGGAGGATGGCTTGAGCCCAGGAGTTAGAGTGCAGCCTGGGTAACAAAGTGAGACCCTGTCTCTACAAAAAAAATAAAAGGAAAGGAACATAGTGGAGTCATGAAGTAGCATTTTTTGGCTGATTAATGAAGGAGTTTTTTTTTTTTTTTTTTTTTTTTTTTTTTTTTTAATGGGAAGAGATTGTTTCTTCCAGTTTCCTCTTTTCATTAAGGTAAGTAAGTGGGAGGAGAGGACTCTAGACGGTGTGATAGAAATGGCAGGAGCTTCCTGCACTTTTTCTGCATTGGAATCACATGAAATTCCAAATATTGTATAAAGGTTTGTGACCTGAGGAAATCCCTGGAAGGAATACTTGGGGCTGAATAAGAGTAGTAGTAGTACAGTGGAGGGCGAGCACGGAGGGCAGAAAACGTGGCTATGGTGAGAGGAATGAAATGACTGTCTTTGTACCCACCCTGAGCAGTGTTCCTAAGGTGAGAGCTGATGAACTGGGGACGGATTGCCTGAAGTTTTAAAGTTTTCTCCCAAGCATTAGGTAGCAAAATCCATAGAGTGTGATTCCACTAACCATTGAGAGTTAGAGTGAAGTGAAACTACCTAAAGGACTGAGAACAAGGGTTTTGAGACTCAGTTCCTGACTCTTGATGGCTTCTTGACCTCTCTGCTGTCTTTATTAGATATGACACTTTCTTATGAGAGGTTGCTTTAACTACCTCACTGAAGATCTGAGACAGGAAAGCAAAGGCAGAACAGCAGACTATAAAAGTCCCCTTCTTACATCTTCCACCGGTGTGGCGTTTGAGTACTTCTGCGGGTTTTTAGAAATATGGGTTAGAAGTTACACTCAAGGCAGTTTAAAAGTAGTATTTTTATACTTTCTAGAAGTTACACTCAAGTCAATTTTTAAACACTATTTTTAGGAAGGGTGCAGTGGTTCATGCCTATAATCCCAGCACTTTGAGAGGCTGAGGCAGGCAGATCGCTTGAATCAGGAGTTCCAGACCAGCCTGGCCAACATGGTGAAACTCTGTCTCTACTAAAAATACACACACACACAAAATTACCTGGGCATGGTGGTGGGTGCCTATAATCCCAGCTACTTGGGAGGCTGAGGCAGGAGTATTGCTTGAACCTGGGAGTCAGAGATTGCATGAGCTGAGATTGCACCACTGCACTCCAACCTATGTGACATAGTGACACTCTAGCTCAAAAAAAAAATTTTTTTTATACTTTGATATTGTTATTGACATAAATTGACATATATACATAAAATATTGTATAATGTCTGTTCTAGATGAAATCCGTAAATTGGTTTTATTTGCTTGTTTCTTTTAGTACCAGGCATTATATAACCTAAAGGTATGCATAAAACTTTTGTCCTTAGATAATAAACACAGTGCCAGCATCTGGGTTTATTGGTTTTCACAGTAAAATGCCAACATAAAATAATCTAGAAAACATCTAAATTATTTTACTGTGAAATTTTGTTAAAATGAATATATTGCTGTAATGACATAACCTTACATTTTACTAAGCACATAGTCCTGTAAGAATGCCCAAAAGTAGTTGTTGATATTCTCTTTTTCTTTTTTGACAGATAAAAAAGCAGGTTCAGAGTAGTGGCGTGAGCTGTTTCAGGTCACATAGTAACTAGCCAATGTCTTAAATGAGCCCCTGGAACATCTACGCTGTGTTCTCTGATCAAAGACCTCAGGGAATTTTTACAGATTTCCTTTCTGTTGCTTCCCTTTTTGTTTATGAGATTATCCTTGCTGTATGCCTTGATTCTCAGTATCATTGTCTTTTCTTGCTGGTGCAGGCTTCTTCTATTCATAGCCTGAGTGGAAGTCTAGCACCAGTTCCTGCCCTGTGTAAAGCAGAGTCGTTTCTTGTCTGAATAAAATGCTGGAACTCAATATTTAATTTAATTTATGTATTTAGCTTTTAAAAATTTTATTATTGTTTCAGTAGTTTTTGGAGCAGAGGTGGTTTTTGGTTATGTGGATAAGTTCTTTACTGGTGATTTCTGAGATTTTAGTGTACCTGTCACCTGAGAGGCATACACTGTACTGAATATGTAGTATTTTATCCTTTATCCCCCTCCCAGCCATACCCCAACTCAGTCCCCAGGATCTGTTACTTCATTCATTATGCCTTTGTGTTATCATAGCTTAGCTTTCATTTATAAGTGAGAGTATATATCATATTTGGTTCTCCATTCCTGAAAACTTAATATTTTAATGCCATATTTGGATATCAAAATTAAGCAAAAGTACATTATGAATAAAATGTTAATATATTAAGTAAAGACAGTATCGGTATCAATGAGTTCTTCTCTTCCCTCAGGCTGTGATTGACTACAAGTGTTATTGTTACTGATCCTGCTTCACTTGTTTTTGATCCTGCTTCACTCCTCTCATCCTGGCCTAGGGAAGGGAGTGGGCTGGATCAGGGATGGGAGGCAGGGTGCCTTGAATATCTTGCAATTTAGTTCTGAATGGGAATTTGACATATTGTGTTGAATTTTAGAAAAATAAAGCTCTATTTCTTGCATGTGTAACTGGTGGGCTCAGATTGGCACTTCCTGCACATGAGTTATGGCTGTAAGCAATTCTTGCATGTAATGAAATAATTTATAAACATTGTTTTATATCTTCATGTGGGATTAAATATTTGGTTACTTGTTGGTAACAGCTGAAGTCAGGGATGACTTATAGAAATCATGTGGCCATCTTCTTAGGAGGTTTCAAATTTATAGGGGTATCTGTATGTATGTGTATATCTCTGTCTTTATGTATTCTGAACTTTATTATAGTGTGCCATCTTTTCTAATGCTAATGTTAGTCACTGGCATATAGTTCTCAAGATCCTTCCAGTAATTTATCAAAAATGACATAAAAATATTTTGGCCAACAATTTCACAAATTCACCCTTGACTTACTTTCTAATGTCTTGGGTAATGTCAGCTTTCATCTCATCTCCAAGCCTCTGCTATTTCTGATAAAAATAAAACAAAAATAGCTAACATTTTATCAGTCTGACTATGCACCAGAAACTTTGGAAATTGCAGTACATGCATTATCTTATTTACTATGAGAGCTCCATAAGAGATGGGTGATTAAAATGTTTATTTACAGATGAAGAAACTGTACCTTAAGATGGTCACAGGACTGGCAAAGGCAGACTCAAACCCTCGTCTGCCTGGTTCCAAAGCTTTTTCATATACTCACTGTGCCAAATCACCAAATCCAATGTTCCTATACCTCAAGATGAGGTCCACTTATCCCCTTACCCCACCTGGCAACAGTGTTTTCCTTTTTCTTAGAGCTAGAATATTGTGTAGCATCTCTAGTTTACAGGGGCTGTATTATCTCTGCTTATTCCTAGGAACATAATGATTGATGAAGTATTAAGACTATGTTTCTTTATGAAAAATACCTGCAAAAATAATGTCAACAGACAGTGCTAGTGATGGAATTGAATAGAACATCTAAACATGAAGGGAAAAAAATCATGATTCTTAGACACAAAATGGAAAACTTATAAAACAAATGACAGACCATGTTGATATTTGTGATTTGGATCAGTATTCTTTTATTTGCAAATGACAGAAGACCTTCTCAAGCCAGATATTGGGAGCTGGGCTGGTGACTTTGTGAGGGCAGATTGGGATCTATATTTGGAGTGGAAGGAAGCACTAATGATGTGGGGATGTGAGGATATGTCTAAAGGTTAGGGTTGCAGGGCAACAGTGAGACTACAGAAAGAAAACAAGACAGCTGTGCTATAATGGGTCAGCCCATTCAGGCTGCTATAACAGAATACCATAAACCAGGGGGTTTATAAAAGACAAATATTTATTTCTCATGGTTCTAGAGCCTGGAAAGTTCAAGATCAAGGTGCCAGCTGTATTTGGTGAGGGCTGTCTCCTCACCCTTCTCTCACATGGCAGAGAAGGAGCAATGGGTCTCTCTAGGGCCTGTTTTATAAGGGCACTAAACCTAATCATGAGGCCGTCACTTCCATGATCTAATCACTTCTCAAATGCTTGAGTCACCAAAACATCAAGGCATGATTAGAAGACTGGAATTTTTACCCCAACACCCAATCCCTAGGAAGGGAAGAGGGACTGAACTTGAGTTCAATCACCAGTGGGCAGTGATTTAATCAATCATGCCTATATAATGAAACCTTCTTAACAGATCCTAAACAGCACCAAGTCACCTCTTCAATGCTTTGCTGCTTATAGATTTATTCTGCCAGATACCTTAAATTATCTTTTGCAAGTTCAAAGTCCCACAATCTCTAGGGCAGGGACAAAATGCTGCCAGTTTCTTTGCTAAAACATAACAAGAGTCACATTTGCTCTATTTTCGAAGTTCCTCATCTCCATCTGAGATAACCTTAGCTTGGACTTCATTGTCCCTATTATTATCAGCTTTTTTGTCAAAGCCATTGAACAAGTCACTAGAGAGTTCCAAACTTTTCCACATTTTCCTGTTTTATTCTGATCCCTCCAGACTGTTCTAATCTCTGCCTGTTATCCAGTTCTGAAGTTGCTTTCACATGTTTGGGCATTTTTTAGCAGCACCCTACTTTACTGGTATTAATTTACTGGATAAGTCAGTTTTCATGCTGGTGATAAAGACATACCAGAGACTGGGCAATTTACAAAAGAAAGAGGTTTAATGGACTTACAGTTTCACATGGCTGGGGAGGCCTCACAATCATGGCAGAAGGCAAGGAAGGAACAAGTCATGTCTTACATGGATGGTAGCAGGCAGAGAGAGAGCTTGTGCAGGGAAAATCCCGTTTTTAAAACCATCAGATCTCATGACACTCATACACTATTATGAGAACAGCACAGAAAAGATCTGCCCCTATAATTTAATCACCTCCTACTGGGTTCCTCCTATGACATGTGAGAATTTTAGGAGTTACAATTCAAGATGAGATTTGGGTGGGGAGGGACACAGCAAAACCATATTATATACTAAACTCACAAGTTGTAAGGATTAAATAAGAAAATACATTTACATTTTTGAGATAGTGCTTGGCAGATAGCACATGCTTAATAAATGGTAGCTATTATTATTAGCAGTGCATGAGAAATAGCTGGAGTCAATAGAGAGTGAGCTCTATCAGAGTAAATACATCTGAGTATTTACTGCTAGTGAAAGAGTAAGAGGCCCCACTGGAGACAAAAATAAGGATCTGAAGAATTGACACCTTGATAATAAGTTTTCATATTGTTCCAAGGGCAATAAAACAATGGATCAAATACAGAAGTTATATGATCATATGTCTATTGTGGAAAGTTTTCTTGCCATTTTTCATGTCTTACTGCTTCTTCTACAAGCTATATTTCCAAGCTCCCTTGCAGTTAGGGGTTATATACCTGACTTTTGACCAAGGGTGTGTGTTAGTCAGGACTCAAGAGAAACAGGACCAAGTGTGGATGGATGGATAGATTGACAGAAACAGATTTATTATAAGAAATTGCTTCATGTGATTATAGAGGCTGGAAAGTCCAAAATCTGCAGTGTGAACTGGCAGGCAGAGAGACTCAGGAGAGCCTATGATGCCAATGAAATCTGAAGGTAGTTTGCTGAAGAATTCTCTCTTGCTTGAAGAGGCTTATCTTTTTATTATATTCAGGCCTTCTACTGGTTGGATGAGGCTCATCTACATTATGGAGGGCAATCTGCTTTACACGCAGTTCACTGATTTAAATATTAATACCATTCAAAAACATCATTTTAGTTAGCACATAAAAGTAACCATCACAGGGGGTGTTGGGCAGAAGTGATGTGTGCACCTTATAGGCTGGGGGTCTAATCACATTGTGTACTATCTTCAATGCTTTCTTTCTTTGATACTTGGCAGGTGGGAGGTACAGGATCTAGAATCTGACGTAAACTTTAGGGGGATGAAGGAGCCACTAGGTAGAAGGAAGTGAGTCCTTAAAAGATTAGGTGGAACAGAGCTTAATCCATCTTTGTCTCCGTTGAATTGGGACATGTGTGAGAAATAGGCAGATGCTGTGTTAAGCTTTGGGACTTAGGGGGTTGTTTATTACAACAGTTAGTATATCCTGACTGATGAATCATTCTGGCAGCAGGGAGGACAATGTGTTGAAACAGGTTAAGGCTAGAGTCAGGAAGGTCATTTAGGAATTTTTGGTACAAGTCCAGGCAAGAGATAATGCTCATCTGGACTAGGTTGATACAGCATGTAGACAGTAGATATTTAAATTTGTCATACTGTGAGTAGTAATAAACATTTAGTGCTTTAGCAATCTCAATGCAAACTCCAAATTTCTATTTTTTTCCAAGAAAAAGAATAAATTGATGTATTGTCCAGATTTATTTCACAATAAAGGAAAGTTATGAAATATGATGCTATTTCTGGTTTCTTATTAACAGTTAAGTTAATGTTCAACTTAACAAAAAGAATCAGGCAAAATTGAAGTGATAATGCTTAATTAGGAGATGCATTGCACTGCAGTTACAGTGAAGAAAAGAGGAAGTTAGAGAAGCAGCAGCAGCAAATTCACGATGATATACCAGTGGGCCACTGCTACATGGCTCTAAAAAAAAAAAAAGCAACAACAACAAAACAAACTGTATTTCAGAACAACCCATCAGATGGAGAATTGTGGGGGAAATTTATCTGCGAGCAGCTTACTCATGTCTCCTGTCTCCTGTTTGCTAAAGGTCATTCCAGAGAAAATTTACAACATTGTTACACTGCTTTAAAGGTGGAAGGAGGACCCAGAGATTCCGGATGGCTAGATAAACTAGTATGACTTGCTGTGGCTGCAGTCACTACAGAGCAAGCAGCCAATGGCCCGCAAGATAGGTGAGGCTGAAGAACCAGAGGGGACACTCAAGATGGGTTGATAAGCTCATTAGTGGTTTGGAGCTCATTAGTGGTAGCTCTGATAAGGTTGTTAGCACACTTAATCTATGAAGTACTTTAATTAAGTAAAGGGCTATTCTAAAGCTCACGTTGCCAAAGTAGTGTGATAGTATTACTGCTATTTATGTGGAAATTAAACAAAATGACAACAGCAATGTTTTACGTTAGGTATCAGGAATGTGGGGTGACATTCCTTATGAGGTCTTAGCTTTAAGTTTATTCTTTTCCTAAATGCACTGAGGTGTAGCCCCTAAAGGTTGTGAACTCCAAATATCTGAGACAGGTCTCGGTTAATTTAGAAAGTTTATTTTGCCAAGGTTGAGGATGTGCACTTGTGACACAGCCTGACAACATGTGCCTAAGGTGGTCAGAGCACACTTGGTTTTCTACATTTTAGGGAGACAGGAGACATCAGTCAACATGTGAAAGAGGAACATTGGTTCCATCTGGAAGAGTGGAACAATTGGAAGCAAAGGTGGGACAACTTGAAGCAGGGAGTGGGCTTCCAGGTCATAGGTAGATAACAGACACATGGTTGCATCCTTTTGAGTTTCTGATTAGCCCATTCAAAGGAGGCAATAAGGTATGCATTCATCTCAGTGCATAGCAGGGTGACTGAGTGGAATGGGAGGCAGGTTTGCCCTAAGTTAGTTCCCAGCTTGACTTTTCCCTTTAGCTTCACAATTTTGGGACCTCAAGATTTATTTTCCTTTCACAAACTTTTCCATTATTTAAAGCAGCCATTGTCCTATTCTGCCTCTTTTTTTTTCCCTGCCAAAGTCTGCATTATCACGCTAAATTCTGACAACAGCCCTATGAAGTAGGTGCTACCAGGGGCTCAATTTTACAGATTTGTAAAATAAATTAAAAACAATAAAAAAGTGAAAAGATGTAACAACTTTCCCATAAGGTCACATTATATATAACATTTTCCCCAATTCTTCAGTTTGGTACAAGTCCCAAAGGTCAGGAACAAAATACTGGTTCTTAAGTAGCCCTATATTTTAGAAAAGGTTCCAAACTATTACGTGGAACTAGAAAGATGGTGACACAAAGTCAGGTTTAAACAATCACTTACTTGAGTTTCGAAACAGGTTGAAGCTGAAGAAGCTGAGAGTCAGGAATTCTTTGGAGAGTGTTGTTGACATGCTGTTCTTCTTTTCCTTTTATGGAAGAGGAGAAGGATGTTGAGGAACGTGAGGGTCTCTTGGAGGCTGAGGGATAGAGGGTCTCATATTTGGCTCAGGCCTGAGGAAGCTAAAGGTGAGAGGCTGTGGCTGGAGGTGCCTCTGCCCAGCAGCACCATACAAAGCACTAAAAAGGGAGCCAGGGCGTATACACGATGGGGAGAACAACAGTAGCATTTCCTGTGAAAGCTGTGTGAATGCAGAAGAGGGCTGATCTGCATCCTCCCCTGAAGTACAGCTGATGGTGAAGGGACTTGAGGAAGGAAATTGGCAGCCAGATGCCCAGGGGCCAGCAGGGAGGAGCAGTAAGTGGCCTGTGGGAGGAGGTGCACTCCAGTGTGAGGATCTCCGAGGGCTGTCTCCAAAAACCCTTTAGAGGAGAATCTGCCTTGGAGACCAGAGAGCAATGATATGAGATCACAATGGTGTCAGTGTGGCAGCGTGCACTAAGGAAGCCGTGCACTTCCCTGCGCCTGACTTAGCAGGAGAGGGGGTGAACAAGGAAGAGAAAGGAAGCCAGCTTCATCCATTTGCCCACTGCAGGCTTCTAAGCCTGAAGCTGGGAGAGAGAAGTTTTAACTTGAAATGAAGTTGTTACACAGTGGACTGTTCGGAACTGGACTTTTTTTTATCATCTGAAATCTTGAGACTGAAGGACTTTTTAGCTGAACATAACAGAAAAATCAGTAACACATGCTTGATATTTCATTCAGGGTAGAAATTAATTAAATCTACAGAAATAAGTTTGCTTTTCCTTTTTGTATATTATCATCATATCCACCTTGTAAAAACAAATAGGTGCACTGCTAATCATTCTATTATATTACCACAAAGCTGTTCTTATCTGGCTCTGTTAAAAAATGCTACATGAGAAGATGAAGACATCAATCAATGATTGCTCATTAAGCCGGAATTAGTTAATACAGCTGGGAATCAGGATTAAGACATTCTAAAGGCAGATATTATAAAAAGAATAGACTGGAACATAAGTCACTGGGAAGTTTAGGGTAAACAGTGTATTGCTGGGCAATCTGGGCAACCAAGCTGAAGGGAGGGGGCCCTAGTGGTGATGCGGGGTGGAAGAAAGGAAAGGACAGCCCTGAGCCCTGCGACCTCTAGTGGTCATTCTGGTACCATTATACAATGCACAAATCCAAAGTTGGGACTGGTTGGTAATATGGAAGTTGACTCAATTTTCACCAGTTTAAAATTTTAGAACTGTGCAGGCAGAGAGCTCTTAATATATATTAATGGTTTGATTGTTCAGGTGGAGAATGGGTGAAGATGTATACACCTGGACCAGTTTCTCAATAGCTGACTTCTTTGCTAAGTGTAAATTTGGTCATACCTTTGAAGTGTCAGAGGGCAGACAGGAAAGAATTAAATAACTCATTGATTTCTAACTGACCTTTGGCATTATTCATAAAGAGCATATAGAAGGCTTTGAATAAATGCTTGTTGAATAAACAAGGAGTTACTCCTTATGGAGTTTGCTTTTTTATTGTCATGAATTGGGAGAAAGATTTAAATTATAGAAACGTAGTATATTAACCATCCACAAATTTTAAATTCACCTGCAAGTAGAATACATTTATTTATAATAGACTTGGATGACTCCTATTTTTGTTATTGTAGTCATTACATTTTATACAGGACTATAAGTGAGCCACACACTTTCTGAATTCCTTTGAGTAAATGATTATTCCTTGTTGATTGTCCAGGAAAAAACTTTTGTTTTCATTATATTTTTTTGAGACAGAGTCTCACTCTGTCACCCAGGCTGGAATGCAGTGGCTTGATCTTGGCTTACTGCAACCTCTGCCTCCCAGGTTCAAAGAATTCTTCTGCCTCAGGGTCCTGAGTAGCTGGACTACGGGCAGGCACCATCATGCCTGGCTAATTTGTGTGGTTTTAGTAGAGATGGGGTTTTGCCATGTTGGCCGGGCTGGTCTGGTACTCCTAGCCTCAGGTGATCCGCCTGGCTCGGCCTCCCAAAGTTCTGAGATTACAGGTGTGAGCCACCGCTTCACTGACCCAGTACCTTTTATTGGTTATTTTCAAAGCTTAATAATGTAGTGATTATACGATTTTTTTGAGATGTTTATTATTTTTATTTATGTTTACCCATAAGGATGGAATTTGAGATGTTTAAAAGACAATTAGTATTGCAAAACTTATTTTAATTTGCGGCTTAATTAATATAGTCAGTAATTTAATCAGTTCCAATAAACTTAACATAATGAGAATACTGAAAACTACTAAATTAGTAGGTGTAATGATTCTTTTCTTTCCTCAAGAGGGCAGCAAAACCGCATTGCTCAGTTCTCAAAGATCAGGATAAAAAAATCTTAAAAAGATCATACACAGACATTCCCATGACCTGATCATTCTTATTAGTCCAACTAATTAAACATAACATGTGTTGATATTTGTACTGGCATTTTACAAAAGTTTAGTTTTTCTTTTATGAGATTAAAAAAAATCTACTTCTTTTTAGGTTAGAGAACAGAATTATACCTGCAGAGGGTCTCAAAATGCATTGTTTAAACAAAGACAATTGATTAAGTAGGCTACTGAAGATAACAAATAAAAGATTTTTCTTTTTTGTCCATTCTCATACTTTTATGAAGAAATGCCTGAGACTGGGTAATTTATAAAGGAAAGAGGTTTAATTGACTCACAGTTCCCCATTGCTGGGGAGGCCTCAGGAAACTTAGAATCATGGCAGAAGGCAAAGGAGAAGCAGGGACCTTCTTCACAGGGCCTCAGGATGGAGAGATACAAGCAGGGGAAATACCAGATGGTGAGAAAACTGTCAGATCTCGTGATACTCACTCACTATTATGAGAACAACATGGGGGAAGCTGCCACTATTATCCAGTTACCTCCACCTGATCCTGCCCTTGACATGTAGGGATTAAGGGGATTACAGTTCAAGCTGAGATTTTGGGTGGGGACACGGACAAACCATATCACCAAGTTACATGATTTATAACTGGAAAGTAATTGTACTTGAATTTATTGGGGCCATTTTGGAAATTGCCTTTCTATAATCTATCTTACCTAGAAAGACCTTTTAAACACACACACACACACACACACACACACACATACACACACACACGTACATGCATAAATGTATATGCATGCATATATATGCATATGTATGTTTATATACATCTGTATATCCCAGAGTTGAAGAAAACTTGAAGATTGGCTCCAGAAAAACAGGGAAATGAGAAGGAACTGAATATACCACTGCCTACATGTATAGAAGGGAATTCAGGAATTTCCTAGACAGATTATAGATGAGATTTGTCTTTAGCACTTATCACATTACCTTCATTATACTCTCTGTTTCTGGCTGGCTAGGTGCTGTTCTTTTATTCAGAAGGTGGTCAAATGATCCTGACAGTTGTTGCCTAATAGTGGCCCAAAACGTTTCTTTTCTTTGGTATATTTACATTTAATAGAGGACATGAGAAGACTGGAAGATTTTCAAGGCATAAAGGAATGGACTGTACAGTGGGAGCATGTGGTCTATAGCAGGTTTATCTTCTATATATAGTGGGCTTCCAATAAATAGTTGTTAAATGAATAAAGACCTCAAATGATAAGTGAAAGATGTAGCTGCTCTTCCAACTACTCAGTATGCAGAATAAAAATCCTCTTCCTTTTTGTGAGGTTAACTGACTTTGATGGAGGAAAATTTATATTATTGTTACTGGAAAGAGTACAGGTATATTCAGCTGGAAGCATTTGATGATTCTTCATCCACTATACTAAATAGGTTGACTAGGGATCAAAACAGGTTCAATGCCATGGTGGCTATCATAAACAAATTAAAAAATTTAAACTCAAGGGTTGTTCTCATCTTTCAAATATTTAAAGATCTTGTAAGAATTAACATTAATATTTATCAAGCACTTATTCTTTGCAAATCCCTGTGCTAGTTTTGTTCTGAAATTTACTCCACAGTATAAAAAGACTATACTCCTGTCTTCAATGCATTTATAGTCTCCCTGGAGTCCTAAGACTAGCATCCATGAAAACATTAGTAAAGAAGGTACAGTATTGATCATTAATGTAAATGAATGAGTGCCTTGCCCCAGGATTAAAAGGGTTCTGAAAAGGCAAAGTCAATAAGAGGTAGAGACGCTGGGGGAAGGCCACCCTAAGAAAAAGGACCTTGAGGTGACTCTTAAAGTACAGGTAGAGTTTGGATACAGAGACAAAGGTGGGCGTCCTAGGAATAACAGCTGTACAAAGATACAAGAAGTGCTGAGCATGGTACATTTTAGAAAACAGATTAGAAAATAACTGCAAATTGGATAACAGTGGGGGCTTAAGTTGGAAATGTGATTAGGTTTTTAGAATTGAATCTAAAAAAGGGTGAATTGTATAACATTCTTGAGTAGGAGAACAATGAAAGGATAGCCATGTTTCCAGATAATTAATCTCCTTACTTCCACTGCTGTTGAAACCAATAGTCTGTGGTATAATAGTAAGGGAAGAAACGTTTGGGGTGATTAGAGGGTGGTGGAACCAGTTTACTTAACTGTGACTATTGTACTTACTGAGTTGAATTATGTTTTCAAACCTATATAACATATTTTAATAATTCAGGCTTGGAAATAATAAATCTATATATCAGTTTTTATTCTAGGATAGTATTAGTGATAGATTCCAACCTGAACTTCATGCGAGTGTCATAGTCACTAGAAATCCTCTTAAAATAAAAGCTGAAATCCAATGATGGTACATTTTTTTTTTTAGTAGGAAGCTGTTTCTAACATCAACACCGCTAAGTTAATGGTTTGTTGGAAGAAAATATGCCCTTTAATAGAAAGCCAACACATCCAGTCAGGAACATTTTACTTGTTCCATGTGAAAATCCACTGTAGAAACAATTTTTTTATCTTGAAATAAACATATATTGCAGAAACAGACACAGGATATTTTTATGCATCAAAGTGATGTATTTCGGCTGGTTGCTATTGAGTACTTTCATGATGTGGATATCATCACTAATAATTCATCAATTCTAAACTAGATTTCATGTAAAGTTGCAAATTTACTATTTTAATGACACATTTAAACAGTTTTCTGAAAGAAGAACTACAAATAAAAGTAAAATAAGGGCTTCTGGTTCAAGATGGCTGGCTAGAAGCAGCTACTGGGTTCTTCTTCCATGGGGATGAATCAAAATAGTAAATATTCACACTTCGAATACATCATGTAAAAGAGAGAGCACACTGGAATTCCAGCTGCTGTTGCTGTGCCAGGAGGGAGTGGGGAGCAATTGTAGAGGCCAAGTACTTTTGTACACCCCAAAGATGAATATCACTGCTGCTGCTGCTGCTGCTGCAAAGTAGAGGAGCAAGCACACTGAGCACCCTTGCTTTCACTGCTTCCAGTAAAGGAAACCTGCCTTCCCCAGGCTCACAGTACAGCCACCTGCTTCTGCCTGAGCATTTTGGCTGTGGCCTGGCACCCTTCTGAGAACCCAGCTCCCAGAAGCCTGCAGTCTGCCCTGGGGATCCTGCTACTATTGTGGCAACTGCCACCACCACTGCTAGGCCAAGGAGGGATTGGAAAAACAGGACATCTTTGCATACCTCAATGGTGGATACCACCACTGCTTCTTTGGGTGGAAGGTGCAAGTAGGTCATGGGCCCCACAGCTGTTAGCTTTCACTGCTCTCACTGAGCAGGGCTACCCTTGTCTGAGCATTTTGCTATTGCCTAGCACCCTTTTGAAATTGTAGCCCTCAAAGGCCTGCATTCTGCCCTCTGTTTCCTGCTTTCATCTCATTAGCAGCAGTTGTAGGGAGAGAATAGGGAAACCAGCATCTGCATGTGCCGCAATGACCAATTCAACCACTGTTTCTGCCAGAGGGAGGTATTAGTGTGCCTTGCACCTTATAGCTGCCTGCCTCCACTGCTCATGCTGATGGAATATTCTGCAGCTCCCTGAGCGTTCTGCCTGCCTTTGCCAAAGCATTCTGTTAGCAGCCTGGGGGCCAGCCTATCCCTTCCTATGATAGCCAGCACCTGAACTCTGGGAATTTAAGGACATATTTGCTGGTCTGGTCCTGGGGTAGTCCCTCCAGGATTCCTGCACAATGTCCAGGGAGCCATTTAGGAACCTGAGGATTAGGGGATTGCCTAGCCCTGTGATGGCACCTGATCATTCCCTCTGGGATCTGAGGTAGAGCTGATCCAATCAGCTGACACCACCACAGCTGACACTCACCTGCACGTACTAAAAGGCAGGACTATTACCACCACAGCTGACACTCACCTGCACGTACTAAAAGGCAGGACTATTACCCCTTTCTCCATGAAGCAGCAGTGTTACTACACTGGCGAACAGGAGAGCCACAAAGCTGTCTGTATTGAGATGAGGGAAGAGATCCCACCCTGAAGCCACTCCAGTGAAGAATTCTCTGGCTTTCAGTGACCTTGTGGCCTGGGGATAGATGACAGTGTCTGTCTGAACTGAGAGTAATCAGCCCTGGGACAAAGGTATGATAGGGAAAGAGATTGTGTTCCTGTCTGCCCAGGATGTGGAGCTGGTGGAGCCCCCTCTCCTATTTCAGAAATCTTGACATATTTCACCAGGAGCCCCCTCAGTCACTCCAGTTAGAACTGGTGCCTGTGCTCATCATTGAAGTATTCATGGATGAGCTTGGTAGTTCAGCACCTCCCAATAACCCAAGAGCAAGCACATACCCATCTCCATCTGCCACAGCCAGCCTTTCCCCATAAGCACCACCTACTGGCCTCAAGATTGAACTGCAAAGCCCAATATAAAACACGCCAACAAGAAGTATGCAAGGCTAAAGAGTCAAAGCCAAAGGACCCTACTCAACTTATGCTATAGTCACAACCTTCATGGGGAAAATAATCCCATCTAAATGAAAGTAAATCAAAAACAAGAAGTGACAGCTTCTTCAGATGAGAAGAAACCAGTATAAGAACTCTGGCAATGTGGAAATTCACTCAGGGTGGTGGCAAAAATATTAAGGAAAAAATATTAGAGAAAGTTATAGAATATAGTCTCAAACCCTTTTGGAATGCCTAAGGGTTTATTCTACAGTTCTTGGCTGAAGGCAGCCAGAGTCTCTTTGCAGGAGCTAGAGAGATTAGGGCACAATATAAAAGAAGGAGGATAATTTACCTAGCTAGCTTGTTTATTCATATAATCTTAAAACTAACCTTTGAGCCAGTTGGCCCTCTTGTGGAGAGGTCAACTGGGATACTACCCACTAATGGTGTATTTAGGCATTGGAAAAATTGCTTCAGGCATTGGAACCTGTCCTTTGATCTTTTAACCTCTAGCGGTATTGACACAAGCCTTTGTCAATTAAACTTTACTAAGTAACTGCAAGTCTCACTGGCTGGAGAAGGCCAGCAGCTGCTCTCTGTTTACAGCACTCTTCAGGGAGTCTGTAAGCTGCTCAGTCACTCAGCCAAAATGGACAAAGCATAGTATCTGTGCGTCAGTGTATTTTATTCATCCATCGTTGAGTCAAGGTCTGCAGGACAGGCCCCCACAGATGGTGACCCCAACAGTGTCACCCAATGTGGGGTGACCCTGACAGTGGTGTCCCTGTGTGAGGAAACTCAGCAGGTGAAGAAGACCCCGACAGTGGTGTCAAATGTGAGGTGACCCTGACATGGCACCATGAGAAAGCAGTGTTGAGACATCCCCAAAGGATTGTGCTAGCTCGCTAGCAATGGATTCTAACCAGTGCTAAGGGGAACAAAAAGATAATAAGTACTAGGCATACTTTAGGAATATTTCCTAACACCTTTTTTGCAAATATCACTAGAGAATATTAGTTTCCTCATATACTTTATTCCTGGCATCCAGGAAAGCTGAAAACAATAAGGCTCTATTGAGAGATTGGACTGTCCAAATTGTTAGATCCCAGCTACTCAGGAGGCTGAGGTAGGAGAATTGCCTGAGCCCAGGAGGCGGAGGTTGCGGTGAGCCGAGATGGCGCCATTGCACTCCAGCCTGGGTAACGAGCGAAACTCTGCCTCAAAAAAAAAAAAAAAAAAAAGATTTTGGACATGGCAACAGCCATACCACTACCTAGGTGGTATTTCTTCAGGGTTTCATATACAGCAGTCACTGTTAGAAGGACTTTACATTTACGTACTTATTTGTTCAGTAAAATAGCTATATGATAGACAGAGATTATCATAATCACTGTCATTTTATAAATAATAGGTAATGTAGGAAAAAATGATTAAGTAACTGCTAATGGTCACTCAGTTGCTAAGTGGTAGAGCCATGAACTTGAGTCCAGGTATTCTAGCTTGAGAACCCACAGTCTTAACCACATTTACCTTACATTACTCTGTATTTCTTTTCCATAGCTCACAAGCACAGTCTGATAAGGGGATGACTGTCTTCTGGTGTGCCCTTAGACAAATTATGCATTTCTCCATGGTAGAAACATTTAGGATTGTTTTGAAATAAAAATGAATAATTTAAATGACAAATGTCAAGAATTTTTTCAAAATATATTCAATATAGTTGGATAAATTAGATACGTAGATGAGATAATTAGTGCCCAAACTGAAAATATCTATACTAGCAGTGTATACTGATATATTAAATCTCTGAAGGTATAACATGGAGAATAATTAGGAAAGAAGGGATTGGAGAGAGATTTGGAATATATACAGAGAAAGATTGTATCTTCTGAGGATGTTGAAGAGTGTGTAGGTTTTGAAGAAGTAGTGGGTGCTGGTTGCGGTGATATAAGGGATAGAGAGAAGAGCACAAAGACAGGAATGCATGTGCTATTTGAAAGCAATAAAAAGTGATGAATGCCATGTCTAAGCAAAGTGTTAAGTTCTGAATTGCGGTTTGCCATGCTTTCTTTTCCCCTTGCTGTGAGCTTGGCAGTTTTTTAGATGGGGCTGCTTTATCAGCTTGAATTGCAGGGTGAAGAAGCATGAGCAGAGTCCTCTGACAACTCATACTGTATAGTAGAAATAGAACTTTCTTATTATTAGCCAGGAAGATTTTTGTGGCACTTATTAATATAGCATTTTCTGCCTTAAAAACTGGCTGGCAGGCAATTTCAGTATCCCAGGCATAGAGGGCTAAGGATTTAGGCAATGAAGAATGGGAGTGAAATCTAAAAGTCATTGGGAAGGAAGACTTGACAGAACTTGGTGACTGACAGGTTATAAGGTACAAAGATTTAGAAGAAACTATGAGATAACCTTAATGATTTTGGTTTGAGAAAATAAATCATCAAAAATGAGAAAGCAAAGGTGGAAACAAGTGTGGAAGGTATATTTTTAACAGGTAGGAGAGAGACTCTTAAATCCTTTTTTATGAAATTAAAGATAGTATAAAGTGGTATATAAAAGAAAAAGAATCATCAGAAAGAGTCCAGTTGGAAAAATGTAGTAGTTCAGAGAAATTTCATAGTACTTAGAATGTGAAAGAAATTCAATGGAATGTTTTTGTTTCATTATGTTTTGTTTTAAAGTTAGGCTATACATTTGCATACTTAAAAAAATACATAGGAATCCAGCAGTACAGGAAAGATGTTGAGAACATGGGTGGTAAAATATGAGTTTTAAGGTCCACAGAAATTAGGAAGGGATGTGACTGGGAAAATACATGGAGGGGTAATCTTTGGAAAAAGGAGAGGAAAGATATGTTAAAATTTTAGAAAGAAGGGGCCAGGCGTGGTGGCTCACGCCTGTAATCCCAGCACTTTGGGAGGCCGAGCTGGGCAGATTATGAGGTTTGGAGTTTGAGACCAGCCTGATTAATGTGCTGAAACCCTGTCTCTATTAAGAATACAAAAATTAGTCAGGTGTGGTGGTGGCTTCTGTAATCCCAGCTATTCAGGGGACTGAGGCAGGGGTTGCAGTGAGCCGAGTTTGTGAGACTGTGTCCTTGCACTCCAGCCTGGGTGACAGGGTGAGACTCCATCTCAAAAAAAAAAAAAAAATTAGAAGGAAGGATAAATACAGAAATGAATATGCACAGAGATGAAAACAGGGACTTAAAAGTTCGGGATCTTGATGATCCCAGTGCCTCAGTTTTCCACTAAAGTAAGTGAAGATATCTGCTAAGTGAGACCGAAGGAGAGGGGAAGGTGAGAGCTGAGAAAAAGAAGTTTTGAAAACCTGGTTGTGATTACAGGATTGCCAAACACAGAGGGCCCATTTGAAGTTAGACTGCATGAATTCATAATGTGCCAAGTCTGAATAATTCTCTGTCTTCTCTCAGTAGTGTTCAGTGTCCTGGGAACAGGCAGAGAAAGCTCACAGTGAGGTTGATCCAGGTTTGTGATTCTTACGGATTAGGGTATCAAGGTCATACTTACAGTTCTCTTTAATCTGTTCTCATTGTTTTTTCATAAAAATACAATGTCTTTTCACAGATACATTTTATATTCCTGCGGTTCTGATCATCTTCACACTAACTTGAAATTCATCTCTTGCTCACTGGATTTTTTACACTTTGCTCTTTATAAACTATGATATTAGGTTTTGGATAATTTTTCTACCTTCTCATTTTTTTCACTTTCACAGAGTTTTTCAAATAACTTCTATTGGTGGAAAAATTATCTATAGTTTTAAATAAAATTTTGTCACCTCATTTAATTCATCTGTCAGATACTTAATCATTATTTAGTGCCTAATATATACCAGGTGCTATGTTAAGGGCCAAGGATACAAAGATAAATAAAACAAGGTACCTGTCTTTGATGTGTTTATAGAGTTCAAAACTCTATTGGGCAAGTTCCCAAACTTTGTATAACTTGTGTTGGAGTGGCTTCTGTTCTCATTTGGTTCTCATTTGAGCTCGTTCCCCTCGCTCCACCTACTTTTCATTAAATTTGGTTTTGGTAAATTTGTAAATTTGAAAAGTAAATTTTTATTACTTTTCATTACATTTGGTTTATTAATACATAGGATGAACTATTTTCCCATTCTCTGTTTTGGTACCCACTGCTGGAACTGGTATTTATTGTTACAACCACCTTATTCCACTAGGTACCACAGTCGCCACCACTGGGTTTTGCCATGTTTGTGCAGAAACGCTGTCATGTCTATAGACTGTCCCGATTCTTATTGCTGTACTAGAATGCTTAAATGTTAATAACGATTGCTGACTTATTTGGACACAAAGGCAAAGTTCTGTTTTCCTATTTCAAGTTATGCTTATTGAGAGGACAAGCAATGCAATAGAAAAAACAGCTACTGCTTATATAGTGCTTATGTACTCTGATTTTAAATAAAATTAGTGGAAACCCACATTTTTTGCTTTATGAAGGTCTAAGCGCTTCTGCACATTCCCAGGAACATATAAATGTGGGCACTTCTGATTTCAATTTACTGCCTCTGCTGGATTTTTTGTTTCTATCCTGTCTAATCTTGTTTCCACATAGGCATTGTTTAAATATGGTACCCTGTTCCTTATCAATATCTACAAATAAATTATCCCTACACTATTCTGAAAATCTGTTGGTGGGAAATAGGGAGAAATGTTTATAATTTAAAAATGTAAACATATTAAAATTGAACATTTAAAATTTTATATTGTTTCTTGGTGGTAAAAACACTTAACATGAGATCTATCCTCTTAACAATTTTTTTTTTTTTTGAGATGGAGTCTCACTTTGTCACCCAGACTGGAGTGCAGTGGCACTATATCGGCTCACTGCAACCTCCGTCTCCTGGGTTCAAGCAATTGTCCTGCCTCAGCCTCCCGAGTAGCTGGGATTACAGGCATGCACCACCACCCCTGGCTATTATTTTTATATTTTTAGTAGAGACAGGGTTTCACCATGTTGGCCAGGCTGGTCTCAAACTCCTGACCTCAGGTGATCCGCCCGCCTTGGCCTCCCAGTGTCCTGGCTGCTTAATAAATTTTTAAGTGTTACATTATTTTGACAATAGGTACAATGTTGTACGGCAGATCTTTAGAGCTTATTTGTCTTGCTTGACTGAGGCTTTATGCCCGCTGATTAGTAACTCCTCAATTTTCCTCCTCCCACCCCTAGTAATCACCATTTCATTCTCTGACGATATGGAGTTGACTATTTTAGATACCAAATATAAGAAGAATCATACAGTATTTGTCTCGCCCCTTGTTGTTCTTCTTATAGTGAGTTCTTATGAGATGTGTTTATTTTAAAGTGTTTAGCACTTCCCCCTTCACTCTCTCTCTCATCACCATGTGAAGATGTGCTTGCTTCCCCTTTACCTTCTGCCATGATTGTTAAGTTTCCTGAGGCCTCCCCAGGTAGGACTCTGGTACAGCTTGCAGAACTGTGAGTCAATTAAACCTCTTTTCTTTATAAATTACCCAGTTTCAGGTAATTCTTTGTAGCAGTGTGAGAACAGACTAATATAGAAGATTTAATTAAAGTCCATAGTAAGTTGACTTTAGTAATGAAGATTATTCTAGAGAATATAAGTCAAGTGGGCCTGATTCAATCTGTAGAAAGGCCTTCAAAGAATAATTTAGGTTTTCCTAGGGGGAAGAAATTTTGCTCTATGGATAGCAGCTTTAGTTTATGCCAAGAGTCCCAGCCTGCCCTTACTCAAAACCTGTCCTACAGATTTTAGACTTGCTTAACAAGTTCCCACAGCTGCACAAGCCAATCACTTGCAATAATTATTTTAATATATATCTCCTGGAGGTTATTTTTCTCTTCATCAATACTAATTGATACAACAAGGAATAGCTTAGAATAAAATATTTGTGTGTGTTACCAAAAAGGAGTAGATTTCAGACCAGGATGGTGAAGTAAGAAGTCTTGTGCCCCAATTCCCCTTACAGAAAGTTTAACTACAAACTATTCATGGACTAGAACATTCTCTCAAAAACCTGAACATACGGAAACAAGTCTGAGATACCAGCATGATATGTAGAAATGAACAGTATCTGAATTAGAAGGGTAAGAGGACTAGTCTCCTGCTGACCATGCTCTCTGTTCCCCAAGTCAGCATAGCATCAGATAGAGAGGATTTTCCTGGGCTCAGATACTACAAGGGGGAAGGAAGACTAGAGTAAGTAATTCAGCTTTTTTTTTTTTTTTTTTTTTTTTTTTTTTTTTTTTGCATTCCAAGGTACTTCTAGGAAGCCAACTCTGATCTTACTCCATGGGAACACTAAGATAAATAGCATGGCTTGCTTGTCCATGGATTAAGTAGAAACAAAGAAAAGTAACCAGTGCACAGATCTTGGTACCTCAGTGTTCCTTCCTGCCAGCTGAAAAACTCAGTCAGAGATACCAGCTAAACTTATAGCACACTGGCAAAGCTGAGCTGTTTGACTTTAGAAGGATGGTGGAATCTAGCTTGAGCCACTAGACTTACTCTTCTTAGCCAGCTTAAGAACCCAACCCAACTCCCCTGCCCAATTAGGGAGACTCCCACTTCCATGGATCTCAGCAAAGCAAAGGTCTACATTGCCTTTATCCAGGAAGGCAGACAGCAGTTCCACATAGCCAAACAACCTGCCCTATAACCCAGGATAGGCAGGGAGATTCTCACCTCTGCAGATATCAGAAATGTGAAGTAGCTCTACACCAGCCTAAACCCAGAAAGGCAAGCAGTGGCTCTGAGCAGTTAAAAAACTGACCCAACAATCTTGCCCAGGTAGAAAGATTTTCACCTGTTTTTTGGAGAAATGTAGCAGCTAGTCCTGCTTGATCTGAAGGGTCAAACAGCCACTTTTCTAAGCCAAAACCTCACCCAACAGCTCCACCCAGACAGTGGGACAATCTTCAATCACACATTTCTAAGAAGCATGGCCTCAGGTCCCACCTGCCCAGAGCGGTGTCTCCATGTAACTTTAGAGTCCAACCTGCAGCCATGCCCAACTGCAGATTCCAAATAGTGGAAATTCCCAAGCAGGGATTATATCTTGTGTCCAGCCTGACCAGAGCCATCACAATACTGGCCAGTAGCTCCACCCGATATCAGAGCAAGGGCAGTGGCCCAGCCATCTACAGATCTCATAACAAGCTCTGTTTCACTGAGGTCATCATCAGCTGGCACTTCCAGAATCACAGGCTAGACTAAATAGTAAAACATTATCCCTTTGAAAGAACTTTTAAGGACCAGGAGAAGGGGCTATCTCTTCAAATGCACATGCAACAATATAAGGACACAAATATTACAAAGAATCAGGAAATTATGACACTTCAAAAAGAAACTAATAAAGCTCCAATGATGAAACATAAAGAAATGGAGATCTATAAAATGACTAACAAATGATTTAGAATAATACTCTTAAAGAAACTTAGTGAATTACAAAATATACGATAGAAAATTTACTAAAATTTGGAAAATAACACACAAAAAGTTAGAAGATTGATAAGAAAATAGAAACAGTAAAAAAAGAACCAGATAGAAATACTAGAGACGAAGACTACAATGATTAAACTGAAAAATTCAATAGAAAGTTTTAACAGCAGAATTAATCTAGTGGAAGAAAGAATCAATAAGTTGAAAGATAGAATAAGGAAATTTTTGAGTAAGAGGAGTTAAGAAAATAAAAGAATGAAAAAGAATGACAAAAACCTATGGGAATTATGGAATTCCATCAAGAAACTAAACTTTTCAAACACAGGAATTCCAGAAGGAGAACAAAGAAAGAAAGGGTCAGAAAGCATATGTAATAAAATAATGGCTAAAATTTCCCTAATCTGGGAAAGATACCAACACCCAGGTCCAGAAAGCATGGAAGTCTCTGTCAAAATTAATTCAAAGAGGAGTATATTTAGACATATAATAATCAAACTATCAAAAATTAAAGACAAATAACAAATTCTAAAAGCAGCAAGAGATGAGAAACATATCACACACAAAAGAAGGCTGACACAACTATCATCAGATTTCTTAGCAAACTCTAAACCTGCAGAGAGTACGATGATATATTCAAAGTGCTGAAGAAAAAAGTAGTCGACAAAGAATACTTTATCCAGCAGAGCTGTTCTTTAGAAATGAAGAAAAGACAAAGATTTTCTCAAAGAAAAGCTGGGAGAATTCATTGCTAGACCTGACTTATAAGAAATGTTAAAAGGAGTTTTGAAGCTGGAAAAAGGGTGTTACTGAGTAACATAAAAACATTTGAAGATATGAAACTTATTCATAAAAGTAAGTATACAGTCAAATTCAGAATAGTATAATATTGTAACAGTGTGTAAATCACTTGTATCTTAAATATGAAAACTAAAATTCAAAACTCTTGGAATTATAATAATTTGTTAAGGAATATGAAATGTAAAACAATGTAAATAATATCAAAAATTCAAAATGGGAAAGAAGTTGGGTTAAAATGTAGTATTTTTTGGTTGTTATTGTTTCTTGTGATCAAAGTTAAGCTGTTATCTACTTAAAATTACCTGTTATATCTATAACAAGTTTTTTTATAAGCTTCATAATTACAACATAACAAAAATCTGGAATATGTATACAAAAATTAAAAGCAAGAAATCAACATAATACTAGAGAAAATAATTTAACCACAGAGAAAGATATTAAGAGAGGAAGAAAGGATCTATAAAACAGAAAAAAAAACCAAATGAAAATAAATGTATTAAATCCTCCAATTAAAAGACATGGAAAGGCTAAATGGATAGAATAATCAGGCCCAAGTGTATACTGCCTGTAAGAGACTTAGTTCACTGGTAAGAACACACATATACTGAAAGTAAAGGGATGAAAAATATTTCACACACATAGAAATCAAGAGAGCAGGAGTAGCTTTACTTATACTAAGTAAAATAGACTTTAAAAACCATTAAAAGAAATGAAGGTCATTATATAATGATAAAGCAGTCAATCCATTAAGAGAATATAATGATCATAAATACACATTCACTCAACACTGAAGAACCTAAATATACAAAGCAAATATTAATAAGCTTAAAGGAATAAGTTAGCTGCAATGTAATATAGTAGCAGACTTCAGTACTTCACTTAGAACAATGGACACGTTATCCAGACAGAAAACCAACAAAAAAACATTAAATTTAATTTGTATTCTATACTAAGTGGACATCACAGACATTTGCAGAACACTCCATTCAACAGCTACAGCATAAACATTTTTCTCAAATGCACATGGAACATTCTCCAGGATATATCATCTATTAGACCACAAAATAAGTTTTAACAAATTTAAAATGTTTTAAGTCATGTCAAGTACTTTTTCTGATCTTAATGGTTTAAAGCTAGAAACTGCTATTGAACAGGAGGAAATTTAGAAACTTTACAAATACCTTGTAATTAAACAACATGCTTCTTAACCAATAGGTCAATGAAGATATCAAAAATAAAATTTAAAAAATTTGTAAGACAAATGAAAATGGAAACACAGCATACCAAAACCTATGGAATACAGTAAATGCAGCTCTAATAATGAAGTTTATAGCAGCAAACACCCACTACAAAGCTCTCACACAGCAAAAGAAATAATCAACAGAGTAAACAACTTACAAAATGGGAGAAAATATTTGCAAACTGTGCATTTGACAAAGTACTAATATCCAGAATCTACAAGAAACTCAAAGAACCTAATAAGAAAAAAATCACACAACTAACTTCATTAAAAAGTAGGCAAAGGAGACAGACATTTTTCAAAAGAAGATATACAAGAGGCCAAAAAGCATATGACAAAAGACTCAACATCACTGATCATCAGAGAAATGCAAATTAAAACCACAATGAGATACCGTCTTACATCAGTTAGAATGGCTATTATTTAAAAGTAAAAAAAAAACAAAAAACAGATATTGGCAAGGATTTGGAAAAAAGAAAAAGTTTATACACTCTGGGAATGTACCAGCTCTGTGGAAAACAGGATATAGATTGTTCAAAAAGTTAAAAATAGAACTACCATTTGATTCAGCAATCCCACTACTGGATATCTATCCAAAGGAAAATAAATCATTATATAAAAATCATGGTTCCATTCATATGTTTTTGCAGCACTATTTATAATAGCAAAATCCTGCAATCAATCTAAGTGTGCATCAGCAGATGATTGGATAAAGAAACTGGCATATATATAATATGGAATACTACTCAGCCATAAAAAACAATGAAAATGTATCTTTTACAGTAACATGGATGAAACCGGAAGCCATTATTTACATGCAACATTATTTATGTGCATGTTCTCACTTATAAGTGGGAGCTAAACAAGGGTAGACACAGACATACATTGGAAACTACAAAAGATAGAATGTGCTGGGAAATGAGAAATTACCTATTGTGTACAATTTACATTTTCAGGTAATAGTACTCGAAAATCCCAGACTTCACCTCTACATAATATATCCATGTAACAGAAATGCAATTGTTCTCCTGAATCTAAAGATAAAAAGAAGAAAAAAGAAAAAAAAGTTTATATTAAAAAAGAAAGATCTTAAATAAACAAGCTAAAATTACACTTCAAGAAATAGAAAAGCAAGAACTAATGAAACCTGCAATTAATAGAGTGGTGGAAATAATAAAGATCAGAGCAGAAATAAATGAAATAGAAACAAAAAATATTTTAAAAATCGACCAAATTAAGTGTTTATTTTTTGAAAAGATAAATTGACATTTAGCTGGATTAAATATGAAAAAAGAAGAACTAAATAAGAGATAAAAAAGATGACATTACAACTACAGAAATAAAAAGGACTATAGGAGTCTATAACAAACAATTATATGCCAAGAAATTGAATAACCCTGGAAGAAATGCATAAATTGCTGGATGCATACAACCTATCAAGATTGAATCATGAATAAATAGGAAGTCTGAATGGACCAATAATGAGTAGTAAAATTGAATCAGTAATAAAAAGCATCCAATCAAAGAAAAGCCCAAACTTGATTGCTTTACTGCTGAATTCTAACAAACATTTAAAGAGGAGCTAATACCAGTTCTAATCAAACAACTCCAAAAAAACTGAAGAGGCAGGAATTCTTCAAAACTCATTCTACCAGGCAAGCATTATTCTGTTATCAAACCCAGACAAGGATGCAACAAAAATAAAAATCAGGCCAGTTATGGGATACATATAACTCTGTGGAATGCTAAATTTGGATGTAGAGTTAGAATACCCAACTGTGCAACACTTTGATTACTTTCAGCTGACCTCCTTTGATTACACCAGTTTTATAAG